>NW_008343387.1:2201193-2403130 GCF_000622305.1 Nannospalax galili | reverse complement strand
TATATATATATAATTTATAGCTGTTAATTATATTTACTTTTCCACTTCCTTTTATCTTCTCAGGCATCCGTAATCGAGTTTCTGTCTTCACTGTGCCCACAGTACTATTGTCATAGACATTGCTGACCTGTATGCTGTTAAGTCAGAGGGCTCTTATTTCTCATTTTTAAACTACTCAATAGCATTCAAGCCTATTCACCACTGTTCCTGTTTAAAATACTCATCTAAATGCTAGAGCACCAAAAGATTCTCAGTTGTGTTCTTTCATTGACTTATTATATGTAGCCTCTTAGCTCTACAAAGTATTAATGTGATGTTAACACCCAGATTTATGCCAACAGTTCCAACTTTGCCCCTGAACTCTAAACCTGTTTATTTTATATACTATGTCTTTAATACCTCTGTGTGGATGCCATGTTCATTCTCCCTGTACTTGTTTACTTCACCCCTGATCTTTGCCAATTCTGGAACCCATTTTCATAAAGCCCAACCTTGAATTTTTCTTAGTGTCTTCCTTTGATACATTAATGTAATTGTTAACAAACACTTCTTTTTCAAAACTATCCCTAAAATTGTGTTCTTATCCCAGACATAGTTTTACAGAATTGCCCTTTCACTGGTGTCCTTGCTTCCATTCTTACCTTTTATTTGTTTTCTATGCATGATCCACCACGTGGGTCCCAGGGAATGAACTCAGTTCGTCAGGCTTGGTGGCAAGTGCCTTTACCCTCTTAGCCAGCTTGCTGAGCAGTAATAACAATTAATAATAACAATAAGAGTAATAATAATAGTTTTGTTGGAGACTGGATTCAGGGCCTCCTGAATGCTAGGGAAGCATTCTGCCACTGTACTGTTTTCAAGACCCAGGTCTGTGGTTTTTAAACAAGTGTCATAATCTTATAAAAGAATTTGGCCAAGTTCTTAAATATGACCAAGCTTTCTGAATTTTTGAACATTTTAATTATTAGATCACTTTCACACTTTTTTAGTTGGATTTGTTTTTTTGGGTTTCTGACACATTATGAAATGCCTATTACATGTTTTAAATAATGAAATGAAAAGTGAAAGTTAATTACATAGTTTCCATTATCTGAATATACTAATGGTGAGATTTGTTTACCTTACTTTATGTCATATTAGTCCTTGTGTCCTGGATGAGAATGGCTGTGATTTGGTGATATTCATATTCTTTTTAGTAGTAGGTTTTTCAGCACATTTTGTGAGAAGCCACTTACTCCTTTATAACTTAGAACAGTTTTGTTTTTTAGGATGATGTACTAGAAGAAGATTTACGAATGTATCTTCACTGCTGTTTGACACTTTGTGATTTCTGGGAGCCAAACATTTCAATTGTCACCATTCTATGGGAGTATTATAGTAAGAATCTGGTAAGTAAGCAGAATATGGTTTTGTTCCAGAAATTTGAAATTTGCTTATGATATTTGAAGAGTATCTTTATGATTTAGTTATAGGAAGCTGTGACTTTCTTGAAGTATAATTTTTATTGAGAGTAGGAATAACTCGCAAGTAGTTTCATGTTTCTCAATGTTGTCTTTAGAGAACTGGCATACAGGAGGCCACATTTGGTGTCTTTTCTCTCAAGAGCATAAACAGAGTAGCTAGAAATATAGACATATACAAATTATAAATCTGCATTTATAAATAGTTTCCAGTAATTGTTGATTGCTTTGATAAATTTAATAGATAAGAAACAGTCTTGATAAGAAACAGTCTTGGTACCTGAGTAGCTTTTAGGCTAGTTGGCAGTATACACAGTATATGCACATTGTGAAGGAAAAAGCTAAAACACCATGCAACACCAGAAGAAGGAGTTTTTTATCCCAGTATATGGGCTTATGGAAGACTTCATAAGGTCATGATATTTTATCTTGGCTTTGGAGCCTTTACAGTTACAGAAGCAGTATCTAGGTTGAAGAAGCCATATGAGCAAATGCACAGAGATGTGTAAAAGTATTGTCCTTCCTGTTGTGCTGATTTTGAAAAGACTAGAGTGGCTATTGGAGAAACAGTAGGTATGAATAAAATAGTCTGGGTAGACTACTTGACAATGAAGGGCTGAAGATAATGTACAGATGAATTCTTATTCATTAAGGAAACAGTGGAAAGCAACACTATGACATGTGGTATCTGTTGGGCATGTGGTGTTTTTTTTTAATGAATTGAGTACAGATATAGTTAGTAGTAGTGTACACAAATAATGCGACTGAGAACTAGAAGACAATGGATTTAGAAAAGAGGATGAATTTGGAAAATAAATACTTCAAAGCTAGATTTAAATAATTCAGTTACTTGTTTGGAGAAAAGAAAGGGTTAGGATATTTGGGTTTTGGAATAAACATTTAACTTTTATCAAGATAGAAAATAGTAATGGAAGATTTTCCAAAAAATACCAAGTTTTGATTTGTATGTGATGGAGCTCATTAAATCGAGAAAAATAACTAAAATACAGTGTAGGCTGGTTGGATAAATGACGGATTTGTAGATCTGATGCAAAATGTAGGTGAAGTGAGCCAGGAATATCTTGTCACACAGGAAAGCATGGACAATATCTAAGTCATGTCAGAAGCCAGTTTGAAAGAACTCCACTGCTTAGAGAATGAAAATTTAGGCATAAGAGTGGTAACTGCAATGGATAGAAACATTAAATACATTCAAGTTGCTAAATTTATAATAATTACCCATGGTAAAGAACAAAACAAATATACATCGTTTTGGAAACTGGAAGTAAAGGAAGACACTGTATTTTAGAGTAGCCAAATTTCTAGTGAGCTTAGTTAGAAGTGGTGAAGTTACAAAATCATTGTTTTGTGTGTTTAGGGAGACAAGGCATCTGGACAGTGAACATCAGTGTTTGCTAAAACTATTCAGAGTGAAATGACTGGAAACCACTGACATGGACAGATTGTGCTGTTCCACAAGGTGTCAGAAAGTGTTTGCCTCTTTATGCAATGCAATAGTAACTGCTAAGAGAAAAGTTCAGCCATAAACTAACATGAATAGTGAAGCCTGTAGATATAACCACCAATTAAGCAAAATGACAGGTATGAAAGAATATTAAGGGGGTGTGAAAATAAACAGAATGCACTATATTCGTGTATGAAATTGTCAAGAAAACACCTTTAGTAATAATTTTTAAAAAAGAATGTGAGGTGACCGTAAAGGGATACAAGTAGTTAAATCCAGAACACAAGAAACTCTGTACAGCTAATAACATGATATAGAAAATGCATGGTGTATATGCTTGGTTGAGTGTAAAAAGAGATACTTGCACATCCATATTTATTTTAGCACTAGTCATAATAACCAAGTTATGGAATCATCCAGAGTATGAAGGGGCTCTTCCCTTTGGCGGTCGTTGCTACAGTGGCATGCACCAAAATGAAGTTCAGTTTCTTTGTGAGCTGACCGAAGCAAGAACCAGAAAAGGCATGTCAGTGCGTCTTCTCACATGGGGAGGAAGATTATGTCTCCACAATTTGAAAAGAGTTGAGATAGCAGTAGTGTTCAGTCTTTGCCCATCCAAAAGAATAAGGAAGTTCAGGTCATGCGGCAACTGTTATAAAGGCCAGCAGACTGGCAACGCCGAGATCCCAGGGTGAAGTATGTCATCTGAATTAGACAGGTACAGTAAGAAGAAGCTAGTGACACAGATGTCCGCGTAGACATCCACACCAGCAATATGGCGATCACTGGTCACAAAATGGATAGCGGCCTTCAAACAAACAAACAAACAAAAAAAACTGGACTGAAAACCCACACCGAGCAAAGTAGCGAAGAAAAAAGGCAAATATAAGGAAGAACAATTGAGAATATGTAGGAGTAGAGTGATCTTATGTACAACTTTATTATTAAAACCTGCTTAGATAAAAGATAATGGAAAAGGAAATATGGTGTATATGCACAATACGGTCTTATTTCAGCCATAAAGGGCAAAGAAATTTTGTAATTTAGAAGAAAATAGATGGAACCTTTGATCATCATGTTAAACAAAATAAGCCAGACCCAGAAAGACAAGTGTTGCATGTTTTCTCTCATCTGTGAAATCTAGATTTTATTAAAAAAAAAAAAAAAAGGCATTAAAGTAAAGGGGAGTCATTTGGGATGAGGGGCTTAGCAGGTGAGGATGGAGGTGACAAGAGGGGTATATATGACAATGACAATGTAATAAAAAATAGCTTGTGTAAGTAAAATGAGTCATACTTTTATGAGCCAATTGAGATTTACAGTTTTCTGTTTTATTTGCTAAGAAACTAATGCCTGTAGTTTATGTTTCTTTTTTCTTTTAGAATAGCTCCTTCAGTATTTCTCGGCTACCTTTGAAAGGCTTTACTAATACCAAATCACCCTTGTCTATGCTTGAAGTGGTGAAAACCTGCTGTTGTGATAAACAAGATCCTGATTTGTATAAATCCGGCAACAGTTACATTATTTTTCTTTGCATTTTGGCAAAAGTTGTTAAGAAAGCAATGAAAAGCAGTGGCCTTCATCCTTGGAAACAAGTCAAAGGAAGGTGTGTTCTTCTGTCAGGAATATTCATTGATATCTTTGGTGAAGTGTTACTATTTGTATGTTTAAGTTAACTTGTGGTTAGAGTCCTTATACATGTAAAATGTATTCCTTCACATAGGAATGCAAAATATGGAACTTTTTGAGCCTGCCAGTTTGTTAGGAGGAGCAAACTTAATATTCATAAACTAGAGGGTTTCACATTCGTATTTATCTCATTAGTACTAAAGATTGGAGTTCTGTATATTAAATAAAGTAGTATTGGGAAGGATTTTCATCAAAATTAATTATAATGTTATATAATCCTTTTATTTGCTTTTATTAAAAGTGATAGAAAAAAAATCTTTATGGTATATCGGTAGCTATTAGGTTCAGTGTTTAAAGTTTTTGTGTTCTTCGAGCCCAGCAGTATCAAGTGCTGGTTCCTTCAATGAGATTTGAACTAGATAATTCTAATGTTGTCATTTGAGGAGCACGTCTAGTTTTTGTTTCTGGTATGACTTACATTACTGTTCAGCCTCCCTCCCTCCCTCCTTTCCTCCCCTCTCTGGTTTTGTGCTTTCCTTGTTTAATGGATGGAGTTTTTATTCTTCCTTTCCTACTTCCGTGCCTACTACTCTTTTTAGCCCTCTTTGTATAGTATACAACCATCTGCCACTTGCTCACTTAGTTTGATGAGAACTTTGAGGGAGAGAATGTTTCTTTTTCTGGGTATGGAGTTTTCAAGAATCATTTAATGAGCTGTGTAGTGATATGTCTTTCCCAGCACTTGGGAGGTAGAGGTAGGAGGATTAAGAATTCACCTTTGCTACATAGAGAATTCAGGGCCAGCTGAGACTATATGAGATACTTTTCAAATAAAACTAAAAATACCCAGTTAATGAAATTCTTACTTGATCTGTACAGTAAATAATTCTTGTAATATTATTATGACAATAGAATTTGGATTTTTAAAACTTTAGAATATATTTTTTAAAGAAATCTTTTAAAGATAGTTTTCGTATTTAAAACTTCAAGAATTATGTGGCTCAAACAGTAGTTTCTTTGGAAGGATGCTATAGCTCAAACTCAGGACCTCACTTATATAAGCACATGACCTGCACTAGGCTATAAACCCCAGTTTCAAATAATAGTTTTCTTCTTGTTTAGTTGTTTGTCTTTGAATCTTAAATACTTTATGTAAGACATAATACTCAGAACTTTATTAGTTAAAGAAATCATTGTGATTCACTTAACATTTATTAGACTAACACTATATATCGACCACTATAGTGGGAAAAGTAAAAGAAACAAAGATAAGCAGATTTTTGCTTTGCGGGGCATATTAGCTCTTACATAGTTCTCCATAAATTAACATTTAACTTGTGAACTTAAATTATTTCTATCATGAAGAACCAGTTATAGAACTTATGAATTGTTTCCAGATTCTAATTTTGTGAATGTTGAAAGAAATGTACATAAATTATTAGGTTATATTAAGTAGTTTTGATGATTTTCTTTTTTTTAATATTTTATTATTTTATGTGTATGTGTGTATTATTGCCTGAATACATGTAAGTGCATCCATGTTGTGCAGTGCCCCTGTAGGTCAGGTCGGAAGAGGGCATTGGATCCCTGGTAACTGGAGTTGGTTGTTAGCCACTGTGTGGGTGCTGGAAACTAAACCCAGGTCCTCTGCAAGAGCAGTCAGTGCTTTTAATTGCCAAACCATCTCTCGAGCCCCATGATGAGAGATTTTCTTAATGACTAGCTTAGCTATTTGAGCACTTATAATTTTCTTTTTTACAAGTGGGCAAAAATCATGTAGCACTTTGAATTTTCCTAAGATATAGAAGTAAAATCAGGTTTTTCTGAGGAGTAAGGGAAAAATATTTTTAAAAAGTTGTTTTAGAAAACTGTACTATTAAAATTTCTGTAAGATCCCAGCAAATTATACTTTGAAGATTACTTATGTTAGTATTCTGTTTCTGTAACAAATGCCTGAGGTAATCAGTTTATAAATACTGAAGGTTTGCTTTGGCTCTTAGTGGTAAAGGTTTCAGTTCATGATCCATTAGATCTGTTTCTTTGGATGAGGCGGCAAATCTTGATGGTAACACATGGCAGAGTAAAAACCACTCACCAAATTATAAAGTGACAAAAATAAAAAGAGTGAGAAGGAGGGTAGTGTCTGTTAAAGCTCGGAGATCTGCTAGGCCTCACCTACAGTTCCATCACCTCCCAGTAGCACTGCACTGTTGAACAAACTACATGTGAGATCCAGACTATAGCATGTATTCCATCTTATTTGCCAATAAAATACAAAAACTGTACTGTATGAAAAGAGAATTACCACTCGCCTTTGACAAAATCTTCTGAGTTCTGTGATTCACTTGTAATGGTTTACTGCATCACTAGGCAGTAGAAAGGTGATAGACCATCCATTAATCGAAGGTCTTCTTCCTAGGTAGAAAAAGTGACAGGGCAACATCAAAATGAAGAATTAGCTAAAACTTGTCCTGGGAAAATGGCTCAGTGGATAAAGTGCTTGCTCTGTAAGCATGAGAATGGGAGTTAGGATTCCCGCACCATGTATAACCTGGGCCAGCAGGGCAGTGCCTACAAATTTAAGCCCTTGGTATTGCAGATGATGATGGCATCCCTTAGGCAAACTGGCTAGCCAGACTAGCTGAAAGGTTGCTCACGGGGTTCAGAGAGACAGACTCAAACAATGTAGGATGACAAGGAAGACCCCTCCTATCAATAAATGTCCGTGGACCTGTGTGCACATGCCTATGCACGACACACACATGAATTAGCTCAGTCTTTATAGTGATAATCTCATGAATAGTGAAGGAAGAAGAGTATTTGTGAGAGATCGATCTTAGTGAAAGAATTTCATTGATTTTCCTCTTTTATAGAATATATTCTAAGTTTCATCAAAAAAGAATGGAAGAGCTAACTGAAGTTGGCCTACAGAACTTTTTCAACCTTTTTCTACTATTAGCAGCTGTTGCAGAGATAGAAGATGTAGCAAGCCATGTTTTAGACCTCCTGAATTTCCTCAAGCCTACCTTTACTTCATCTCAGAGAGCCCTCATTTGGAAGGGTCAGATGGCATTCCTTTTGATGTATACGCAGAAAAACCTGGACATTGGTGTTTTGGCTGAGAAATTTTCTTCTGAGTTCCGAGAGAAAGCAAAAGAATTCTTGGTATCCAAGAACGATGAAATGGTACAGAGACATACTCTGTGGACACTTCTTTCCGTCTATATTGATGGTGTTCAAGAAGTATTTGAGACCAGCTACTGCTTACATTCTTCCCATGAGAACCTACTTAATGATGGATTTAGCATGCTTCTGCGAGCCTGTCGAGAATCTGAACTTAGGACAGTGCTGAGCTTTCTACAAGCTGTTCTGGCCAGAGTCAGGTATGTTTTCCAACATTGTGCTGATTGCTTTATAGTACCACCATGCTGATTGAAATTTCTTCTTTGACATGCTTATGAGCTCGAAATGTAGAAGAAAGGGTTTATTTTTCTACTTCATTGGTGTAAATCAATCAAAGGTTTCAGAAAGTTTTTATACAGACACAGGCAAAAGTAAGTTTCTTTAAATTTGCTGTAATATTAATTGTATCTTCAATTGCCTCAAATATTTCCTTCTATGACTGTTAGATTCTGAAATAAATGTTGTTTTATTCTAACGGACATCACTTATGTAAAGCATATGTATATGTTAACGTACAGATATATTCAGACCCAAAATTAGTGATGGCTATGAACAATAGTTATAATATTTATTGCATTTAAGCAGTTTTCATGTAAGCTTTACTTTTTAAATATGCCTTCTTAATAGGTTGAACATTATCACTGAGTATAGTCACAGTTGCTGAAAAGATGGCTGGAAGTTGTTTATAGAAATATAATTGTAGGCTTTGGAGAGATGCCTTAGTGGTTAAGAGTACATACTACTCTTACAAAGGACTGGAGGCACCAGCAACTCCGGCTCCAGGGGACCTGAGTTCATCTTTGGGTGCCTGCATTCACAGATGCACATGCCCCCTACCCCCACCCCAGATATATACATATACACAAGAATAAAGAAAACAAAAATGATTTTATTTGACTCATGACCAGTTAGTGAGGAGACTGCCACCTTCCTTACTATCACATTAAAAGGCCAATTTGAAAAATCTTTTCATTACTGAATTTAAGAGTTTCCTTAATTTCCCTTATCCTGACTCATACAAGCTTTCACTTCTCCCTAGGTTTTATATAGCTTTATATGTATTGCTTTCATGAGTTTCATGGTATAGACTCAGCCAAACTTTTTCATTAGTAATTATCCTCCTGCTATCCTGTTGTTCCACAGTGTTAAGAGTAGCCAGTTTCATAGGAAAAAGCTTACTAATGATGGTTCTTCTGTGTAAACTTTTTTTTATCAAGCAAAATTTATTAGCAGATTTTGTGTTTTACTTAGACTAATTTTGTTTGTTCAGTTTTTTAATAAGTGGTGACATTTCCCTGTGCTTCTTAGATTAACTAGAAATTTCCACCTTTCTCATCTCGTTTTGGTTTGTCTGAATGTATGTGTCTTATAAGAAAGAGGAGAGAGCTGTTCAGAACCATCCTGAAATGGGGAACTGTCTCTAGAAGACACGTGAGCATAGGAGTAAGAAAAGGGGTAGTGTATCATCTCGGAAACGGGAAGTCATGGGAAGAAAGTAGCAGAATTGATTTATTTTTTTGCCTTTCCATTTTTACTCTCAATAGTCAATTTTATATTACATAGCATTTTTTTAGTGGCATGTTGGGGAATTGAGATGGGGTCAAGATGGCCTCAAACTCAGTATGTAGCTGAGGCTAGCCTTGAATTCCTGATCTCTTGCCTCTACTCTCACCTCACAAGTTCTGGGATAACAAGTTCTGTGGACCACCGTGCTTAGCTTCACATAGCTCTTCAAGCAAAGAGTCATAACCCATAAATTCTTCTACTCTGGCAGGTTTCTTTTGTTGTTAAAATTAATTTTAATATGGTAAAAATGGGTTAATTCACACCTCTTCATTCTCCAGTTTAGTGGTTCTCAACTGGGAATGAATTTGTCCTTTAGCGGACATTTGCTAAGGTCTGGAGATATTTCCAGTTGTCACAACTAGGAAGATGCCACTCCAATCTAGTGGGCAGAGGCCAGGCAAGCTGTTAACCGCCCTGCAGCAAATCCCGCCAAAAATTTCAGCAATACTAAGGCTGAAAGACCTTGCTGTAGTTCTGAATTTCAGGTCTTTCCAGACACTTTCTGCTGTTTGTATGTTTAAAGCATATGATCCACATTTAGCAATCTCCTTTTTTAAAAAACTATTTTATTTTATGGGCACAGCTATATTTCCTGCATGTATGTAAGTGCACTTTTGTCATGTAATGCCCACAGAGGTCAGAAGAGGACACTGGATCCCCTGGAACTGAAGTTAGGGACAGTTGTTAGACACCTTGTGGGTACTGGGAACTGAACCTGGGTCTTCTGCAAGAGCTGTCAGTGCTCTTAACCTCTGAGGCATCTCTCCAGCCCCCAGCAGTCTCATTTTTTGCTTAATATTTTCTGAACATTTTATGTTGGTGCATGGAAATCTACCTAATCCTTTAATGACTGCTTAGTAATTCATTATAGAGCTGTATCAAGCTTTATTCACTCTGTCCCCAATAATGAAAATTTATATTTACCATATATTATTAGAAAATATTTTTATATAAGCATGCATCTTTGTATTTGTAGAAGCATATCTGTGGATTAATCTTTAGGAATGAGTTGGTATGTATTTTAAATATAAATAGATACTGCCAATTTTCCATTTTTATTTTTAGATCATTGTGTGGGAAATACTTAGAAAATGCATTCTGAGATAGAAATAAAATAAAATTTTAGTGGAAACGTGAAAAGGAAATGACTTGTCTTGCTATTTGGAGAGATTTCAAAAATAGAAATTTGAGGGACTGGAGAGATGACTCAGTGGTTAAGAGCACTTGCTGTTCTTACAGAGGACCTGGGTTCAGTCCTACATGGTGGCTGACACCCATCCCTAACTCCAGTTCCAGTGGATCCAATGCCCTCTTTGGCCTACATGGGCATTGCACAACATGGGTGCACTTACATACATACAGACAATACTCTCATACACATAAAATAAAAAGCTAAAACTAATGAAGAAAGCAGAGGGAGGAAAATGTAAGGTACAGTCCTTTTATTACCTGATCACAGAGATTTGTTACTGATTTCTTAATCCAAAATCTAACCTTATTGAAGATCATTTTGTAGCCATAATTTTAAGTATGCTGTATGTTGCTAATACTATTTGAAAGGTTAAAAGCAACATTCTGGATAGTTTTTTAAAAATTAAACTATTGGTCCAATCCCCCTCCTCCCCTTAGAGTTGAGAACACAGCTAAATTCTTTGACTTTTGATTTAGGTAGAGAAGATGGATTGCATAAATTGATGATATTTATTCCTGGCTGCATCCTTGGTCAAGAGAAAGAATGAAATACTTTACCTTCTCTCCTCTGTTTTCAAATTCAGGTGGGAATAAAGTAACAGTCCTTGCATAAATGTGGGAGGGGTGCGTGTGTGTGTGTGTGTGTGTGTGTGTGTGTGTGTGTGTGTGTGTGGTGAACAGGTAATAGTTTTATAACTATATGACAGAGAAAGTATAGGTGGGAAGGAACTAAGATTACTGATTAAAGGGAGAAGCAGCTCCCTCTAGGCTGTTAAGAAATAATAACTTCATATGCCACATTCTGCTAACTCAAGCTGATGGCTCACTAGAGCATTCTTTATTGCTGATTAAGTAGCGCTATGAAAATACTGACTTAGTTATGTTAACTAAATGCCTCTGTTTCAAACTTTGAATGTCAAATAGTTTTAGCAGTCATCTTTAACATTTCACATTACCTTTATGGATTCATATTTCCAGTTTTCACTTGCCGCTATTTGAGGTTAATATAAAAATGGCAGTCCTTCATTTGTGGTGTTAGGTGTAGCTAAAAGCTTTTCTTTAATTATATCCATTTTCCCTGTTATAGTTAAGGGTCTGTCAGCATTTCCATTATAAACCTCTATTTTCAGGATTTTATAACATAGCTATGAAAATTAGCTCTGGGCAGAAACTTGACATATAAGGCCTCATGAGAGTCTCCCTCTTCCCCATCTCCCCGTTTTCATGATGGAAGGGTGACTGCTTTTAAAATGCCTTTTGGCACCTGCAGATATCATTTGAGCTTAAAAAGAAACAATAATTTCAGGCTTTGTACCTGTTTGTTCTAATACTTAAGGGAAGTTATGGACTTAAGATTTTAAGCCAAATGGGTATTGATCAACTGACATCCTATTTTGTATTAAACAGGAGCCTTAGTTTCAAAGAAGTTTAGAGGTATTGGAGAACTTGCCTAAAACGCAAATTGATACTAAGATATAGTTCAAAAGGAATGATTACATTTTTAAAGGTGGCATATGTACAGATCATTAGACAATTAAACCTCTTTTTCTTGGATTTATAATACATTTAAAAAATACTCGTATTTTCAAATCCCTTTTTTCCCCTCTCCCCATGAGGTTAGAGGATTACCTGTTGTTTTTCCGTTTTGGTATTAGAGGAGGGATGTGTGTGGGTATACATGTACCCACTTCACATTTTTGTTTATTATTTCCCTCAAATATTTCTGTACTTTATTGATACAGTACCATTTATTCCAAGCAAAAGTCCTCTTTTTTTTTTTCTTTAGTTTAGGGAGAAAATTGGTAGCTGCCTGATTAGGAAAGTAGGTAGTCCAATAAGAAATATACCATTAGTGTATATGGTCTGCCGGTGCCATACAATTTAGTTACTATTTCAGGGAAAATGGAAGGGATGTAGGCTTTTTCTTCCTGTTGTGTTATTGGTGGATGAGTAATATCTGTAATTACTGAAAACTACTTTTATTACAAATAAATCTGAATTAGATACAATTTTTAAACAACCTAATGAGTTGATTACTATATATATATATATAGCCTAAAATGCTTCATCATATATAATACTATGCTAACTTGGGGGGTTGCACATAAGAATGCTTTATGGAAAAATATACTACAAGTTTATATTTAAGAAACTAAGTCATGATACATTGCTTACTCAGTGATCTGTCTGCCACCCCACCTTTGCTGGCTTCAGAGATAAGCATGGGTGTATCTAAGGAATGGAGTTTAAGTCACATTATTTAGGGAATGGGTAAAATAAAAATTATGAGAAAATAAATTATGTCATTGAATATTTCGTGTATCTTTCAGCTGAGTAGATGTCTGTACTTCATGAAGCTGGAATTCATCGTATAGTATTTAAGTTCACACAGTGATACAAACTACATGAGCTTAGCAGCATTTGCTTACTTTTCCATATTTTGCTGAAATAGATTATGTATTTAATTTTTCATGTATAGGTATTAATGCTTGGATCATATATTGAATGTCCAATGAAATTTCCTATATAAACATGCATTTTCCTGTATAAGTTTACAGTGATTTAAGATCTTATAAGAAAAATGGTATTTATCTGTATCCTGACTTCTTTATTGGTGAAATGAGGAACCCTTCTCAGTTGATCATTTTGAGAGTTAATGCAGTAATTAGTATAAAGTGGTTAGTAGGTGCTCAATAAGTGTTGGGTAATGCCATTGTTATCTTTACTATATAATCATTTCCTTATACCATACTTTGTCTGGTATCGTCAGTGGATTCTGTATATATATATATCAACTTACCTTGGATGGTTCTTAGCCTAAATCTAATATAGTACCTTTTCACAGCTGACTATTAGAGAGACAGACAGACAGACAGAGTGAGACTGATTGAAAAAGATTAAGGCTGGAGTGTTAAGGAGCATGGATATTACCTCAGTATAATGGACCTGTTAGAAATTCCAATAATTTTTTAGAGCTCTTACAGAAAAAATAAGTAATTTTTTAAGGAGAATAGATGTGTTTGAGTTTATGCCCTTTTTCAGTCTCAGTGTTTGGTCAACATCATGCCTTCCTTTTTTTTATTTTCAGCTATATTGCCTCTGTAGCACTGTATAAGTTACTTCTCTGTTGCTGCCATAGAAACACTGACCAAAGCAACTTATAGAAGGAAGGGTTTAAGAGTTTATTTGAATGCAGGGTTCCAAAGGGGCAGGAGGCAGACCATCATGGTGGGGAGGCATGGTGGCCGAGGTGGCTGGAGGAGGAGCAGAAGCTAAGCTCTCATATCATCACATAGGCACAGGAAGCAAGAGAGCAACTTGAGATCCAACAAGGCTTAAAAACTCTCTAAGCCCACTGCCAGTGATGTGCTTCCTCCAACATTACCACACCTCCTAAGACCTCCCCAAACAGCGCCACCAACTGGGGCCAAAATGTCCAAATACTTGGAGCCTATGAAGGACATTTTTATTCAAACCACCACATTCCACTCCCTGGCTCCCACAGGCTCATAACCATGACTATATAAAATGCAAAATGCATTTAGTCCAGGTTTAAAATCCCCCATAGTCATTACCAGTGTCAGTACTATTCAAAAGTCCACAGGCCAAAGTCTTTTCTGAGATTCAGGGAACTCATTTAATTGTAAGCCCCTGTAAAATCAAAAGATAAACTACATGATTGCAGAAAGAAAAGAAAGGAATAAAATGGGTAGAAAACACCATGAAACCGAAGTTGAGAGGAAGAACATTGAGAAAAGGGACAAGGACAAAAGAAATGTACTTTGTAAAGAAAGCATTCTTTTAAAAATGGGTCTGTTAGGTGTTTAGGGAATAAAGTGTCCTGATGATTTTCTCTACTCACACTGGAATATTTCTCTTTAGCAAATGGTAATAACTCAAAAGATGTTGAGATGAGGTGAAAGCTACTTTCCCCGGTCTTGTTTATGTCACTATGGTTCTTCGTCTGAACTCCAGAGTTCACTTATATAAGCTTTAGAACTCCCAGATCTTTGAAACTTTAGATGAAATTCAGCAGTGAACTTGTGGGAAGGTATCACTACTGTGCTGTTACATGGCACCAAACAGTGCTGATTCGTAAACCAAAGACATGTTGTCATAATAAATGTACTGAAGACTGATGAATTCCAGGTTTTCTAAAGGTAACTCTTCAACCATGGAATAGATAAAAAACACCTGAAATTGTGCTTTATAAAATGGATTAAATCTAAAGAAACCCAGTGAAATAAACCAGCATTGTGACTTGATTATACAAGGGAAATATTTAGTGGAAGCAAGTAAAATGTAAACATTTACATCTAATAAGTGTAGTTCAATAAATACTGTTTTTGGGTTTTTTTTTTACTAATGTAATGATATACTTACTGTCAGTGGGGGAAGTAAGCTAATCTCTTAATTATGCCCATAATTAATTATTTTCTGATTCATAAAACCTTAGAAGGCACTATAAATTATATAAAAAATAAATTCATGGTAGTTTAAAAATATACCTAGCTGTCCTCCCCACTTTCTGGCATTACCTCAAAGCTGTCGTCTCTAAACATGTATTTTATAGACGACAGTGCATTTTTGTTTTGTCCTATGGGTTTACTCTTGCCACCATATTGTTTATAATGAAAAGCCTCACCTCCCTCTGTCTATCTTGTAGAGAAGGGTAATTTCTTTTTCAAATTTTATTTATTAATATTTTAACAAAATTGAGAGAAATAGGGAGTGAAACTAGATTTGAAACTCTTAATTTCAATTGTTTCTTCTTTACCTTACAAGATATATATTTTTCTCTCTTTAGGATGTCTCTTGTCAGATTTAAGGCTTATTTAAAATGAAAAGAAAGCTGGAGCAATTTTCTTTATTCCATTTCAGTCTCCTAAGGCCTATTTCCCCCTGGTGAGCTCATAGCAACAGGGGGGTTTAAGGGAATTCAGCTTTCTGCAAATTAATGTCTCACATCATGAAAATTCAGGACTTTTTTTTTTTTTTTATCTTGAAAAGTAATACAGTGAGTGCGAGTATTATTTCTTGCCAGCGGGTGGAAGATGAATGATTTTGTCACAGTTTTACTGCTTGATGAGCAGTGTCCTGAGGGTCAGGCTTAAGTCTGTGTCACTATGCTGCTCATTACTCTTGAGCTAAATAAGGGCTGATTGGATCTAAATTGCCTAGCACATGGGCCACAGATGAGCTCAGTGAGCAGGGGATGACCTGCTATTCAGTCTGGGAGTAACCCCGGTGTGCAAATGCAGCATTAGAACACCGTGGGAGAATGAGAGGCTACCGGCGGCTGCCAGCAAAAGAAATCGAAATGTAAAAACTCTTTGATGCTGTGATGTTAGAATTTGAAATGTAGGAAGTGACAGGTTGATGGTACTTATCAGCTTTGGCTGGATTAGAGAACAGTGTCATCTTGCTTATATAATGACAGAAGAATGAAGCCAGCAGCTAACTACTGTGCAGAGCAGAGCTACTGCTGTTGCCACAGGCAGTCGTTGCTGCCTCCTACTGGCAGTTTTCCTGGAAACCAGTGAAATACAATGAAGAAAAAAGCTTCCTCTCTTGGTCACCAGAAATCTGGTGTGCTTTGGTGTTGAAAAGCTACTAGTAGAAGAATGTATGGGGGGGGACGTTAAAGTACACTTAATAAAAAACATTAATATGGGGAAATTGGTTTTTCTTCAGTATTCTAGTGAAACAAGGGATAATCCATTTATAAAGGGATACTAATCCAAATAACAGGGCAAGAATTCCCCATATATCCATCCTGAAACGCTGTTTTTTTTTGGGGGGGGGGAGGCCATGCATGTGTTGATCTCTCAGTTATGTAGTTTTATGAGTAATAGCACATTACTAACAAGTACTCTTCAGAATCTGAAACTATCAACCACATTGTTAAGCACAGTTTGAAATTTACCTGATAGAGTTACAATGTAAAAAGGTCCCTGATTATAAAGAGTATGTTGCATAAATCTATCTCTTAGGAGCCTGAGATGGAAGACATAACTGTGTCTCCTATAATCCAAATGGTTTGAAAAACAAAACCCAGTAAAATCCTGATATAAGACTGCTTTCTTTCATTATACTTCTTCAGTTGTGACTTTAAGAAAATAGCAGGCTCATGTTTGTGATATTAAATATATAAAATGGAGATGAACTTTTAAAAAGATGTTTATTACATTAGAATTACTATTTTTATTAAAATCTTTTATACTTTCCCAGTTCATATGTTCTTTTTAACCCCAAATGGATTAAATATGGTTAAATTAGTGGCCTGCCTCCTTTTTTTTTTTTTTTGTAACTTAATCATTAACAGCTCTCCAAGGTAATGAGATTTACATTATTTCTGGTATCTTAATGGTGTTCCATTGTGTACATATACCTTGGTTCCTGGGCCGTTTCCTGGTATGAATAGTTAACACTGTTTTTTTTCATTAATTAGATGCAAAGGTGTTTGGGAAGACTTTTGTATGTCTTGGCGTGCTCTTGGGGCCTATGCATCTGTATCTTTCCATGGTGTCATTCTTATGGCATTGCAAATGAGGCATTGACCTTCACTGACTTGTTTGATTGTATGTGGAAGGTAGTTTTTAATTATTAAATTTTGAAAAATATAGAACGTTATATGTAATTACAGAAAATTACCGGGAGCCATAGTTTAATTAAAATCAAGTTTCTGTGCATGCATGTGTTTACATAAATAGCTATATACATCCTACAAAAAGAAATTTCACCACATAGAAAAGCATAGGATAAAAAAATTTTAATATATTTGTCCTGGTTTTTTCCTTTTTAGAGTAAAACTGTAACTCAATGTGTTGAAATAATAGAAACAGTAAGTTTTAGAATCTGTGCTGAAATGACTATAAAGACAATAAATTATTTCTAAGAGTTATTTTTTGCTTCTCTGTCAGTTCATGTGCCTATTTTTTAAAGCAGTTTTGTTTCTGTAACTGTCATATGAAAGTTTTTAGTATAACTTTTAAAGCATTTAAAAGCTCTAAAGTTTCTGATGCCTACCTTTTTAACATTTTTTTTGATTACCAAAATTCATGCATCTTGCAAAGAATGTAAATAATACAGAAGCCTATACATTAATAGCAGAAATTGAAAATCAGTGTCCTCCTAAACTGCCCCTCCACAGAGCATACCACTAGCAGTGTCTTAGGGAGTGTCCTCTTAGGGAGTGTTCTTGCTGCTACTTTTTCCACACTTCCTTCTTTACCAACTCTTTTACTGAAAGAGAAGAAAGAACTGGGTTGGAGGGATGGCTCAGTAGCTACATTCATGCAGACGATGCACACTCACATAAAATAAATGATAAAAATATATTTTTTAAAAAAAGCGAGTCGAAATTAGGATTATACTGTGGATATTTCAGCAACTTAATTTTTTACTGAGAAAGATACCAAGGAAATGTCTCTATATGCATGCACACGTGCGTACACACACTATGCATGCACACGTGCGCACACACTATGCATGCACACATACGCACACACACAACACATGCACACACAATGCATGCACACATGCGCACACACACAATGCATGCACATGCTAAAGCAGCTTGCTGTATAAGCTTTCATTTCCTCCAGTGACTGTATAAGACTAGGTTAAGTTGCCTTGACTGTTGTGCGTGTTTTATTTTCCAAAGTCTCAGTTACTGGAAAATTTGGGTTGCTTACATTATTTAACAAGGATTTTAACAATAGTACATTTTAGAGTTATTGAAATATTCAGTGTTCATAAATCAGATTTCTAACTTCATACAATGTTCAAATCATAAAAATACTTCTTTTACTTATAGTAAAAAATTTACTTTTTGGAAGTGCACAAATACAAATTTGAATATTTCCCACTTTCATAATCTTCCACAATTCATACATCTTCTCTGAATCTCAATTTTTAAATTTTATTTACTTTTATTTTATGTGTATGCGTGTATTTCCTGCATGTAGGTAAGTGCACCCGTGTTGTGCAGTGCCCGTGGAGGTCAGAACAGGCTGTCAGATCCCCTGGGACTGGAGTTATGGACAGTTGTTAGCTGCCATGTGGGTGCTGGGATTCAAACCCAGTTCTTCTGCAAGAACAACTAGTGTTCTTAACCGCTGAGCCATATCTCCAGCCCCCTGCTTCTCAATTTTTCTAATTCGTAAAGTGTATGTAGTTAACACAGTAAAGAGGTGGCAGGCCTGCTGTGGCTACAGGGAGACTGTCTCAAAAAGACAGAAAAAAAAAAAGAGAGATGGCTTGCAGACTAGAAGAAACAGAACCATGTATGCTAGTGAGTGCTAATGCTTATTGTCATTATTATTCATTTGTTTCAGATAAATGAAGGGAAATCACATGATATCAAAAGTATACTTAAGAGTTTCCTACTCTAAAACTTTTAGAGTTCCGTATCAATAACACTCCTTCAAGAAATACTATTCATATTTTAGATACATCCATAACGTACACTACCTTCTTAATCACATCCTTTTTTTAAGATATAGCAGACAATTTTGCTGTGTTAATTTTGTAATTATGCATGAAATAGAAATTACTATTTTTCAGTTAACATGGCTTGATCAGATGCCCATCAGGTACAGGGCAGACTGTGTGTGCTGTTGGAAGAACAGAGATGCATAAAACCATACTTTTGCTCTCAGTGCCCTGCCACTTAGTCAAACAGGCATATAAACAAATAAAAGAAAGACATTGTGATTGTTTTCTGTTAGAGAATTTTCTCTGAGACCACCCTATATCAAATGACGGATGTGGCAGTAAGTCACCTGTGCTGTATCACAAAGCTGATTGGTGGCATACGTTAGAAGGAAGATATTATGTCTCTAGAAGCTTGTTCTTATGTAGATAACAGTTCAGAAAGTTTTCTAAATTGTTTTTGGTATCTTTTACACGTTCCAGTAACTTAGCTACTTGTATACACATGGAAAGTTTTTATGACTTGTGATTATGGCACTTTCTTACTGATAGACTTTTCCACATTTTTTTCTGGCACCTGTTTTTCTTCTATTCCTAGTCTCTTGACACCTAGTGTTCCCCGCCTCATTTTGTATGTTGCAAATACTGGTGGTTTTGAGCACAGCACACTTTGATATTTTGTTGTGAAAAAATACAATCCAAAGCCAATACAATACTACTTTTGTGCATGCTAAAAATTATTCAAATTTTTGAAACAGAAATGCTGTAACACTATGCACCGTAATTTTTATTTTAACTTGGTTCTGCTGATATAGAACTAGCAGTACACATGTCCAAGGAATGAAGGATTAAAACAAGAACAAAAAACACTTGAGTTTTAGGAAATGGAGGATCTAACACAAATAATGAAGGAACAAGAAGACACCTAGCTTAGGCAAATAGAGGGGTGACAGTCTACAGAAGGAAGACAGGAAGAAGTCAGAAAGGAAAATCTAAGGGGAGTAAAGCAGTTTTACTGCTAAATGGTTTAGCTTTGAAAAGTGTATAGCTTGATCTGAAAATTATTCTGATGACAATTCACTTACGTTTTTACTTTTTAATGTATAAAACTATTGAGCGTTTTATTTTGTAAATATCCTAGTCTTTTCAAATATATATATATATATATACATATATATATATGTATATATATATATATATACATATATATATATGTATATATATATATATATACATACATACACACACACACACACACACACACACACAAATTCCAAGGATAATAGCCTTTGATTTTTAATTATTTATTTGGTTGGTTTGGTTTCCTAAGGGGAATTACAATGTGATTCAGAAAAATCTTTCTTGACTTCTTTGTGTTTCCATAAGTGTGCTAGTAAGATGCTAGTGTACATGACAGTGCTTTCTAGACTAGTAAGGCCCAAAGCAGTTCTTCATTTAATGCCTCCAAAAATCTGTCTCTGTCATCATTCTTTCCTGAATTTTGAAATAGTTGGACCATTGATTCAGTTGAATACAGGTAATTTCTTACATGCAGAAGACCACTAATATAAAGCGCAGATGATCTCCAGAATCTATATACATGGGCTTTTTAATGGTCCAGCCATTCCAGAGTTCTGTTACAATGGAAGATTTGTGATAAACAGTAGAAATTAAAGCTGGTTTAATATTCCCATTGTTTCATTATGGACTGATGGTAATTTTCTTTTTTGATAAAATGTTCTGAATTTGTCATCTAGAATTGTGGCATTAGAAACTTCTATCATTTAAATACATCAATTTGGTTTGAAAATGAATTCTACCCATTGTAATAATAATGGATGTAGGACTTGATTTAAGTTTTCATTTATACACACATCCTTTTTTTGTATTTTCTCTTAAGACATTTAGTTTGGAAATCACTAAAGTTAAGAGTTTTTTATTTACCCAATTTCTTTCAGCTTTTCTACTTTTAATAAAAAGAATCAAAGTGAAAGAAAGGTTAAAATTGCTGCCTATTCATATTAGCCGTGATCTTTGATATTAAGTACTTCATCTGTTCAGGTATTCATCAATACAGTATTTGCATTTATTGTAGGAAAGAAAGGCCACTGGTTTAAGAATACGTTAAATTTGTAAGAAGAAGAAAATTGAGGTTGGATATGAAGTGATCTTTTGTGCTTATTTGGAACCTCCATTCTTTATCTGAAGGATAAGCAACACATTACCAGATTTGTATTGAATGCTTTACTTTTTAAAGGAAAGTGTCTTTTTTTCTTTTAAAATTGATGAATAAAATAGAATTTTCATTGCCAGCATGATTAAATTTTACTCACATGGCTTTAGTTTGTTTTCTACTTGTATACAGCTGTTTCTCATTTTATGTAGCATGCATAAAATAATACAAAAGAGAATGACATAAGAAAGGCTTAAAGACCAACTAATAATCATCTAAGCCTCATCATTTACTTTAGTCATTAGCTGGTGATTATTAGATATTCATTGCATAAATAATTTAATTAGATATTCAGATAGCTAACTTTTTATAGGCTGTTTTAAGATAGAGACATTGGTGGTATCATAGTTCATTAGTAACCAGCTTATTTGCTTAGGCCTCTTGTGTATCAGAGACTTGAGGCAGTTTGAGTTCTCATTTTCCTTTCCTTTGGGGGGAAAGAGAAATTTGAAGACACAATTATAAATTGTAACCAGTCAGGTTGGATGTTGAAAGGTAGTGGAAGAGAAGCATGTCCTTCATGAAAGCCTTATGTGGAATCCTCCAACTTGATGCGATGTAGAACATGGAGAAACAGCAGGTAGGGCCCGAAAGACAGTTCAGTGGTTGAGGAGCACTTCCCGAGGACCCAAGTTTGGATCCCAGCACACACAAGTGCCTTCTAGCTCCAGGTGATCCAATGCCCTCTTGTGGCCTGTTTGGGTACCTGCACACATGTGACATGCATACACCACAGATGCATACAAATACATAACAACAACAACAACTATGTGTGTGTGTATGTATGTATATATTTACGTTTAAACCTGGACATGAGGAAATCAAGGACTTCAGAATTTAAATTCTTTAAACCCTCCCTGTATTCTTCTCACCCCCACTGAATCATATATGGTCCTTGAGAAAGGAAAAACAAAAAACTGTCCCCGGTCCTCTTAAGTGTGAGGGAAGTACACATATTCACAATGAACTGAAAGACCTTTAGACAGGCAGCCTTGGTAGGAAGCTGTTGTGATAATCAAGCTGTGTGTTATATAAAAATATATTGTAAGATGCCAATCGTTTTTAGAAACTACAAAAAACAAACTGCTAAAAGGTAAATTTGAAGTAGTAATAAATGGAATAAAGAAAAAGGATGATGTGATGACCCTAACTAGTTCTCTGTAATCAGACAAAAATGTTTAAGTCATATTTTGAATATTTCACTATGTAACACTGACTGACTTAGAACTCACCATATAGACCAGGGTGGTCTCCATGTACCTGCCTCTGCTTTCTGAGGGCTAGGATTAAAGGTATTAAAGTACTGTCATTCCCAGTTGTGACTCTGATTTCTTATACTTAACTATACCTTCTATGTATATATAGTTACTGATAAAATCATTCAGTGTTCTTGTGCTCTAGGAACCTCTCATCGATTCTTTAAGCTCATTATTCTAAGCCCATCAGAACACTTTGATTTCATGTCATTTTGCTATTTCGTCCATATTGAAGAGATCGTCATTTTCATTAACTTTTCATATGCTCACAAAGCTCTCTTCCCTGTATAACATTAACGAGATTTTTGGAAGAGATGGCCTGATGCATACCTCTTAACTTTGATACTCCTTCACCAAGCTGTGTATTGTCTCTTCATTAAGCAGAGATCCTGTTTTATTTCTGAGCAGGGTTAATTAAGCCTTAGGGCAGTACTTAATACAGAGAGATCTGCCTGTGATGGGATGACTGAGCTGACCACTATATTGCCCCTAACCATATAAAAAGTTGAGACACAAGTGAGTTCTTTTGGTTCCCATAGCTTCTTGGAATTTCCTTTTGAGATAGGGTGATGTTTTATTTGTGTAAAATTTATTTTTCATAGGTAATACTTTTCTTCCTAAAGCTGGCATTTGTAATAATGTTTTCAAGACAGAAATGTATCAATTCGCATGTGTATCATTTAAGAATAACTCATGTCATTAGGCCAGAGAGTTCTGCTTTCTGTTTCATATAAAAAAATCAGTTGTCCAGTACAGCACTCAGTGCCAGCCATGGCTATCCTCTGAAACCAAGAATCATAGGTTTCCTAAGAACACTGATGTGAAGCTGACTTGCATCCCCTCTGCTCTAATTTGTTTACAACCATGGAAAATTCAGTTATGGGAAAATGACAGTATTTTTTTCTCTCTCTCTCTCTTTTTTTTTTTTGGAGTATACTACAGACTTTTGTTGCCTGGTTGCTTAAAGAGAAGTGTTTTTGCAAACATTTCCTTTTTTATTTTTAGTTTGAAGAGCTGAAGTTTCACTGTATAGTAAAATACCAGAATTTTGGCCAGGTGTGGTGGCACACGCCTTTAATCCCAATAGTTTGGAGGCAAAGGCAGGTGGATCTCTGTGACATAGAGGGCAGCTTGGTCTACATAGCAAGTTCTAGGCCAGCTGGCAGAGAGACCCCATCTCGAAAAAGGCCAAAGGGGGGTCGGGGGTGGGATACTAGGATTTTAAGAAATTTTGTACCTTACTTTGTCTTTAATTTAGCATACAGTTATATTTTTGAGTAAATGATGGGGGGAAAATGAGTTCCAAGAGAGTATTAGAACAACTTGAAACACAAATTGTCACAATATTAATCTTGAAAAACAGTGGTTTTCAATAAGCATGTCTCATCTAAATAGTGTGGCCCAGATTTATACATCATCTCTGTACTGATTGATTTGCTCTGATAATGGAGCTTTACTGGTCTCTTAATCATACTTATCAGATTGAAAATGTTTATTCTTTCTTTCTACTGCCCTCTGTTCACTTTCTTTCCCTGATGAAAGACCTTAGATAAACAACTTACAAAGAAGAGAAATATATTGAGTTCAGAGCTGTAGTGGTCTCAGTTCTTGGACACTTTGGCCTCATTGTCTTGTGCCTGTGGTGAAGCAGGAGAAATACAGCAGAACAAAGCTGCTCACCTCTTGCTCTACAGGATAAAAGAAGAGGAGTGAGTTTTAGGCCCTTCCTCCTGAAGGTTCTACCACCTCCAGACTGCATCATCTGCTGGCAACCAAGTCTTCATCACATAGACCACTGAAAGACATTCAACTCTAAATCATGACACACTGCCTTCAGAAAGCATCCAGATGCTTCATTCTCTTTTCCAGCACTTAGGGTTCTTTTTAGAAAAAGACTATTAGACTATTATGGCAAAGATTACTATAGATAGATGCTCCATTGTTGGTGTGTGTGTGTGTGTGTGTGTGTGTGTGTGTGTGTGTGTCCTGCAAAATAAGAATTGGGAGATCAGGTTTGAAAACCGTCCGACAACCTTTTGTTTTTATTAAGCATGTTCTGTAAACTGCTTGTAGAAAGATAGTGGGACTGTAGAAAAGGGAAGTAGAAGAATTAAAAATGGTTCCAATAAAATAGTTTAATTTATGCTTCTGCAGTTAAGCAGTGCTCCTGGTTAACAGAAATACCCTTCAGCTACACAGGATTTTGGAGGGTTGGAGGGCACTCATTTGCACATAAATAGCCATTAACTGATAAATTCCCAGAGGTCTCCTGTTGCATGTTAGTGGTTCTGACCTACTTAGCTAGCTTAAATTTGTTTTACAGAATTATTATAATTCTATGCCTAGTACTTAAACTTTGTGATTAATGCATGCCTCACAATACAATTAAAGTATAATTACACAATTTTGCAGTTTTCTGTCGTGGTGTTATTATTACAAAGATCTAGATTTTGCAAATGTTAGAAGAGTTAAGGTTTTGATATTTCTCATTTTTACTGTTATTATGTGATTATGTTAAATGGTACCTTTTACATCTGAAGAATGGATGGGGAGAAGATGGCTCCTTAAATGTAGGGTTTTTTAGCTTAGAAGTGGTTGGATCAGTTAATGTGTGATTACTTTGGTATGCTGTTGTTTCTGGACACCACAGTAGGGTCCTTAAAGCATTTTCTTATGGAAGCATCGTCACCACACCATTTGTTACAGAAGCAGGAGAAATGTTAGGAGTCTATAGAAACAGTAGAGTGGGACTCAGGATATCTGAATTCTGACACATGATGTTCTTGAAAATTTATTTGTATCCTCCCCTGTAAAATTGAGTACTTTAGGACAGAAGGAGCAGGCAGACCAAATCCACTGCTGACCAGCCACATTTGGCCCATGGCTTGTTTGTTTTGATATTAAGAATATTTTTAAAAGCTGTTATATAGTGAAACAAGATGTGTCATTGTATGTGGCACTCAGAACATAAACATCCATAAAAACTGAAATTTTCCATTTCCCTGAATAGATCTTCTTTAAGTCTTCTCTGAGCCACTGGCAGTCAGCATTCAGTCACAGTTGCTTCTTTCATGTCCTTGTTTGTGTTTTGGTTTGTTAGTCGTGTTTTTGCTCTTTAGAGTCATTTGCGGTAAGATGTCTAGTACCTGTCTTTTTAGTACCCCTTATACATCATTAGTGTTCTATTAAATTTGGAATTGGTGAATGCTCTTTAAAGGTTTATAGCTTGAAATTGACATTTCTATTAAATGAACTTCCCAGTCAAATGAGATACTAAAGCATCAATTCTGTTGAAATAGGTGGAGATGAGAAATGAAACATTCAGATTATGTGGAAATACTTAACACTTCAGTCTTTAAGAATGCTTTAAAAATTATGTTCTGTTTTATGGAGGAATTACAAATAAGTTTTAAAAATAATAATCTGTAATGAACTACAAAGACATTTTCTATAAATTTTTCTGAACATCAGTTTGGGCCAGTGTTTGGAGCTATATCACAGTAGGGATTGACGTGCATCACACGCACACACACACACACACACACACACACATCCCATGTCAGTAGCATGGAAAGTGCTGTTAGGACTTTGACGTATTTAAGTGTTAGCTATAACACAGAAAAGAATATAGCATAATTTTGACTTCTCTTGTTAATGTGCATTAAAAGTAATGAAATAGTTTGAAACTACTTTTATTTGATATCATGGGAGAGAGTTTAGGCATTTCCGGGGGTAGGGGTCAAAAGTGGCAGCCTTTTTGTAAAGTTGGCATGCAATTGTCACATCTCTCCACAGAGAAAATGGTTACTCTGTAATAATCAGTCTAATAAATTCAGAACTTCATTGATTGTCCCAACTCTGGGTAGATTAGGTAGAAACTTGCTTCAAGGAGTGGAATTTTTGAAATGTTTGCTGCATCCAGGAAGCAGAGCTGCTATAATACAGCTGCCTCCTCAGTGGTTTGCTTTGATCCTGTGGAATGAAAGGACAGGAGGATCAGCTCAGGTCTAAATGAGATTACAGCTGGTTCTGCCGCTTATCTGGTCTATTGCCAACTAGTGTGGCTTTGCACGTCCTAAGGGGTTTACAACAGAAACTGTTTATTGAGTATCATCGGTTTACTCAACACAAGCAGGCTAATCCTTCCCAGCCTCAGCATGTTGTAGAATTGTGCAGGAGCCAAACCAAAAGCTGGTATAGCCAGACCCTCTAGAGCCCTTTGTCTCATTCTATATTGATTTTTACGTGAGTTAAAGACAGAAAGAAAAATAAATAAATAAAACCAGTAACCATTCCTATTGTGAGCAAAAGGTTAATCTTGCCTAAAACCTTACAGAAATCATCTGTTAACCCTGGAAGGGACAGCCTTCTTTTTGCCTTTCTAGTCAAGTGGGATTTTCTAGTTTTGAATTTTGAAGAAGATAAGAAAAACAGCATAAAAGATCTTGCTAGGCATTGCAAGTTAAATGCTTAAGTCCCTTCGATAGTGCTATATAAGAAGTGGTTATGGATATGGGCTATGGGATGTGCTATTTCTAAATAAAAGCTTTATTTCATATCCATTTTGCATAAAATCATTTTTGTGTATCAAGACTGGAACCTTCATTAAGGAAAGTTTCCAACATTAATGACTGATATTTATTTACCCTGTGATAATTTGATTAGTAATACATTTCTTTCATAAATAAAAACTGGTCATTGGGAGGATTATAAAGATATACGTTTTATAAATAATCTTGTGTGCCTTAGTCTTATTTGGCTACTTAACTAGATATTTTTAAACTTTCATATCTAAGATTTTATTTAATGTAGCCAATGCTTTGGGTCTTTTGGTTTAGACTCAGGTAGACCTGTTACATTTCCATTTTTTTCACAGGTCAAGTTATTTAGCCTCTCTTAGTGCTTTTTTATTATCAAACTGGAAGTAACATTATTTACCTTGCAAAATTTAATCAAACTAAAGTAGGAAATAGTAGAAAGTAACAGTGAGCTAATCAGGTTAGTCAAGGCTACTGCCTGTTGACCAAGAGCCTAAAGGCATTGAAGATTATATGCATAGCAGCAGACCTGGAAGCTTTGCTTTGTGACTGTAGATCAGAACCCTCCCCTGCTATCTGTGTATGTATGCGTGTGCAAATGTGTACATTTGAGAGCCAGAGGTCAGCTTCTTGCTCAAGAGCTATCAGTCTTGTGTTTTGAGACAAGGTCTCTCGTTGGAACTCTGGAGCTCACTGATTAGGCTAGGCTAATTTTTAGTTGGATGCTGATAATGAACTCAGATTATTGGTTTGTCCAGCAAGCACTTTACTGACAGATGGCTCCCCAGCTCCTCAATTGCTACCTTTAATGTTGTGTGTTCTCAGGCAGGTAGATAGTAAAGAGATTGCTACATCAGTACTCCTCTCTGAACAATATATAGCAGTAGGTACTAGAAAGTTGTAAGTATGAAATCTATATTGTGAGTACAGCATCACTACCAGAAATCCCCAAATACTCCAAAATTTAACTTTTTGAGCACTGACAAGATGCTCCAAGTGAAAAATTTCACATTTAATCCCATGTGACAAGCTGCATTTAAACAGAGGCATCCTAAAAATATTTAAAGTTACTTTTAAACTATGTGTATAAATTATATATGGAATTAGTGAATTTGGTGTTTCAATATGTGTCCCAAATTGTAAATACTTTATAATTGTAAAATCCTAAACACACTGGTCCCAAGGATTTTAGTTAAGAGAGACTCAAATATAGATTAAAATTCCTCACCTGCCACTAATACATGTGTGTGTGTGTGTGTGTGTGTGTGTGTGTGTGTGTGCATAAAATGGAATATATAGAATATATAGAGAAAAGAATAATAAACTGAATAAAGTGTTATACAGGATATATGGGTAGGCTTTATGTCCCTTTCATTTTGGGTAGATACTTGGCTGCTTCATATACAGCAGTAGATGGTAATTACTGATAACTAACTGTAAGTGCTAAGTAAAAGACAAAATTGATTGTTTAAGGAGAGTATAGTGGTATCCAGATTTCCTTTCCCCTAATTGGCAAGGAACGTGTATCCTCACCTATGTGTAAGTTTAAAAAGTTGCCATGGAAACATTTGGAGACCTTCTAAATGTACTGTGTGATGGAATCGGCTAAGACTGATGTTTATCTTAAACACATAGCTTGTCCAATATTTAAACCTAATGGACAAGATGTGTACCAGTTGAAAATGTAATATTTATCCAGTCATTTCTGTTCTATCAAACTAGGCTCTAACGCAATAGGTTGCACTCATAGAGTAATAAATTTTTAGCGCATTTGGAGATAAAAGCTATTGGTGGTGATTGCTTAAACTCTTTTTGCTCAATCATCTGAATGGTGCAAATCAAAGCATTTTGTCAGACTGTGAGAAGTTTCACCTAGATATTGCTTCCCACACACGCAGGTCACCATATAAATTACGTTCACAGTTTTACAGCATAGCTGGTGCTGGAAGTGAAATTGATGCCCAGGGGTAGAACTCGTAAAACATTTTCCTGTTAACACAACCAGGCAGAGTTGACGTTGTTGATGGTGGGTTCCATCTAATAAACCATTGCTTCTAACAGTGGGTTTTACTGTGTTTCAGAGGTGATGATGATAAAAGTTTAGCAATCCAACAGTTCTTCTTGATTGACAGAAAATTAGCTCCACCATCTATATTACCAATGCTGGGAAGACTAAAAGTAGGAGGTGAACAAACTATTAACTTGAAGTACTCCTTCATAAAGACAGCTGATTTTTCTCCAAAGGATGGTTTGCACCATCTGTTGGAAATGTAGAAATACCTTGCCATTATCTTGTTATTCAGATAAGTAGGCCTTGCTCTCAATTCAGAATGTTATATAGATGCTGTTAAGCTGGTTACCAGTACTAAAATACAAGCACTTTTGTATTTTATTGTTGTTTGAAGTTACTTTCCTCTAAAGACTTTAAGCTTTATCAAAAGTTTTAAATTGTTTTGGTCAGCAGTGGTTGATATGAACCGTTTTTTCCCGTAAGAATAAGTTTTAGGGGTTAATTTTCTTACAGGCAATTGTAATAATTAAGAAATCGGGCTGGCCTCGAACTCACGGAGATCCACCTGCCTCTGCCTCCCTAGTGCTGGGATTAAAGGCGTGCACCACCAAAATGTGAGTATTTCCACTTTGATTATAAAACTTTATGAAAATTAATCTTGTTTTCAAGTAAAGTGTCCCAATTTTAAGTGATACACACAGGATGCTGGCAAAACTCTGCTTACTATTTTGTCATTTTAAACAAGAACCCCTCCACTTCAGTCTTTTTTAAAAAAATTATTTTTATGTGTATTAGTGTTGTGCCTGCATGTATCGAAGTGCACCCGTGTGCTGCAGTGCACACAGAGGACAGAAGAGGGTCCCCTGGAACTGGAGTTACAGATTGTTCTTAGCTCCCATGTGGTGCTGGGATTTGTACCCAGGTATTCTTCAGGAGCAACCAGTGAGTGTTCTTAACCACTGAGCCGCCTCTCCAGCCCCCAGTTCTGTTGTGCGTTCATAGTCAGTTGGTGATCTAGTAGTTTGGTTCCACTAAGAGTTATCACAGATCTCTTACCGCTGTAACCTTTCTTACCCCAGTGTATGCATCATTTTTTAACATTAAGGAATAGGGTGGGGGTTTTTTGTGGGGTTTTTTTTTTTTTTGGTCTTTTTCAGACAGGGTCTCCCTGTAGCCCCAGCTGTCCTGGAACTCACTATGTAGACCAGGCTGGCTTTGAACTCACAGAGATCCACCTGCCTCTGTGGTACACACTGGTAGGATTTGTTGAAGGAGGCAGAGTCAGGAGGAATAGGCTTTTTGTAAATGTACAGATAAATGTTATCAATGATGCTATGCTGATGAAACCTTTCATGCACAAATAGCATGTATCAAGCCCCAAGCATGCAGAACCAGATAAGCAGTTCATTTACTTGCAAAAAGAATTAGTGATGTAATAAAGTCTTTGAAGGCTTTTAAACCCTAATTCCACAGCTTTATAATAAACTTCACAGATCTGACTCAATGGATAATCTTTTAGGAAAACTCTCTCCCTATCTTTTCTTCTCTTGTAAAGGACTGCAATGCAAATGGGAATTAGTGTCTTTGTAGAGAGAAATGTGTGTCTAAGTATCTATAATAATATACTTTAAAACAATGGCGGTTCTTTTACTAGTAATACAATTGTTTTCTAAATAGATCTGGGTTCTTTTTATTTTGATGATTTTTAAATTGTTTTATACATTGATTCAGCATATCTTTTTCTGTATAGAATTCAAATCAAACAGTCCTTCTAAATTAATGTATTTTGTACATGGAAATTGCAATTGTGTTTTTAGAAGCAGTGGATACTCAGAGTAGAGAAGTAAAGACAATGGAAAAGTGGAATCAGGATGATAAACTTACGGGAATTATTTGTCTTGTACTTAGAAGGTAAAAGAGGGACAAATCTGTATACATTATGCATATATAGAAGTACATAATCTCAAGGGATTATAGACTTAAGCTTATTTATTAACACACCTTGCACATTGCATCACAGTGATGACTTCACTATTATTTCTTTAGAGATCTGTTACACTTTCAGTATAAAAACTTCTTTCTGAAACATCTCTGATGCCTTCTGACTCTTACTTAACTGACTTTAGAATCCAAGCCAATTGTCACTGTTGGATCTGATGATAGGGTTTTTAAATCCATTAACAATTGGCAGAGGTCAGTAGTGTCTCCTTTTATAATTTACTATATTTCTTGCGTGTGAGAGAAATATTGAGGATGTAGAATGTTTAAGAGGTTTTAGAAAAAATTACTTATCAAAGAATACTGCCCCCCCCACTGCATTACCTATTGTAATTTTACATTTGTACAATCTGTTGACATTGAGTTGGATTTGATTTAAATGGAGGGAGGAAAGAGAGACTGGACATTTTTAGTATTTATTGGTATACCTAGTCCATTAAGATAAATTATAGAGCAAATTTCCCCATGACAGGAACATTTCAGTTGATATAGTTAAGAATCAGTCAACATTACCATTAGACCCTTTTCTTTTTAGGAATTTATTACCACCAATTAGGAAAATTCTCACAGGTGGAATTTAGTCTTGACTTACTCATGTACGACTTGACTTAAAAAATGTTTGGGTTTTTGCATTTGTTATAATAACTCCTGAATTCTTTTGAAACGAAACATGTTCCCCATACTGGCATGGCAACTATGCATGTAATAAAGTGTTACAGAGTGATCACAGCTGCCTTTAGAGACTAACACTGTACATTGATCTTCTCACAAGACTGCTGAGAGGGTGAAAGCTAAGCTAGTTTCGGGAAACCTATATGCTGATAAATACAATGCCTTACATTTAGGGAAAAGTAAAATGAAACTTGGTTTAGAAAGAAGTTGAACTGAGCATAATTTATTGAAAAGTATATGCAAAGATATACACAAAATGTCTCAGAATACATTTGGTAAGCTGTTCTGTGCCAAATAGGTAGAACAGCTTTTCTTCAAATGACCCTTGTCACTGAGATTTATTTGTCCTCAGGTAAGTTCAGAATTTCTGAATTTATGTTGTTGGCTTGGAGAAGTCCTAAAACAGCGATTTTTGTTTTCTTTAGATCTTCCTTTGTTTCCTTAGAGACTACCCCTTCGTTCCATTCAGAATAAGATCCTTTGTTTCTCCCCACCCCACCCTATTCTCTAGTGTATATTCTTTGATGTCATATGTACATCTTTATCATCTTAGAAATTGCTCATTGCTACGTAATTCCTGTAGTATATAGAGATGCCTGTTCTTAGAGCACAGAAAATATGTTGAAATAATGCTCATTGTGCTCACAGAGCCTATAGGCCAGCAGGCTGGAAAGTAAGAACAGCTCTCCATTCTACCTTGTCTGGAGGCTCAGCAAGGATGACTCTATTTGGAGCAACTAAAGATGGAACGAACTGGACTCTGGAAGGCTGCAGAATCCAGTCTTGATGGTTTCTTCTAACCTTGTGAGAAATTTCAGTGCTCATGACCAGGTTTATCTTGGACAGCTGACCTGAGATGTTCTCCGTGTCTCCTTCATTGAGTAGTCTCAAGATAAACTGGGCTTTTATCCTTGGCATTTAGGCACTTAAAAATAAGATTTTCCAATAAGCAAGTCAGAACCTTCATCTTTTTAAAAAAAACTTTTATTGAATTCTTTTGTGTATTTCATACAGAATGTCTCAAACACTCTTACTCATCATTACACCCCTGTCCTCACTGGCACCCTCCCATAGCACCCTCACTGGGTTGTCAGGGTCCCAGCTGTTCCCCAGTGCAAGTCCATCCACTGAGTATAGTCAGCCTATCTAGAGTCCCTTTTTTAGGAAGATCAGCTCTTCATCTAACAGCAATCAGTTGCCAACATTCCTTCAGATAAGATTGGGATCTGCTGTTCATTTTTCCAGTTCTATGCTGGGTTATTGTCTGCCTGAGTTTGCATGGGACTTCTGTATGCTGACACCATTGCCATAGAATCATATGAGCAGGTTCCCAGGAGCTTGTAGGACTCTGTTTCCATATGATTATGCATCTCCTCCCTGGCGCTTTCAGTCTTTCCACCCCCTCTTCTGCGATGGTCCCTGAGCCTTGGGTGAGTGAAGTTTATTAAAGGGATTGTGTCCAAGGACCACCATTCAGCAGACTCTTGATCTCTACACTTTGGCCATTTGTGACCTTTTGTGTTCCTGACCCTCTGCTACATGAGGGAGTTTCATTATTGAGAATGGAGAGATTCGTTAGTATCCTCTTCTTTATCCCTGTTCTATGTTCCATGAGCCTTTGGTGTAGAGGTTGCATTGCAGATGTGTCACTTAGACCTGGGCAATTCATAGACAATGTCCATGTGTGACCAGTTGTGGTTCTGGACTATAGGAGACAGGAATTATCAAGGGAGAAATTAAGAAAACGAGGACTCTTTAAATGGGGAAACCGTGTGGAAGGGTTAGACAGAGAGAGAGAGAATATCTAGCTATTTTTAAAAAAACAAAGGGAACCATATTACTCCAACAACCTACTGGCAAATTATACATACATTATCTGTACATGAGTCCATCTGTACAGCTGAAGGCTGCATAACAAGAAACAGTGCCAGACAGTAGAACCCTTCCTTTGACTTGTTGGCCAGGATGGTCCAAGAGACTCCAAAACATACTCGGGCTATTGCCACAGCCCTTGATGGCCTCCCAGAACTTGAAGGTTAAGACCTTACTGCCGAAGACAGAACATACTTTGGACACAGGATTTGGAGCAATAGAGCTGCAACTGACCTGCAATCACTTTCCCTGAAGGCAGCTCTCATAGCTTTGGAGAATGCTGTGAAGGTGCCAAGAGAAAACATCAGTGGATGATCCAACACCAGCTTTGGCCAGCACAGCATACATCATTGGTGCAGTAGTGGCAGTTTTATCTTGGGGGCAATCAACAGCTACCTAATTTGACTAAATGTCCACTCATGGGGAGGAAGTTCATGTGTGGTATGTAAACATAAGCTAATACACATGGCTGGAGTGGCCATAGATCTTTGAGAAAATCCCAAGACTGTCACATCACTAGACTAATGTGATCTCTCACTATGTGCAAAATATGTATCCTTATATTTACAGACAAATATCCCAGTCACCACTCATCAAAGAAGCTCGTTTTGCAGCAGTCAGAGCCTTCATCTTTAAAAACACATAATTCTTATTTCTCTTGAGGTGTTGCATGTCCGAGGCTTCTTCCAGAGCCCAGTTTTAACCTCTTAATTGGCTGGTGAGGCCATCAGGGATACTTGTTTAATTTGGTTCCTGGGAAGACTTCATTCAAACCACCAGTGATCACCTAATCAGTTTCTATAGCTGTTCCTCATGTTCATCTATCCTCACTCTTGAAGGAGACTCAAACTAACCTAACCCAACTTTTACATCTTCCTTTTCAGTAACATGCACGTAGGCAATATATTTATTCTCTGGCATAGAGTCCTTCAGGTCACTAAGCTACTTTTCAAAGTCCCCTCTCCTCTAAAAGTTTTTAGATATTTTATTGAAGATGTATACATTTCATTATTACTTCCTTCACATAGCGCTGGCAGTATGGCTCAGCATACAAGTGTGGTGACCTGAGTTTGATTCATGGAATCCACCTAATGGTGAGTTCAGAGAACCAACTCCATGGAGTTGTCACTCTGATGTACACACATGTTCCGTAGCACCTCTGAACAGACATAGACACACATGCACACACGCACACTCTAATAATAACATTAAAATCCTTCACAGAAATAATTTCACTTTTGCTTGCCCTCTGATCACAAACACAAAGATCTTGGCTCTTCTTGACTCATACTCTAACCCCATCATGTTCTAGTAGCAGATAAGCCTGAAAACTGGTATTTCATAGTTTAGCCATTGTTTCCCTGTCATATTCATTCTTTATTTGCTATTAAGTTTGGAGAATGGGCTCTTGGAAATTGGATCCCCAATTGAATAAAAACAGTATAAGGCATTTAGAATGAGTTGAAATGGTCAACTGATGATTGTCTTGGGGTTATATTAGTAAAAGTTCTCTGAAGGAACAGAACTTATAGAAAACAACACACACACAATTTATTAGATTGACTTAGAGGATAGGGTCTGGATACTCTAACAATGGCCACCTCAACTAGAGAGGCCAAAAATCCAGTAATTGTTCAGCAGTCCCAATTTGAAGCTGAAAGCCTGGAGAATTCTTAGAGAACTACTGGTCTTTAGTCTGTGTTGGAAGCCCAAAGAAGTTGTTTATAATATCAAAGAAGGAATGGCACAGGAACAATCTAGATGAACTTGCCAGTGAGAGTGAAAGCATATCTTTTTATATGGTCTGCCACCAGAAGGTGCTGCCCACATTTAGGGTGGATCTTGATTCAGATGATCTGATCAAGAAAGTCCCTTGGATTTTAGTGAATTCTAGATCCAGTCAAGTGACAACCAGGATTAACCACCACAAGGGTTCTTCTAAAAATTTGTAAAGTCATGGCCTTTGTCTTCTAACAGCTTCTTAACATTTGTAATTTCAAAGGACTTGGACCAGCCTTCAGTTGTGGTCTTCATCCTTGACAGTTGCCTGGAAGACAGTCTTGAGATGTAATACAATGGAAGTCTTAGCATGTAGCCTCATATTTTTTCCTTGATTCCTTGTTACCTTCAGGGTTATTGTTAAACATAAGTTAAACTGCTCCTGTAAAGATAGACTAAGTAGCCGAAACAGACTATGACAAAATAGATATATTAAAGTAAGGACAGTATAGTAGAGCCTCCATTTTGCCTGGCTCTTAAAATATGTCTTGCAGATGATATTGATGCTAAAGGGCCAAGTTTGCTTATGTTGTTTTGGCATGCTTATTGTTTATTACTAAATGACAGCATAATACAACACTCAACCATGGGAGAGAGTACTGTGATGAATAATTTTATTACTTGTATGGGTATGAAGTCACATATCTACAACATATTCGTCACGTTTGAGTGTTTTCATGAAAATATTTTCAAGACAGCATTGCAACAATAGCCTCGTACAGTTACCCAGAGTGTCTTAAATGTATATATCACTATATGCACCATTATGTTTTGTATACGTTTTTTTTGTTTGGTTTGACCATGAAGACTTGTTTACTTATAGCTCCATCTCACAGCCAATAAACAAAAAAGAAGGGACTAAGTTCTTGCTGTCCGCTTGAAAGATATGCCTCCAGTAGCATAAAGTGGTCTCACTCAGTCTATCTCTTAAAGTTTCCACCACCTTGCATCCCATTGGGGAATAGTGTCTATACCACATAGACCTCTGGGGAGACATTCCAGATCTGAACTACAGCAGGCCCCGTTATTGAAATCATTATTACAAGTGTATCCATAAAATGTAGTAAAACACAACTGAAAAACTATCATCTACAAATGTAAGGCTGATAAAAGTATAAGAATGATTTCTTAAAAATACTAGCTTTCATTGACATATTTTCATACCAAATGGAAGCTGTTGTTCTTGGGAGAAGAATAAGCATCCTCATCTTTATACTCTCCACCAGTATGTTGTATGAACTCTAGGGCACATTGCCATAGTGCTGTACTGTGTCTGGATATGAAGTGCTCTCCCCCCAAAGTCCATGTGTTGAAGCTTTGGTCCCCAACATGTGGTACTGTTGGAAGGTGGTGGAACCTCGAAGAGTCTTTAGAAGGAAGTGGCATGTCCTTATAAAACAATATTTGGACCGTTTCCATCTTTCCCTTTTTGCTTCCTGGCTGCCATGAAGAGACTAAACCATCTCTGCCATATTTTCCTGCCATGAGGAACTACGCCACCACAGGCCAAAGCAACAGGGCCAAACAGTCATGGGCTGTACTCTGAAACCTGAGCCCAAAATAAACCTTTCCGCTTCTCAGGCTGGTGAGGTATTTTATCACAGTGACAGGAAATACAGAAACGCATGCATGGTTCATCATGTTTATCACTGGGTTCCTGGTATTCTTTTTTTCCAGTCTTGCAAATTACATCAGTTGACCCCAGGAATTAAATCATCACATATCATTGACCTTTCAGTTTCCTATAAAGTAGTTTAAGCACCCCAGAAATACCAAACTATTAATATTGATTGCATCTAGTGTGCCAACTGAGATCAACTGTCACACCACTGTGTAGCCACTTTTAATAAAAGAGTTTAATAAATAAATGGATGAATTCAACAATAAAACATTTGAATCATGTATTGTATATCTGAGTCCTAAAATGATATTTGGGACAAGTGCAGCGTAGTGATTATGAGTTGGGACACTGAATCTGTTCCTTCAGTGTGGGCTCAGATCCTTTCTGCCACACACTTAACAGAATGACCTGGGAAAATTCCTACATTCTGATTTCTTGTCTAGAGAATGAGGACAATAGCAGTACCTACAACACAAATAATTAATAAGGATTTCATACTTAAGAAAGGACTGGTATATAGATGAGTAATAAGTAAGAACACTTGCTGCATTTAAAAATGTGATTAATGCTCGCAACAAATGAGGACATGGCCATTCTGTCTGGTAGTTGGCAGAGACTAGCATTTATACTATGGCATGTCTCTGTGATGCCCTTTATTTTTTATTTTGAAGAATTTAAAAAAAATTTTAATAACTACATGATTAGAAGAAGCATTTCACTACAGCTTTAACATATTCAGTAACACACTCCAGAGCAAGAATACATCTCTTTCACTAGTGGGTGTAAATTTTTAGGTTCACAATTGAATTAATACAGTTATACAAAATATACTGTTTCTTACAGAAAGACTCACTGTTTTTGCTACTGAGATGTTGGTGCAAGCATCTCTAATCTGTATGCAGCTGATTATTACTAGTCATAATCGGTTGCACTTGGATCCTTGGCACCTGTGTATGTCTATAAAATCATCAGGTAGATTTCAGTGGTAATGTTTATCACCTCTACTAATTAGATGATGTAAATTTCCATACTTCCTCCTCAAATATAATACATTTTTAAAAATTTGTTGATTTGTGTGTGTGTGTGTCACACAGAACACCCCAAACCGTTTCATTCAACTGTACACCCACTTCCCAGGTGGCACCCTCCCAGAGCCTCCTTCCCCCAACTAGAGCCCTTATACTCTGATATCCCTGCTGCTGTCTGCTGTGTTGTTGGCTCCCCCAGCCATTCCCCACTACGTGCCCTTCTGGTGAATCTAGTCAGCCTATCTAGAGGTCTTTGTTTTAAGAAGGTCAGCTGTTCCTCGTCTAGCAGTAATCAGTTGTCAATATTCCTTTGGATAAGATTGGGGTCTGCTGTTCATTTTCCCAGTTCTACGCTGGGTTACTATCTGGGAGTCCCTTTGGCCACCTTGGCCAACAACTCAAAAGAAGGTATCGCCTGTCTGGCATTGTTGCTTGTTATGTAGCCTTTAGCTATGCATATGGACTCTTAAGAAATTATATTGGCCCCTTTAATCTTTGGTTACACTTTCCTTTTGGGTGTTTAAGACCATACAGTTGGCCCAGATAAACCAATTTATATTTATTCTTAAGATCGTTTGAGGATTTCTTTCTCAGGGGTCACATAGTAATGCCCATATTTTTAAATGATACTCTCCTGCCTCTGCGTCACACCTATTAGGATTTAGAAGCAATAGAGTTGTGACTGAACTGCATATGATCTTATAAAGTATTTTCACTTATGTGCTGTGATTTGATGTCAACAGCTCTGTGGAGGATATAGGACATTATATTCCCATCTCATAGATGAAAAAGTTGCTGAAGTTTTCCAGGGTCCTAAACTATTCTCTTTTATGCAGGTGTTCATTTGCATGATTTTCTCCATGTACTTAAGAAAGCCCCTTCTCCAGTGATGCATTATATGTGACTTTAAATATTATAGTTTGCACTGTGCTCATGTATAGTATCCCTCCATGTTTGAGACAGGAAAAAGGTCTGCTTTGATCTCACCTCCCAGTCAGCCCCAGCTCCAGGTTATTGTGCCCTACCCAATTTCTTTTTTAAACTTTCTATTTTTTTGTGAATTTCTTAACTATATTTTGAGTATATTTAGATCCCCTCCCTTTTCCAGTGGGGTGGAAAGAGTCTAAGACCCCCATTTAAAAAAAAAAAAAAAAAAAAAAAAAAAAAACAAAAACTTTATAAAATAATTATATAACTATTTTTCTTTTAATAACTTTTTTAAGATTTATCGTCCTCTTTTTTTTTTTTTTTTTTTTTTTAAAAAAAAAAAAAAAAAAAAAAAAAAAAAAACAGGATTGCATTAAATGTTCATAAGTAACTTTCTGCTTTAAAACTTTGAGACTTCTCATAATGTCCTTGTTTTGATTGTGTTTATTTCTGGGTAGAAAAGCAAATAATAGCCGTTTCACAGATAGGACCAAGTGTGACAAAGCATTCAAAGCATCCTCATTTTAGTTGTCATCTTTGAAGTACAGCTAAAAGAATTCAGTAATTGCTGTTTACTGTCTGCTTTCTGCAAGCTCTTACCAGTCATATATATTATGTCGTGTTTGCGCTATGTGGTACAAGGTCATTTTGTAGGCATAATACATTGGAAATACTAAACAAACAACTGAGTAATATGCAAAATGACCTAGTCAATAGGTGCAAACTTCACTTAAAGCAACAGAAGCCTGCGAAGTTACTAGGGAGAAACAGCAACACAGAACACTCATACAGGTTCTGTTGCCACCACACTGTATCTGCAGGTGGTGGAGTGATGTGGGAAACATAAATAAGCAAACATGTGAAGTCAAGACAGATAAAAACAGAAAAACAAGTCTTGGAAAGTAGGGTGGTGTGGGTTGGATTAATGAGTCTGGGGAAGCCATTGAATGTAATGAAAAAGCAGGAGTCAAGCAGGACTAACATGGAAGCTGTGAGGCACATGAAAGTCTGGGTGTAACAATGGACTTACTTAGAAATGCTTCTGAGGACTCCGTCCTTTCACAATAACCGTTAGGTGGCTGTATCAGCCATTGGTTCTGTTTTTCACTCTTGGGAAATGGGAATTGAGAACTCATGTTTCCTCTCAAGGTCACACAGCTCTCAATAGCTTTGCTTGTGACCAGTTACACATAACACAGGCGCTTGTCTCAATTCCTCATTTAAAAGATTTTAGTAATTGTTTCTGTCTCACAGGATGAGAAATTGTGATTATAAAACAGGTGGCATAATAGAAGGCTCATAGTAATTACCAATAATGCTGGATATTACTGTTATTTCTACTGTACAGCTACAATTTGAGTAACTTGGCATTCAGCACATTTATTTGCTGTGATACTATATTTCATCCTTTGTACTGTAAAATGCCCTGATTATTATGTGTATTTTCACATGTGTATGTTTCCAAAATTACTTTAACCTACATGGAATTTGCCTTTACTGAAAGCAGTTGTCAAGTGTTGGGAATTTTTTTTTTTCCTCATCTCTATTTTTTTGCTTTTGGCCAGAAATTGCACTTTACCCTTCTGTGCAACAAATCTATTTGTTTTCCCACTGTTTATTGAAGAAGTAAAAAAAAATCTCTGAAAATATCTCTGGCATCTGGAGTTATATTCCTGATAATGCTTCACATATGTTTACTATGTTCTTCTTTTAACCTCTAGTAATGGTTCTTCATTTATTGTTTGCATTTTTATAAGTGTGGATATGCAGTGTTCACATCTAATATAGCAAACTGATTTTTGCCAGTCTCTGTATAGTGTTCTGGCCCAGAAAATATGATTTTAAAAATTACCTGAGACCTCACAGATATCCTGTCTGCAGCATTTCATCATTTTCTCTGGCTCCGTTATATTAACTCTTGTCATTTACATTTTTCACTGATTTCTTTATGAGAGAGAAATTATTATAAGGTCTTAACTTACTCTGTTATGTAACAGACTGATAAAGTTTGAACATTCAAGCCATGAGTAGAAGATATTTGCATGTTTCCAGGTGTATAGCTTCTTTCCAGATCCAAACACTGAATGTACACATTTCTAAACAAGTGTAGTGTGAGTCGGTGTTATTACGTACTATTGAACCTTGTCTTTTCTGCATTAACTTGGCCTAGAAAGATGTACACTCTAGTGACTTTTTATTTTTACACTTTTTTTTTAACATTACATATTCAGATCTCTGAATCATATCCCTAAGGTAACTACTAGATATATCCCTGCTGTACCATTTCATACTGGAGAGGTCGAAGGTGGATCATATTTGTTATTAACTCTCAATATTGTCTCGAATATGTGTTTTTTATACCTCATTTTTTCTAGTGTTTGCTAATAGAATTCTGGTATTACTCCTGGCTTTTCAAAGAGCAGTGCTACCCATGGCTTTTTTAGCTCCTCTCTTTAGCCTTGCTAAAATTTCCTTGGCCCAAGTAAGGATAAGAGAAAAACAATCAGTGTTTATACATTTTAAAATGTGTATATTTATATTAGAGTGTAAAGGAAGCACAACTTTCAGGATCAGGTTTAGGTTTTGAGTACACAATCAACCCTTCTTAGCTGTGTGAGCTTTGGATGTATTAATTAACTGTTCTGCTATCAGCTTCATTATCTATAATGAACCATTTCATAACTTCTAACTTCTGTTTTTGTTATTTAGCTCTCATGTCAAAATAGAACATTTGTAAATCTTAGTGGGATAATACATGTGTATACTGTGTAGTATTTAAGTCAGCTGAAGCATATCTACCTCCTCAAACATCATTTCTTTATTGTAAAAACATTCAGAATACTTCTGTTATTTGTTCGTTTTTCAAAAAATATTTTTATTGATTCTCCAAAAATTTCATACAGTGTACTTTGATCACATTCAGACCCCTCATATCTGCCTTCACCCTATTAATCCCCACCAACTTTATGTCCTTTATTATTTTTCTTTTTTAAAACGCTTATCAAGTCTAATCTGTTCCCCAAATGCCCTTGGAGTCTGGTCAATCTACCAGGCCTCAGACCCCTAAAGAAAACTGACTCTTCTCCTAGAAGCCATCAGTTACCAACAGCTCCTCACATAGAACTGGGTTTTGTTGCCCACCTCCCTCATCCATGCTGCCTTTTTATCTGGCTTGGGTTTACATAGGTCATATACATGCTGTCAAGAGTGAGATGGGTTCCTATGTGCAACTACCATCAACTGATGAATGGATAAAGAAAATGTGTTATACATTCATGGTAAGACAAAAAAAGCAAGAACAACCTGGGTAAAGCACTGTGTAGCTATAATGCTACTACGGGGGAGGCTGAGACAGGAGGATCCCTGGGGGTTGCTGGCCAACTGGTCTAGCTGGAAGAACCAGCTCCAGGCTCAGTGAGAGACCCTGTCTCCAAAAAAAAAAAAAGTGGGGAGCAATTGAAGAAGACACTTGACATTGACCTCTAGCCTTCATATGCGTGTGCATACTCATACACAGACACACACACACACACATACACACACACAAAAATGGTTTTTAACAAATGGGCAGCATACGAAGTGATATAACCCAGGTATAGAAAAATAAGTTCTGCATACTGTCACATGTGGAATAAGAAAATAGTTTTGGGGTACTCCCATAAAATTTGTCCCACTATTGAACCAGTGGGAATATCTTGCCAGGCCAGTTGTTTTAGCTCACAGGATTTACAGCTGAGTAAGGTTGATGTTTAACTTTCTCTTCAGGTAGCATGCATAATACCTTCTAGCACTGTGAAAGATAGCCAATAGACTGAGACTTTGAAGTCAGCACCAGTTTGTTTTCTTCTTGTTTGTTCTACAGCTCATATATGTAGTGTCTTCAGTAGTAGGGCCTTACTGTGAAGTTCTGGTGGGTAACCAAGAGCATTGGCAATGACCAGTATTGTTTGAGGGTCTATGGAACCCCTGGTCATTAGCTTCAAGAGAGGGAGTCCATTCCTGATATTGGGCTTTTATTTTGTTAGTCTATGGTGTCTAACAGGGGCAGTATCCCCGTATTGTGGATTTAAGGTCCTTTTTATAGGATGGATCCCATACCTGACATTGATATCAGGCCTAGGTGCCTGAGGCTAGACATAAGGAAGAGTGTAATACTATTTTTCCGCAAAATAGATAAGAGTATTAAAGCAACTCATAATGACTTACTGTTACACCCTTAGAATAATGCATCTATGAAGTCTCAGCAGAGAAGCTCCCTTATGCAGCAGATGGTGATTAACACAGAAACCCACAACTTCCCAATATGCAGAGAGCAAGAGATTCTTAAGTGCCTGAATAGTACACCCATATAAAAATCCTGCCTCCCAAGGCTTAGGGATCATTGCAGAAGAGGGAGATAAAATGTTGTAACAGCCAGAGGTGGAATGACCACAAGGAAGTAAAGTTTTACAGAGTTTGTCAGTGACTCATATGAACTCAGAGCTATGGTGGCAGCATACACAAGTCCCATCTAAACTCAAGCAAAACAAAATCGCAGCATAGACATGGGGAAGTGGGTAAGAAACCCCAACTCTACCTGAGGAAGTATTCGCAACCTATGGCTGCTCGGAAGGGCAGAGACAGTCTTTTAAGCGTGGGACTCTTGATAGGTTAACCAGGCTTCAGTGCATGGACCCACACTGAAGGACATTTGAGGTTACAAATTAGACTCTATAGACCTTATATGAGTACATCGAATTGGGCAGGGTGCAATAAGGAGAGGTGGGGTTAGGGGAGAGGACCTAAATACCCTAAAAAATTACTGTATGAAAATCACAAAAAATCAATAAAAACTAAAATTTAAAAAATAAAAAATGAATGTAAAGAGGCACGTTTTGGGAAGAAGAAGAAGAAGAAGGAGTGGTCCAGAGGGAGTGGAAGGAAGATAAGAGAGTAATGGGGTGGGCACATACGGTCACATGGCAATTCTCAGTTTTTGAGGACCCTCCACAATGACTGAACTAATGTGTGATACGTATATTCCTATGTAAACAGGTTTCCTTCTCAGCATCCTCACCAGCAGTTGTTACCCTCTGTCTTTTTTAACAATAACCATTCTTTCTGTTTTTTAAATAGTTATTATTTTTATTTTCTTGTAGCTAAAGATTTATTAACTGTTTATTCTTTGAAAATGTCATACATATATATGTATCTTCATATCCACCCCCACTCCTTCCATTCATCTCCCCAGTCTCCCCCTAACACATCTCCATCCCAAAGCCATGTCCTTTTTATATATTTTATAACCAAATTAGTCCAATTATTGCTGTCCATCTGCACAGTGTGGGGTTATACACTGCGGCATGGACAGTCTACCAGCAGAAAACCCCCAAAGAAAATCTGACTCTTCCTCTCCCAAGCCATCAGCTTCCAATAGCATTTTAAATAGTTATTATTTTTATTTTCTTGTAGCTAAAGATTTATTAACTGTTTATTCTTTGAAAATGTCATACATATATGAATGTATCTTCACTTCTAAGCCACATTGTCAAGCAGTCACAGCAATAAGTCCGTTTCTCTGTTTTAATTTTCTGTATTAGCAAATTCATCACTGTGACAAATACCTGAGAAAAATATCTTTTTTATCATTTTTTAAAAACATTTTAATAACTACATGATTAGAAGAGGCATATTTTTATTTTATGTGTATAAGTGTATTGCCTGCATATGCTTGAGTGTACCCATGTCATGCAGTGCCTGCAGAGGACAGAAGAGGGCGTCGGATTCCCAGGAACTAAAGTTACAGGATGGATGTTAGCTGCCATGTGGGTGCTGGGGATTGAACCCAGGGCCTCTGCAAGAGGAGTCAGTGCTCTTAACCCTTGAGACATTTCTCCAGCCCCATTCCCTCTATTTTTAAAATCAGAGTGCACTTAATTAAAAAAGTAGAAATTTTACATTTCCGTATTTTTTAATATAAAACGGGGCAAAAGGTAAAAAAGTGAAGCTTGTTAACAGATTAATATCTTTCCCTCCTTTAAAAGCTAATCAGCAGGGAAGAAGATGCCTTTACAAACAATTTTAAACATTTTTGATTAAGAATTTTGTACTTGCATATACTATGTTTTGATCAAATCTACTCCTCTCATTCCCTCCCCTCCAACTCCTCCCTCATAATACTCATTAGAGTGAGGTGATATTTCATTGTGGTTTTAATTTGTATTTCTCTGCTATTGAGCTCTTTTTTTTTTTTTTCCATGTACTGGTTGATTGTTTCTCTGTCGTTTAAGAAATGTCTTTTAAGATCTAATGAACATTTTAAAGTCATGTTTGCTTTGTTCCACTGATAATGAGTTTTTGAACTTCCTTGTGTGTTTTAGATGCAGCCCCTGTCAAATGTATAGTTTGAAAATATTTCTTCTCATAAATATTTTGTCTACACTGATGGTTGTTCCCTTTCTGGTGCAGAAGCCTTTTATTTTAATATCCTATTTGTCTATTTTTCCAGTGTTTTGGGGTATCTGCTCCAAAAGCTCCTTGGCCATTCTCATGCCCTTAAGTGTTATTCTTCTAGTTTGTTTCAGGACTTATATATCAATCTTTAATCCACTTTGAGTTTGTTTTTGTAACTTATGAGCGCTTGAGAACCATGGGTGTCCCTCCTACCTTATTTTGAGATACGGTCTTGCTATATAACCAATAGCTTCATACTTAGAGTCCTCCTGACTTACTCTCTGCATAGAGATTATGGGTGTGCCCCCACCAGGCCCAGAAGTGGGATTGTTTCTTACATGTAAAGACTAATCAGAGACATTATTCTTTCCTTGGGAATAGGTTTTAGTGAATAAAGTGATTTATTTATAATAGTGACCAATTATCTGTCCTACCCAAGTTACATTATTTATTATCCTCTAAAACCAATATACCTGTAAAAAGCTATAAAAGGCAGTGGAAGTAGTAATTGTGTTGGACTTCACTGTGGAAAAAGGCACTCATGATCTTTATGGTATCAATAGGGGCAGTTGAGTTAGTTGCCAAATGAATTTTAGTAGTGTATTATTCATTGTATTCTAAGCTAAAAGACCTCAACTAGTCTCTAGCTTCTAGTTTAAATTGAAAACATCTCGGGGTTTTTCACATAGAGACTGTAGCAGGCACTTTGTTAGCTTTTTGAGATCAGCTTGGTATATATTCTTTCCCAAGGCCTATGTATACTTTCATAGGACTTCAAGACAAGTAAGAGTAGGTGGTGTCCCCTGGCAGAAGATCCTAATACTACATAATTTATACTTAGAATGTTTGCTTTCTTGTGTGTAGCTATGTGACAAGATGTGATCTTGCAACAGTGTTGATCATTTTTAGACTTGCTTTAGGTATATATCCTAGCTCTGTTTTGAAAGTCCTTGCCAAGTGTTTACTTTTCTTAAATAAACTGCTTTAAACATCAAGAATACTGTATTTGAACTGATACATTCATTGTTTAAAGTACTGATTACTTTCTTAGTTGAAAAATACTTCTGTCAAAGGAAGCTTCCTGCTTTTTTGCACTATTTATATCTCATTGCTTTCTGAATAACTAGAGAGAACAAGTGGATGAATGGTGATCCATGCAGTATGTCTGCCCTCAGTTGGTATGGCAATGATGTAAACAGAAACAGAATGAGAGCCTCATTGTACATTTAATGTGTCATATTACTCATTTCTGGATGCATTGCTATTTAATTGCTTCTATTCTCGATCATTAAATCTCATAGTACTTCCCCCACTTAGTTTAGTAACCTCAGTTGTCAATGTATATGTTTCTAATTAGGGTCCAGGGATGTCTAAATTTTAAGTTCAATTGAACAAAAAGTAGTTACATGGTAAATCAAAATTTAAGAGTGTTGAATTATGCTTTATTAATGAAAATTATCTTTTCATTGTCTACTATGTGACAATAATTATCCATCCTTTTGTTCCATTATACCAGGACTGTATCCAGCACAGTTTTGAATGCTAGCACTAGATTTTATTCTTTTGATAGACAAGGAAAAAATTTTCAATGTAAAATACCACATATAAGCCAGATGGTCTTACCTTCCTCCCAGTATGTCTGTCCTAAAATTCTCAAGAGAAAATGGTTTCAAAAATTATTTTCATGTCTAGATTGTAAGTAAAATCACTTGTCATACATGAATTGCAAAGTGCAGACCTTCGTTCTGAAGCTGCCTGTTTCTCATTTGGATCTGACATATTAAAAAGCATATAATTAATGGTTGACATTAGTAATTAACATTAACTTTATGGTGCTTAATATGCCATCATTCATCCATCAAATAACAAGAAATGCATTATGCCTTGGCATAAAGGTTTTAATTATATAAAATGGCCTTTCAGTTTTTATATGATATAAATGAGAAAAGAACTATATTGAGAAGAGACTTCTTTGAGCATTTCTTGGGTGTTAACTATATTTTTATTTCTTTTTAGGAGTATTCATCAACAATTGTGTCGGGAACTTCAAAGGGAGAATGTGGACCTAATTGTTCAGTCCTCATTGTTGGCTAAAGAGCGCCACCTTGCTGCAATTGCCAGTGCACTGTGGAAACACTTCTTTTCATTTCTGAAGAGTCAGAGAATGGCCCCAATCACGCCTCTCTCACAACTTGCAGATGTGGCTGCAGGTCAGTGTTCATCGTGACTGTTCATTCCTTTCTCATTCTGCAGATGCTTTGTCAGTATTCCCTCTGTTTGCCTAGGGACAATGTCTTGCTTTATAACAATATAATAAACATTGTGACAGCCAGAATGATGAAATAAATGACATATTTTTAAATTGGGCTTCTTTGGCTTGTATCATAAAAAATGAAATGATTATTTGTTTTAAAAAAGGGCGTTTTCAGTCTTAGGCATATTGAATGTTCTTAAGTTTTTGTATAATGCACAAGTATTTCAAAAATAATGTAGCATTTTAGTATCTAATTCAAGCAGTATGCCTTCAAATTTTATGAACAGATCTATATAGTTGTAGATCATTTTTATAAGGAGCTAAAGAATATAGAAGAATTTATCTTCGGCACCAAGAAGATAAAATCAGGATCACGTTGAATATATATATAGACTGCTGTTGTTGTACTTCCTCTAGATTCTATTTTAGGTTGGAATGCTTATTTAAATGACCCAAAGACATGTTCTCAGGATTTTAGATAATTCTGAATAAAACTGGTCAGATTTTGAATATATGAGTATACATGTGGTATATTTTTTTCAAAGGGATATTGTGCCCAAAATACGTTAAGAAGTTCTGGAATAGCCAGATTAATATTGTTACTGCATGTGTTTAAGTAAAGTTTGTTTAAAAGGGTTTTGTATATTTAAAAGTAATGCTTTAAACAAACATACAAACGTAAGGCCTAGTTAAGCATTTGTTTTACCCTGAGATAAATAAGAAAAGATGAGCCAAAAGTAGCTATGTGAAAGATTAAATGATTAAAATCTGAAAAGAAGTTGAAATCTTATAGCAATTTAGTAATAATTAAGACTTTACGCAACATAGATGGAAGACTTGTGACCAGGCAGTGGTTGCAAGTACTGTAATATCTGTAAAAATAAATATTAGTATTCAGTGAATTGAACCAAAGCAGTCACTTAATAGTGTGACTTAACCTTTTTTAATTTGTCATCTTTAATCTTTAATCTGATTGATTCCTAGTCAATCATCAAACATACTATTCCATCAGCAGTCAGTATTGTCTTAGATTCTGAAAATCAATGGTGTATAAATGCAAAATGAAAGGTGTTGATTTTGGATTTGATTTGAAATAGACTTAGATTAGGAGAAAATGATTTCCTGTATTGAAGAAAAAGTCACTACTGTCTTGTAGGCACTAGGGATATGCCAGTAGGGAAAAGACAAAAACAACAGTATCCTGTTCACATAAAGGCTATCTATCATCTAGTGGGAAATGGAGCCAAAGATAGTTTTTCCTTTTTTTTTTTTTTTTTTGTTTGTTTGTTTGTTTGTTTGTTTTTTGGTTTTTTTAAAGAGTGTTTTGCTGTATAGCACAAGCTAGCCTGGAACTTGTGTTATTTCTGCCTCAGCTCCCCAAGTCTGGGATTATTGATGAGCATGACCATACCCAGCAAAAAAACATTTAAAAAATGTTCAGTAACTTAGATGGTGATAAGTGAAAATACAGAGAAAGCTGAGGGTGGGAAAGGCTACAGGTAGGTTTCAGCTTTAAATAATGGTCAGGCAAGGCTGAGTAAGTTTAACATCCGAGCAAAGTCTTGAAGGGGGTGAGAGGCCTCACTGTTCAGATTCCTAGTAAAGAGCAATGTTTGAGGGACTGAAGGAAAAGCAGTAAAGACTTGTGTGGAGTAAGAAAGGGTTAGAGAAATCAGAGATGTGGTTAAGAAGAAATGGAGAGCTAGTTTGTGTTCTGCCTTAAAAACCTTGCAAACTTCTGCTTTTACTCTTGAGATTAGACGCCATTGGTATTTTTTCAGAGGGAAACATTATTTGGGCTGATGAGGATTCAGGAGGCAAGGAGAGAACTAAGGAGGCAGGTAGGAAATTATTCCAGCAACCCAGAAATGAGTAGCTTGGCCAAAGTGGTTATCTCTAAAAGTGAAAGTATTTTGTAGGTAGAACTGGCAGAATTCACTAAACAAATAAGGATAGATCATCAGAATACTTCATGAGATGATTATGGAAGGGAGAGAACACATTTAAGACAGTAAACTGGAGTGTCTTAATTTTGGAGGGGTTTTGATGTTATGTTTTTTGAGTTTTCTTGTTTTGTTTATTAAGATATCAATTAAAGTCCAGTAGATAGGTTAAGTGGGAACTTGGAGCTTAGGTGTATAAATAGAGTTTAAAGCCAAGAAACTGATTAAGCTCTTCATTTGTATAAGAATGACTCAAGAGAGAAAAGTGTGGATCTGTCCACAGTATCTTTCTGTTAAAATTTGAAGCTAAGGAGAAATAAGAAGGCACACTATGAAGAAGTGTAGGTGAGTGAAAACAAGAACGTGTGAAGCACTGGAAACAAGAAAGAAGAAATGTTAACAGTTCAGTAAAATGACACCTGACAATTGATCATTGGCACAGCGGTTCACATCTTTAATCCCAGTACTCAGGAGGCAGTTCAGGCAGGTACTGTAAGATTGTGAGATCAAAGCCAGCCTGGTCTACGTAGTGAGTTCCAGGCCAGCTGGGGCTATATGGAGACCCTGTCTCAAAAAAAAAGAGGGAAACTCAATGGTGAACTAAGGAATGGTTGGTGGTGGTGGTGTGTGTGTACTATGCATGCATGTGGGTGTGGGTAGGATTACTCATGTGGAAGTCAGAGGAGATGTCGGATGTTTTCCATGGCTCTGCTCTTATTAAGTTCTCTTACTGAACTGGAAGTTTGCCATTTCAACTAGGCTGGCTGGCCAGTGAGCTCTGGGAACCACCCCAAGCATCAGCATTATAGGCATACCCTGCTTTTTATGTGGGTGATCAATATTTGAACCTGCTTGCATAGCAAGCACTCTTACCCACTTACAGGCCATCTTCCCCAGCCTTGAAGAATGTTTCTTAATATCAGAAAATCAGTGTGTTGATTGAGTGAAGATAATTAAAGAATAAGAATATGAAAAGCATTTCAGATTGCAAATGTAGATAGATCCTTTTAAATATCTGTATTAATATATTTTAAAATAATTGTTAAAGGAAGCTTGTATATAATAGGGGGAAATGGAGTCAAGGAAAAATGCTCGGTTTTGTTTTCAAATTACATGGGAGAAATTTAAGTATATTTACATTTTATATACTGAGAGGAATGTCCAAATTAAAGGAAGATTTCATGGTGCAAAAAAGTCCCCTTCATTTTAGTGCCAGAAGATGAGAGATCTCAGAAGACTTGGCCTCAGATCATTTATAGTAGCAGAAGAGAGGTTAGGGCAAATTGGTCCAGATGGAGGCAGCTGATAAAAGTGGTAAGAACCTATGATAGTTCCCATCTGTTTTTTAGCTCTCTGGGAAGCAGTTAGTAGGCTCTTAGCTGAACGTGAGGAGGGACAGGGTGCTGACTGTGGATAAAGAAAGAAGGTGTGCACTCAGTTCCCTAGGAAAATAAAAGACTGACTGCACTAGAGAAACACAGTAGGGAGAATGGCCGGTTAGAAGGGCCTAGTGGAAGTTTGTGGCCAGTCAGTATTGTTCTCCAGCCATTTGTACTGATGTAGGTTAAATTCATGAAGGGAGAATTAAACAGGTAATGTTTATTTCTCTCAAAGTGCAGTGAATCAAAGAAAGAGCAAGGCAGGGCCTGGTTGTATCTGTTTGGAGAGTACATGTACCTTACACAAGACCTTAGCATCAGTCTCTCATACTTCGGGAAACAAACGAAAAAAGAAAGGAACAAGCAGTTAGTGATATATACAAATGTGTATAATAATGGACCATGCCATCACACTACCTAAAGAGGGAAAGGAAGGTGTGAAGGTGAGGGGGAGGGGGGCAGAGTTATGCAGTCGACAAATCTTTATATAATCAAGGAGCTGTTGGAGTTCAGGTCCTAGGAGAGGGCAGCTGGAAAACAAATGTATCAAACCTGGGTCTTTAAAAATGAAATTATGCTGAGATTATAATTGTTAATCACAAGTGCTTTGGGTATTACTGTGGGAATGAGTGGATTAAGTATAGTAGAGGATATATTCATTGGAAGAGAGGAATTCCAAAAAATCAAGAATTGCTAATAGAATACGTGCTATAATTGAGGGGATGTGAGCTTGGAAACTGTAGGTAAGTGCAACAGAAATAGTTTGTGACTCTTACAATCTGGTGACATATATGAGATCCAAAGCTAGTGGTTTTAGGAAAGAAGAAGTAAGAATAGTCATGTAAACTACCCTGTGTACGTCCAGTGGTATGAGGGGATTGGAAGAATAAACAGCCATCATTTGACAGAGCTGCATGGGAGTCATTGCTTCATAAACAGTTGACTGGCAAGCATAAGTCAATAAAAAACAAACTGAGTTGATGGATTTCTAGGAAAACACAAAATAGTATTTGCTTAGCAGGATGAACTGAAGAATTCTAGTTCCTAGATTATGGGTTCTAAGAAAGTAGTCTCATTGGCTGGGCGAGGTGGTGCATGCCTTTAGTCCCAGCACTCAGGAGGCAGAGGCAAGCAGATCTCTGTGAGTTCAAGGACAGCCAGGTCTACATAGTGAGTTCCAGGACAGCTGGGGCTACAGGGAGACCCTGTCTCAAAAAAACAAAGAGAAAGTGGTGTCATTGGTTATAGGAGGACACTATTAGAAGAAATGTCTGGTATCTAAAATGAACATGACCTGTTTACCTGCAGCGGGTTAGGTAGAGAAGGGTAGATAGGTGCTGGGAGTACTGCTAGCCAGGTCTTCAAATAGTGGAGGCTTGTTTGTAAGCCCTCTAGCTTGATCGGATGAAGTCATCATCTAATTATAACACTAAGATAGATGATTTTCCGCCTTTTCTTGGTAATCTAAATGATGCTATAGAAATTTGACAGCATGAATTGAGTTGTTTTAACCCTTTTTCTACATTTCTAAATGTGACATTTTATTTGGTGCTTTTCAAGTCACTGTGTAATGTGGGGGGTAAGGAGACGAAAGAAATTTTGAAGACTTTTCACCTGAAATTTCTCTCATTTTAAATATAGATTTTACTTTGCTAGCAGTGGACATTCCCAGCACAGCTCCATCAGATCTTCAGCCTCAGCCAGTTATATCAATAATTCAACTTTTTGGTTGGGATGATATCATCTGGCCCCAAATTGTAGCAAGATATTTAAGTCATTTACTACAAAATAGGTATGTACCCTTATTTCAGATATGTGCCTTAGTCTGTACCCTGACAAATTAGTACCCTGAAAAGTAGGAGTTTGGTTTTGGGGTTTTTTTTTTGTTGTTTTCGTTTTTTTCCCCAATCAACACTGATCTTTACTATGCATTCTCTTACTTTGGCATTAACATTAACTAGATAGTAATAGTAGGTAGTATGAAACCTTATTTATGGGGCTTGATATTTTTTTGTAATTGTTGCAAGTTAATGCTTTCTGTAAGCCCAACTTACCCTGAAGTGACCTTTCCACATTCCCTAGAGAGAAAAAATTATGTAAGCATCATTCTGCATCAGTAGAACACTAGTACATTATTTCAGATTTAGGCCTAGAAGTTTGACTCTTGTGAGACCACGGACAAGGAACTTCACCTGTATCATTTCTTTATCCACATCTCCTGCCCCATTATATAGAAAGTCTGAGGAACAACCTCAGTAATATGTAGATATAGATATATAAAATAAAATCATAGAAATAGTATAGTATGATGTGGGAAATTTAAGTAACGGAAATAAGATCGCCATCCTACAAGATCGGTGTAGTTCTTCTGTCAATGAATGTGACGAGTGAGGTGTTTAGAGAGTTAGTTGTTTTTCTGAGATTAATTAATCAGCATCATTAAGTGTGTTTTCTCATTGGTCTTTTAGTAAAAGTAAGAATAGTGTAAAAGAATTCAGCTTTGGATTGCTTTTAAGGATTTTTTCTAATATAGAATTCTATAATAATAATTAATATTTATATTATGAAATACTTGTCAAAATAATTTCTGGGGTTTTCTTTGGGTTTTTTTGTTGTTTATTTTTTTGTTTTTGTTTCTGTTTTCTCTTCAATCACTCAATTAACATATAAGTCCTTAGGCCCCAAAGTAAAGACCAATTTGTAAAACTGATCCATTTACTTTTTCCTAACAATTTAATGACTACTCTTGATAACTATATGTATTGTAAGGCTGCCTGGTGATATTCAGAACCTTCAGAGAATGGTGGTTTTCCTGACTGGTTTGTAGTCTTCAGTCATGATTAGGAGTTACTTGTATGAAACCCCTATCAAACCAGCAAGACCACAATTGTGTATACATTGTTTTCGGGGTTGTTGGTGACTTGGGCATATCTCCCCCAAATGACCTTGGGTTGCAAGGCCCAACTCCCTCACATTCACTTCTGTAACTACCTTTGCTGGTGACACCAGAGTTGTATATAGTGGGGATTATGGATTCTCTTTCATACCAAGTATTGCTTTCAGCTTAGGATGTGTTACATGGACCTTCTTGAAACATCAGCCTGTTGGCCTAATGAACCTTGGGTTTCTCATAGAACCATCACCAAGAAACATTCTAGTAACCATCCTCTTAAATGCTTTTTTCCCTTTTCTTTCCTGTAAATATCTTTTAATACTTGGATTTTTTCCTGTCCTCCTTGGTGTGGATTTTGGGCAGAAGGACTTCCCGTTTTCCTGTCTTCTCTCTTGCTTTCTTCACTTAAGCATGTTAAAGTAGTTTTTCCTAGACTGGACTTCTGTCTCGCAGAAGTCACTGTTCCCTGCGGAGTCTTTTTGTCGTTCTTTTGTTTGATGTTTCTCCTCGTGTACCTTGGTAGTGTTTTTCGTCTGTGTTTTCTCAGCATGGCACTGGTTGTCATAGAGAGCTTGGCCTGCACCTACCTTATTTTCCTTTCTTTCTTCTTTTCTTTCCTTTTTCCTTTCCTTTCCTTCTTTCAACATTCATAAGCCTCTCAACTTTCTCTTTTTCTCATAGTCATCCAAATGATATCCATAGCATTTCTAGTATAAATTAATATATTCATTTTATAGCATGAGGACAGTCTCAGAAACACCTGACTCAGCTTAGTAGTATTTATTTTTAAAATAACAGGTTTATTAGAAACAGTTGAGCAAACTGAAACACAAAGTTTTAACTAGCTTTGGAGAAAGTTCTGTAGGTACTAAGTAGCCAATCTGTGCTTTTCTGTATTGTATTTTCTGTATTTTTTTAATATTTCATTATTTTTATTCTATGTGTATGAGTATATTGCCTGCATGTATGTGAGTGCACCCATGTTGTGCATTGCCGCAGAGATCAGAAGAGGGCTTCGGATTCCCCTGGAACTGGATTTAAGGTGGTTCCTAGCCACCATGTGGGTGCTGGGAATCGAACCCAGCTCCTCTGCAAGAGCAGTCAGTGCTCTTAACTGCTGAGCCAACTCTCCACCCCATATTTTCTGTATTTTTATGACAACTCCTACTCAGAATGTTTTAGGCATCATTTTTAGAATTGTGACTTATGTGCATTTATAAATTGTTTTAGGGACTGGGGCTTAGTGGGTCAAGCACTCGTTATGCAAAAATGAGGACCTCATTTTGGATCCCCAGCACCCATACAAAAGTGCAGGTTTGTATGGAGACTCAGATTACAGGGGATTGCTGACAACCCAGAAATGGCAAGCTCTAGGTTCAGTGAGAGATCATGTCTCAAAGAGTTAGATGGAAAAGTAATTGAGGAGGACATCCCAGTATCAACTGCTGCTCTCTACACATGGACACTCACACACTGCATACACACACATCAAAACAAAAAGGAAAAAGTTGTTTTAACTTTGCATAATGCTATGTTTAGGTATAAAAGCATCCCCATCATTTCTACCCCCTCTTAGATTAGAAACCAAATTTGGCTAGGAGTCTGGTATAATAGAAACAACATCTTTTAATTGCTAGAATGGTGTTGTATTGGAAATTTCTGTGAGATAATCTTTGTTAATGAATGCTTATAAAGTGAAGAAGAAAAGAGATGGAGATGATATGATTTGTCAGGAAACATGTAGAAATATATTTTGTCTTTAAGGATTATTTTTTTACCCATGTGGTCATGACCTCTTTTGTTTACCATTTTGGTTTTTTTCTTTGTTGTTGTTTGGTTTTTTTTCTTTCTACTTGCCTGTTCATTTTTTATTACATTGCCAACTAGCTATAATCTTCTTGCTATTCCCACATTAACATACTCTTTAACTTTTCTCTTAGCATAAGCCTACAGCATGTACATCATCACTGGGAAAAGGAAAGTTAAAAGTCACAGTATCACAAATGAAAACAAAGTCTAACATAACTTTCTGTGCATCTGTAGTATTCATTTTCAGCATGTTTGTAGTGCTGTGTTCATCTTAAAAGTACGTGAACCCCGAGCATTGCCTAGAGGACTTGGGAGAATTTGTTTCTTTAAAAGCTCTGTTCTCAGACTATATATCCCATTTCATTTTTGTTTTTTAATGATACTCATTTTTTTTTTTACAGCACATTATGTGAAGCACTTTCTCATTCAAGCTGTGTATCTTTTCAATCTTTAACTATAAGATCATGGATCCGTTGTGTTTTACAAATGCATGTAAAAAACCTTTCTGGGCCTGATGACTTGCTCATTGATAGGAATCCTGAGCAGGCAGTGGGTAAGTGTCCTGTACTATTTTAGCCAGCCATTAAGAGTGTATCTTTGGAAAAGTTTTTGCTTTTTTTTAGTATTAAGTAAATTAGTACAAAATATGCAAAATATATTTATAATTGCCGTACATGTGTCCAGACATTTACTTCCTTTTAGAGCCTGTTCCATTCCTTTTTTTTTTTTTTTTTTTTTTTTTTTAAGCTGCACATAGCAAATCACCCTGCTATAAAGATGAAAGAACTCACTTTTCTGGACGCAAAGAACAAAATCTTGCTCCTCAGGTGACACCCTTTTTTGTTTACCCTGGGGAAAAAAGCCAGTCATATACAAAAACAGAAATCTGATGTGTATATAACCCCATATCACACTGAACACCCTAAAAGAAGAATATCCAGCTTTGGATACAACCCCCTTTTTTTTTTTATCAGATATTTAGATTTCCCTTCTAAGGACCTTTTTGTAGAGCTATTGTTTATAGCCACTTACACATTTCATACAGGCTGCCCTGAAAAAGGTTGTAATTTTTCTCTGAAGTCTTATTTGATTTGTTGACTTGCCTAATAACCTTTCAGATTATATCATAAGTGAGAAAAGCCTAATTCACTCTTGAGCTTTGTGAAAATTTTGGTTTTAAAAGAAAACGTGTCATAAATTAATAATTCTATATTCCCAGCATATATACATATGTTCAACTTATATAAAACTTTATATGAGTTTGCATAATAAACAAACTTTTTATTTATTTTATTTTAATAGAAAAAGAGTACATGGACCAGCTGGCTGAAATGACACGGCTACTACTTACACTATCAGAAGTAAAGAATATTTTTTCAAAGGCTCAACTTGAATATTTGCCCAGCCCAGAAGACCCTAAAAAAGTACTTGTTCAGTTCCTTGAGGTATTTTTTTCATTTATTGCTATTATTGTCCAGATCAATGATAATTATTTTTCAGAAAATCTTGCAATGTTGTTTTCCTATAAAATGAATTATTTTAACTAGAATTGTATTATTGGTTGTCTGATTATAAAATTCTGGAGGAAGAAGAGCGACTAAGGTATACCACAGCTCACTCTTAAAGATAACAGAAAATTCATATTTAATGAAGAATAATAAAACTAAGAAATAGTTCATAAAAGATTTACTCCAAGGCCTACTGAAATTATTAGATGATCTTATTGCTGACAGTGTTCTTCTGGTATTTGGGGACTAACTTCATTTACATAGGGTCCATGATAGTTCAAAGGGAACATTTACTACCTATAGCAAAACTATAAACCAAGCTTCAGTTTCCTCATACATAGTGTGATGAGAACTAAGTCTAATCCATCTCTTTTTGTTCTTCTTCATAACAGGGAGTCTCATTCCAAATTTTGTTTTTAATTATTAATTTTAAAGGAATATGAATTAGTATTTATTACATGAGTCTAGTTGAAACTGTTGATATGTTTGGATTAGTGTCTTTTATAAAGTATTCACAATAAAAGTTGGTTTACATTTCCAGAGCAGTTGGAATTAACTACAACGAAAACAATTGCAGCCAATAAGCTATTTCCATTATGCTAATTCCTTCATTGATTTCCATCAAGTTAAAATACAATTGTATAACAATTAGAGATGCCTATAAACTCTAATAATATTTAATAATAGTTTAGTAATATCCTAATGTAAAGTATACATTGCTGTTGAGAACATTATTTAGTTGTTGAGTTTGTACCCACACTTCTGGGTCAAAAAGGAGAGGGAGAAGACAAGTGTAGTTAAGTCTTCTCTAACCTAATCCGGCCCAAATGAAGTTTTCTTTTTATAAATAAATCAATGATAAATTTTTGCTACATGCTAAATAGTATTACCTAGGACTGCTTGGGGATTTTAGAAACCTAAAGTTGTCTTTGATCTAAGAATATAAGACACAAAAGTTAAAATAATGGTACAATCCATTGTATGCTTAGTGACAATTTGTTGTTAGATCCATCAGTATACAAAATGAATAAATGACTCCAGAATTTCTTGGTATAAGGTGTTTGGAATTTATTTGGTGAAAAATAGGAAATTTTTAAATGAGCTTGATTTGGTTAAATGACTTTTTGTGAAAATTAGTGACAATAATGTAGATTAAACTAGAGAAGAAGCTACTGGCCAGAAACTAAGGAAATTTAGGAGGAATTGAAGGTTGAGAACATTTCTCCTTGGGGTAGAGAAGTAAGCAAAGGATTCCCTGTATGTCAGCTGTCCTCAGCCTCTCATAGGACTCACCATATACCCACCATGATCTATTACATAATGCAGGGAAAAGGTACATGGGGCAAAATGTGGAGAAACCTAAAATTCCATGAGTTGTTTCCCAGTTAAGTTACACAGAACATGTGTCATTCTGCCAGCAAGGAATTGTGACAAGACACCAAGTTTTGTCTATGAGAGAAACTTACTAGCACTCACTATCCATTGCTGGTTACATACATTCCCTTTGTCTTAAATTTGGAGAATTCCAGCTTGCAAAATGAAGCCAAATATTTAATATAAAATATGCTACTTGCATGGATATTTTAGGACTCGTGAGCCATTTTTATAAGTAAGAAGCCCCCACAAATCTAAAACCCAAAACACCAACTAAAGCCCCTTCTTGCACGTTTTTTTGTTTTGTTTTGTTTTGTTTTGTCTTTTTGAGACGGTCTCCCTGTAGCCCCAGCTGTCCTGGAACTCACTATGTAGACCAGGCTGGCCTTGAACTCACAGAGATCCACCTACCTCTGCCTCCCAAGTGCTGGGACTATAGGCATGCACCACCGCGCCTGGCCTCTTGCACACTTTTGAAAGATGTCAGTGTTGTGCCTAATATGTTAACTTTTAAAAATGATAGTATGATTGATATATAGGTACACACACAAAAATACACATACACATATGTACATATATGTGTAGTTATAATCAAAAGTACTAAGAAATATATATGTTTTAGTCTAGAAAAATTAAGGCTAAACATAATTACTAAGGTACTAAGGGCACTGATTTTCAAAAGTATGATTCATAGATTCCTGGGAATTAACTGAATTCATTCAAGAGGTTCTACCTCCTCAAAACTATTATGACATTTGCACAAACATGCAGGGGTGTTAGCATGAACCAACACCATGGCCTAATACTATACTAATATCCATTAGCTTTTATACTTTTTTGCGATTACAGAAAAGTAAAGCTACTTCACTAAGGAATACCCTTCGGTACGGAGTAAAATTATTGTCATCAATTTTCAATCCTTAAGCGCAAGTCCTTTTAATATTCTACAAATAAAAATGCAAAGTGCATGTAAAGTACTTAGACTGCGTGTCAAAACCATGTGATTATCTAAATAAAAAGACTTGTGTTGGTACTTGAGTTGACTCCTTTTATCTTGAAAGAATAACTGACAGAATATGATTATTCAGACTTGAGTATTTGGCAGACAATATTTCTTTTAGAAATGAATGAAGTAAGTAAGCCTATCACTTCAAAGAAAACAACTGACAGTTTATGTTGCTAATAATACAGCTCAAGCTTTCAAGAAAGTTAGAATTTGGAAAAACTTACATTAACCTTCATAAGCTGAGTACTTCCTGATATTTATAGACTTTTCTGATAAAAATGGTGATGGTATCAGTGCATATCATTTTTTTCTAGAATGGATATTGAAATATGGCCAAATTTGGAAGCAGCATAATGGAGTAAAATTGTCCAGATGACTGATACATACTTTTTAGCAAGCATGGGTAAACAGTTATTCAGATTACGAGATACACCAAACCTTCTATTGACGTAGTTGTAGATACTGTGATTCTTCAGTATCTTCCACTTATTTACGAGCCTCTAAGAAATGCCACTTGCAAAGTTTGATATAATAGCAAAGAAAAATTCCCACAGTTGCTTGAAAATTTTCTCAAAATATTGTTTCCAGGTGTGTGTGTGAGACTAGACCTTTTTCATCCACTCACCACCTCCTGCTGCACTCTCCTCTTCCCCTCTGCTAGTTCCTTTCCTCTTCTTAACTAGTCCTCTTCCAGCCTCCTCGTCATATATGAAATCTAGTTTCCTAACAGGCAAATATAAACTAAGTAATATAAAGCTTATCCAGATATTCATGTCTTAACATGTACAGGAGAACTGAAATCAAAAACTTGAGAACGTCTTACCGAAGAATGACAACGTTAAAGGTTATTAAATAAATAATTAAAATAAAATAACCATGACAAAATAAATAAATTCATGCTTGTTACAAAAAAAGAAAAGCTAAATAGAAAGGAAGGTTAAGACGGTACATCTCTTGTTCTCATTTGCCCATCTCACAGTCACTCATTTGGGTTCACTTTTATTTCATTCCACATTTTATTAGCAAGGTGGGCAATTTTAATGTCACGGTAGATAACCACCTTATGCCCCAGTTCAAATCTTCTCCAACAAACTTCCAGCAATCTTCATTTCTGTATTTAAGCTACCTTCCTCTGTTACTGAGCCTGATATGACATCATTTAAAGTTTCTGAAAGTTTACCTGCCACCGCCTGTCTCACCAGCTCTTTGTGATGATGTGACTTTCCACTTCTTTTATGTTCACCAAGCTGTGCTTCCTCTTAACTCACCTTAATTAGACCTCTTAGCTTCATGTCAGCTACTCTTAACAATACTCTCAGAATCTCTGATCCTTTATTGTTTGCTCAACCTTGGGTCAGTGCAGCCACCTACACTCTCTCCTTTGGCTTATCCACTAAGAGCTGGGAAAGGGGGATCATCTAGCTGTGTATATTTGTGTCGTTCATGGTCTCAGTGTAGGCCATTGAAATCCTTTGAGTTCTCAAGGTAACTTGAAAACTTTCTCTCAAACTTTCTAGCCCTTCTCTGTAGTTATTGCTTGATTCTTTTTGGCTTCTTACAACCTGTTTTATCTCCCCTTACTACTGAATTGATTGTGTTTATTATTTACTTCTCTTGCCTTTCTATGCTTTCTTTTACTGCCTTCGCCTCAAATATCTGTTGACCATTTCTTGGTTTTTCTATCTAGGCTTTCAACCATATCCCCCCTCCCCACATCCTCTACTAAGAACATAAAGCTAACTAGCTGATGGCCTATAAAGAAAATTTTTTAAAATTGTGAATTGTAGAGGGACAATTCATACTCTGAAGTTGGAATAAAGAGATTTTACTTATAAGAAGCAAATCTTTCTTGTAGGAATTTAGGGATTTCTAGTCATATGAAATATGAACTAACCTGTTTAAAAACCTTTTAGGTGATCAAGTTCTGAGCTTACTCAGTTTGATGATTCTTATCAATAACTTTGCTAAACTGGATGCAGGTGAATTGATTTAATTTTTTTTTTCTTTAACCTTTAAAAGGCAAAACTTTTCATTCTTTTCATTGAATTTTAATTGCTATGAATCTTTATTGGAAATTTAAGGCTGAAGGCCCAAGTATTTCTATAAGACAAAACTTTTCTTTCTTTTCATTTTATTTTATTTGCTATGTATCTTTATTGTAAATTTAAGGCTGAAGGCGCAAGTATGAGGGGAGGGTGTGTGTGTGTGTGTGTGTGTGTGTGTGTGTGTGTGTGTGTGTGTGTGTGTGTAGAGAAAAATAGTATTTAAAGTCTGTATTGTATAAGACTTAGAAAGTTAAATCATATTTTCCTTTATTTATAGGCTGTTGGTATCACTTATAGGACTCTCGAAACACTTTCTGATAGATCTGCCATGGTCACAAAGTCCTTAGAATACCTTGGTGAAGTACTAAAATACATAAAACCTTATTTGGGAAAAAACATTTCCAGTGCAGGGCTGCAGCTGACTTACGGGATAATGGGTATGTATTTCTGTCATGTTTTACTATAAACATTTCCTTATGTTAAGCCTATGGTATCTTAACTCTATGTATGGTTACAAGAAATAATATGAAATACAATGATTTAGCTTAAAATAGTGAATGTCGGCCTTCATAAATGTGTTGTACTTTCGTTGGTAGTAAAATTAAGATCATTACAGAAAGTATACCATAACGAATTGCTGTCAGTATTCTTTTGTAAGTCACATTGTGCATACCTAAATTACTGGCAAGAACCTTTTATTATTGTTTATCTAGTCTTTGTTAGGATTCAAAATATCACATTATTTTTTTTATGGTCTTTTCTGTATAGAGGTCAGGAGAGAATCTAACAGCACTAAAGATATTTATGCTTTAGATCTTATTTCTCACAAAACTATGTTTTCTCATTTCAAAAAAGGAATTTTTTTGTGCTTGCTCTGTAACAGTGAGGTTCATCTTTCTCTAGGAAATCAGTAATTTGAATATCTTTGTTGACTAAGCTGTGTTGCCAACCAAAAATAGGAACTGGATAAAGGGAAATGAGAATGATTTTCTTAGAAGTTTTTATATAGGATTCAAATTTTTCTTTTTGTTTTGTTTGTTTTTATTTCTCTGTGGCCAAAGCCTTATATCTATTCTCTTTAATCTTGTGAATGTATAAATGAACCTTATTTAGGCTAGCTGAAACCTTTTATCTTTGTTGTGAAAGATAGAGGAGAATGTGAAACTGTAAATATGGATGATGTAGAAGGTCCTAACAGTAAAACTCACAGTTCAGAGTTCTTAATTTGAGATAAAAAATATTAGTAGGAATCATAAATTTAACATTAAGATATAAATTAGTCTTTAGCATTTTAAGCTTATAATTTATTAGTCTCTAAGAAAGTCTCCTGAATTTTCCAGATTTAGCTGTTTCCAGGGTGAGTGAGTGATTACAGAGTTTGTCTTTACATTACAGAATATATGATAGCTATATCAAGAATCACAAAATCCCATCGGGATTGATAATGTATAGACTCGTGAATGTTTGCTTATGAAAGCTGAGGGCCTTTTTTGTTCTGCTGTTTTGTTGATTTCTTTGTTTGCAACAGATAGAGCTATATTCTTTCCATTTGTGTAAGTCTCAAAGACTGGGAATAGATTGTGTGACTATGGTTGTTGTCCATTAGAAATTAGGAACAAGGGTGCTCTGATACCAGCTCCATTCTCCCTGTTCCAGGGCTCACATCTACTTTGCTTAGCTAGTTAGACCCTCCCCACTCTGTCCCCACTCCCACTTTGGGCCCAGGCTCCCCTTCTACCCTTCCCACCTGAGAGCTCTGGACTAGCCTGCCAGAACCCAGTCACTAGATCCCCATAGTCTCCAACTGGGCCTAGGCCCTTTTGCCCTGCTGGAGAGTTCTTGACCAGCTAGCTTGGAACCATCCTGTCTCACCAATACAAAAATGAAAAATGAGAACCTGAAGTACAGACCAATTCACCTGGTCAGAAACCAGCCAAGCTACACCAACAATATCAATAGAACCAAACCAATTAAACAAAGGCAGGCTAGTTTTTCATAACACACAACGAACAAAAGAAATAACTATGCCCAGAACACAACTCAAAAACACAAATAATATGAAAAACCAAGATAATATGTTCCCATCAAAACTCACCACTGCTATGGAAGTGTACTACAATGAAAACTACCCAGAGGACACAGAATTTAAAAGAACAATCATAAACATGTTCAAAAAATTTAACTACTTTAAAGGACACAAAGACAGCTCAAAGGCTTGAAAGACAATAGAAATAAACTCCTGATTGAAGCTCAAGAAAATAAAAATATACAACTGAATGAAATGACAAAGACAATTCAATGCTTGAAAACAGAATTCACAAAAGAAATAGAAATACTGAAGAAAACTCAAGCCGAAATGAAGATGGAATTGAAAAACTAAATTTGAAATGACAGGAGAAAGCCTGACAAGTAGAATGAATGAAATGGAAAACAGTGTCAAGACTGAACTATACAGTTGAAAAACTGGACCACTCAAAGAACACGAATTTAAAAAAAAAAAAAAAAAAACTCAGGAACAGGATATGCAGGAAATGTGGGACACCATGTAGACCAAATCTACACAGCATAGGCATAGAGGAAGAAGAATCTCAGGTCAATGGCAGTGACCAGATCTTCAACAGGATAGTAGGAGAAAAGTCTCCTAAATTAAGGAAAGGCATTCCTATAAAGATACAAGAAGCACATAGAGCACCGATTAGACAGGACCAGAATAGGAACTCCCCACAGCATATCAGAGTGAAAAACTAAATGTACAGAACAAAGAGAGGGTACTGAAAGCGTCAAGAACAAAGCAAGTTTACATATAAAGGTTACAGCCAACTTTTCAATGCAAACTATAAAAGGTTGAGGAGCCTGGAACAAAGTTCTAAATGACCGTGGATGCTATCCCAGAATATTTTACCCAGCAAAACTGTCTTATCATATTCAAAGGAGAAAGAAAAATCTTCCATGATACAAATAGGCTAAAAGAACTCATGTCCACCAAAATAGCCCTACAGAGATACTTGAAAGAATACAAAGTACTGAAGAAAGGAATAACCATACTCAGTAGGTTACAGAAAGAAAAGAAATGAAGGAATAAAGTACAGAAACACAAAATAAGACTAAGAACACAAACAGAAAATAAAATAACAGTAACCAAGCTACGCCTTTCAATAATAATTCATGGTATCAGTGGCTTCAACTATGTAGTCAAAGACACCAGCTAATTTAATGAAGAAACAAAATCCATGTATTTGTTTTATACAAGTAATTCATCTTACCTCTAAGGATAGGCACCATCTTAGGGTGAAAGGATGGAAAAAAGATAGTCCATATAAATGGTACTAAAAAAAAAAATAGTTGCTATTCCAATATCTGAGAAAATAGACTTCAAGTTATAATTGATCAGAAGAGATAAAGAGGGTCACTACATTCTGATAAAGTGTATAATTGACCAAGAAGACATAACAATCATGCACCAAACTCTATTGCACCCAGTATCATTAAAACAGTACCACAGGACTTAAAGACACAGATTAAGCACACCTCAGTAACAGTAAGTGACTTCAATGCCCCACCTTCTGCAATAGACAGGTCATCTGGACAAAGAATAAACAGAGAAACATTTGAATTAAATGATACCATACATCAAATGAACCTAATAGACATCGACAGCATATTTTACCCAGTCGCCGAAGAATACACATTCTACTCAAAAACCTATGGAAGTTTCTCTAAAATAGACTGCATACTACTGGGTCACAAATACCAAAAAAAAAAATTGAAATGATTCCCCGTATTCTCTCAAACCACAAGGAAATAAAACTTAAAATCAACAGGAAAAGAAGCTCTAGTAACTACACATACTCAAGGAGATTAAACAACACACTCTTGAATGATGAATAGGTGAAAAAATGAAATCAAGAAATAAATAAAAGTATTCCTGGAATCTTAATGAAAATGATAACACAAGAGAACTTCTGGGACACATTAAAGGCAGTCCTTAGAGGAAATTTATAGCTTTAAGCACCTACATTAAAAAATGAGAAAGAGCACAAATGAGTCAATGGTACAACTCAGGAATTTAGAAGAGCAAAAACAACCTAAACCCAACAGATGAGAATAAATAATAAAAATCGGAGTAGGAATCAATGAAATAGAAACATACCAATATAAAAAAAAAAAATCAATGAATCTAAAAGCTGGTTCTTTGAAAAGATAAACAACATATACAGACCTTTAGCCTAGCTAACCAAAAGAAAGACCAAATCCAAATCAACAAACTCAGAGACAAAAGGGAAAACATCACAACAGGTATTGAAAAGATCTAGAACATTATAAGGGAATATTTTGGAAACCTGTACTCAGAAATCCTAAAAATAATTTATGAATTTCTAGTCAGTGGATCCACCAAAGTTAAACCTAGAGGAGATCAGCAGTTTAAACAGAGCCATAGCAAATAATCCCAGCACTCAAGAGGCAGAGGCAGGTGGATCTCTGTGTGTTCAAGTCCTGCTCAGACTACCTGAAACCCTGTCTCAAAAAGAAAACTATAGCCCCATATCCCTAAACAATATAGATGCAAAAATTCTCAACAGAATACTTGCAAACCACCTACAGACATACATCAAAAAGATTATCCATCATGATCAAGCAGGCTTTATTTGAAAGATACTAGGATGGTTCAACACAGTAACTTTAATAAATCATGTAAATGGACTTAAAGACAAAAATCACATAATCATCTCAGTAGATGCAAGAAAAGACCTTTGACAATCCAGCTTGAATTTATGATAAAAGTCCTAGAGGGTATTAAACTGGAGGGAGTCTTATTTACCCCTGTTCTGTGTTCCATGAGCCTTAGGCGTGAGGTTGCATTGTAAATGTGTCACTTAGGCCTGGGTAATTCATAGACAGTCTGTGTGTGATCAGTTGTGGTACTTAGTAATAGTCTCAGACTGGTGCAAAATAAGCTTCTTTGATGAGTGGTGACTGGGATATTTGTCTGTAAATATAAGATTATATAATTTGCACATAATAAGAAATTACATTAGTCTAGGGTTCTGACAGACAGCCTTGGAGTTTTTTCTAAGATCTGTGACCTCTCCAGCCATGTGTATTTGGTTATGTTTACAGTACCACACTTGAGTTTTCTCCCATTGAGTGGGCTTTTAGTCCAATTAGGTAGCTGTTGATTGCCCCCAAGATGAAAGTGCCACTACTGCACCAATGTCGTATGCTGTGCTGGCCACATTCCCAAGTAGACCTGATCTTTTCCATTTCATTTTATCTGTCCTCTACTAATGACATTTTTAAAGCTTGTCATTTTTATAGTTGTATTCTTGACATGTCCCTATTGAATTTAATCTTATTCAAGATACTGACTGCATTTTTAACATTTTTTCATTCCCACAAACAATTGTACTGAGTATGTGTCAGTTACTGGATTGGTCTAGGTCTATATCAGGCTATGAACTTCCAGGATAGGAGATAACCGATACTAAAAGATTTTAGAATTTATTAATTTTACAAACCTAGAAATAGTGCATATCATTTGTGTTTCTGAATAAGCAAGATTTCTTTAAAATTAGATTTTTACATGTATATCGTAAGGATCTCTATCATTTTTATATAATAAATAAGTCGTACACAATGACATTTATAGTGGTTATCTTTGAACAGGAAGATAACCTTCATATTAATATTTTTCTATATTTAAGTTTCATCAGTAAATAAAAGTTTTAATGAGGAAAAATGATTTGGTTTTATAAAGCTACTACATATATTTAAACATTATCCTAGTTACTTCTGTTGCTGTGATAGAACACCATGATCAAAAACAACTTGGAAAGGAAAGGGTTTATTGCTTCTTAGGCTCTTAAGTAACACCCATCTTTGAGGGAATTTGGGTAGGAACCTGGAGTAATGTACTGAAGCCCAAATATGGAGGAATACTGCTTATTGGCTTGCTTCCATCGCCCATGCTCAGCCTGCTTTTGTATACAACCTAGACCAGCACACACACGCACACACACACACACACACACACGCACACACACCATCTTTCCTCTTTGCAGTTTGTGATGTGCTTGTGTGTGGTGGGTGCATGTATGTTCAGGTGCAAATGTAGTGGCTGCCTGAGGTTGACATCTAGTGTGTTTTTCAATTGCTCTGCACCCTTTTTCCTTTGTTTTGTTTAATTTTCTGTAACATTAAGTGTGTATTTGTGTACTTGGATGTTTGTGCACCATGTGTGTGCCTTGTACCTAAGGTGACCAGAAAAGGGCATTGGATCCTCTAGAACTGCAGTTGCAGATGGTTGTGAGCCACCATGTGGATGCTGGGAACTGAGTCCACATCCTCTACAATAAGCAGCAGGTGCTTTTAACCACTGACCCCATCTCTCCAGCCCTCTTTTTGCAGATTTAATTTTAATTACAAACACACACACACACACAGACACACACACACACACACAATTCTTTGCTGAACCTTAAAAAGTGAGTTTAAAACAGCAGTGAAACAAATGTAAATAGTACATTTTCAATGATCCATAAAAGTTAAGCTCATTGGCAAAGAGTTTTAACTGTTACCAAAGGATGAAATACAAAGGTAGATTTTCGGTTATACGTTCCTTTGTACTAGTTTTACTGTCATTGTGACACCTAAGAGTGATGTGAATCATGTCAGATGTTTGAGGTTCCTTCACAGATATATTAATATTAGCTAAAATGTGAATTATTCTTATACAGCTGTCAAACTCATTTTCCACCTATTGAAGAAATGAGGAGCAAGCCAGTTTAAAATCTTGCTAAGTATATTGTGTTTCTCTATGATTGGTTTCTTGTACTTCCTTTTATAAAGGAAGATTTGTTTGTATCAGCCTATTCTTCTATGTTTCTTTTCCCTCCCAAGCTTCAGTGTTTTGTGTGGTGGAAGGGGCTTTGAATGTTAGCACCCTTTTTGCTTTATGAGATGGAATAAAATTATAAGAACTTGTGCCATAGGTCTGCCACACTGCTGTTTTGGAAACCGCTTAATCTCTTTTTAAATGTGTTTCCCAATAAGTGAGACTTCAGTAGCAGTAATAATCCTAATGTGAGGCATATATCTGCTTATTTACCTTATTAAATAAAGGATATTCATTTGCTAAGAATTACTGTCATCAGATGGGGCAGGGGACAGACTAGTAACCTCAAGGGAATCATAATGTATTTCAGGTACGGAAGAAGTCTGTTTCTCTTCTTTCAAGAATAAAATTTATTTATGTTAAACAATTGAAAGGTATAAAAACTGAAGTTCAAGGAGGTTAAATAATGTCTCCAAAACGTTACAGCTAATCTCATTTCTGTTTCAACAATTCAATTTACATCTCCTTAAAAAAAGACATTTCAATAAGTGTAGTAGAACAGCATGTGTGAATACCCAGTCGCTCAGAAAATGTGTTTTTCTTGACACAAAACTTTGAATGCAATTAATTTATCCCCTTAGTGAAATAGGTGTCTTCTTATTAAGTCTGAGTCCTGTGTTTCTTCATATTGCTTATTTTAACTTATTCCTTTGTTCTTAAAATACATTTTTTTTCATAGAGTAAAAAAATGTTCTGTTTAGAAGATACCTATAACTGATGCTACTTTTCTTATTAGGAATTCTTGTTAAATCATGGGCACAAATCTTTGCCACCTCTAAAGCGCAAAAACTACTGTTTCGGATCATAGATTGTTTACTGCTACCACATACAGTGTTACAGCAAGAGAAGGAGCTGCCTGCCCCTATGCTGACTGCAATTCACAAGAATCTGCCTCTGTATCTCCAGGTATACCTCCTGTGGCTGCTTACAAGTAGGAAAAGGAGACTGCCTTAAAACACAGTTTGCTAGATGCACATTTAAAATGCAGACATTGTAATCTCAAATGTACATGTGCATACATTGCGTATCCATTGAAACAGTTTTAAATGTCTCTTGGGTTTGCCTCTGAGAATAAAGGTGAAAAGGCAAATTTGAGGTGGAGACCGAAGGCAGAGGAGCACATGCTCTGAAGTGTGCTTGGTATTTCCCTTAGATACCTTATTTACCTGGCAGCCTGCGCGGGGTGGAGGAGATATGGGAAGCAGTATAGAGAACATTGGATGTAAAGGGCCAGAAGTCTGGAAGGCCATTCCTATTAAAGCATGATGAATAAGGGCAAGAGGTGAAGGAAAAATCTACAACACTAAAGAAAGAAAAATGGTTTTGTTTGAGAGAGAAATTCATACGAGAGGAGACATATGATGGGAGACTTTATATTCCATGCCAAGAAGTTTGGATTTCATGGGTAATGTTGATAGAGTTTGAGAAAAATGATTCTGGTTGGAAGTTAGATTTGCAGTCCAGACTCTGCAGTGTGGACCTTAACTCTTTATCTTGATGACACACTAAGCTTTGATTTAAGTTATATTAAATAGTGTGATCAAAGATGTATTTTATAACTTTGTAACAACGTGTTTGTTGTATGGAGTTGATGATCATGGTCGTCAGGTTTTCTGAGGAGGGGGACGAAGTGGAGAAGAAAGAAGTTCTGTGTTTCTTCCTAGAAGCATCCTTTGCTCATGCCCCTAAAATACACATGCTTGGTTAGATTTCACAGCGTGTGTATTACCTATCCTCTGCTCTAAAAGGTCCATATGCATATTACCTAGTCATCATAACACTTGTCTTATTAGGTGGTTGTGAGTTACAAATTCTAACATGAATATTAATGCAAGGGGACATATTAATAAGTTCATAAACACTGTTTAACTCTTAACATTTCTTCTATTTTCTCCTATAGGGTATATGTATTGTGTGCTGTCAGTCTCAAAATTCCAATGCCTACTTGAATCAATTGCTAAGGAATATCATTGAGCAGTATATTCGACGGTTTCTCCCAGCTTCAGCATGCATTTCAAGTCTTGGACAACATCCTGTTCTGTTGGCACTGAGAGACTCAGGCTCTGTTCCAGCAGTGGCATCTCTAGGGAAGCACATTGTACATGTCATAAGGTATGTCTAAGTATTACAGAGAGGGGCATGGAAAAATCATCAATTAATCTCCATCAGAAATAACCCACAGTATCTCAAAATACTAGCAACCATTAACATCATGATAGCTTAGAGGTCATTTTTCCCAAGAAACATTAACAGTTTGTTAAAATTACATTTACTTTTGAAATTGTTTTTTCCACGTAGCTATTTTTTTCCATATCTATCTATCTGTCTACACACACACACACACACACACACACACACACACACATTTCCTAAAGGTATGTTTTTCATGTTTTCATCACATTAAAAATTGTGTTTTATTTATTTATTTTTAGTTTATGTGTATGAGTGTTATGCCTGCATGTATGTAAGTGCACCATGTCCTACAGTTCCTTCAGAGGACAGAAGAAGATGTCAGATCCCCGGGAACTGGAGTTACCGACAGTTGTTAGCTGCCATGTGGGTGCTGGGATTCACGCTCGGTTCTTCAAACCACTGAGCCATCCCTCCAGACCCTAAAAATTATATTTTGTTCAATATGCTATGTAATAATTATATTTTATAAAATATAACTAAAGACATGAATGCTAATATGTAAATAAGGAATATGAAGTCCTGTTTTCTTCGTTTGCTATTAATCTTAACTCATTTTTAAGCAGATGGCTATAATAAACGTCTTAGGGTTCTTGTTCTCTAAACTTCATATCCCTTAGTCATGCACTATTCATCTTTCTATGGCATTAATTTTTAAACTTTAGCGATGCTGTAGTGGTATCTATTTTTTATTGTTATCTACTATTAGGTTTCTATTTTTTAATGACCTGATTGTTTTGTTCTGTTTTATTTTGTTCATGTGTGCATGTTCATATGTATGTATGCATACATGGGGAAGCTGAAGGACAACTTCAGGTATTATTCTTCAGGCACTGTCTACCTTGTTTTTGAGACAGTCTTCTATATCCTGATGCTGGTCATTGAGCCCAGGGAATCTGCCTGGCTTTGCCTCCCCAGTGTTGAGATTACAAGTACATGCCACTAAGCCTGGCTTCTTGTTTATGTAGGTTCTGGAAATCAAGCTCAGGCAACTTTACTCACTGAGCCATCTCCCAGGCCTTGACTTTATCATTTTAATGATCTGATTCTGTTGCAGAATTCCATTCTCAAGCTCTCTGTGCCTTCTAGCTTTCCTCTTGTGTTCCTAGAATCCTGACACTTGGGTTGGGGACCCTCTTCATCTTTGTTACCTCTAGTTTCTTATCCTCTGACAAATGACTACTTCCTTCATTTCATATTTCACTTCCCTTACTGCATTACACCTAGATCCTTGTCAGCGTGCCCTAGCCACTAGTTTTCCTTCTAGTCCAGCCTACAAAATGTCCACAGATCAGGTTTTCTAAAGTCCTGTTCCATTTGACACTTATCTGTCCCCATACCTTCACTGGCTCCTTTAGGCCTGTAATAAATTGCATACTCTAGTTATTGAACTGTCACTTAGCCTTTCTGTTGCTAAGTGTTATTTCCTATTGTGTCCTGTCCATACCCTGATGACCCTCATGTGGTTCTTCCTCCTCCAAGATTCTTTATGCTTCCCTATGTTAAGCTTTGTCTATTCCAATCTCTGTATTAAAATGGCTTCCACCATTAAAGTAGACTAAATCCACCTGTCCTTCATGAAACCTACACCTCATACTGTAGCATAGCATGATGATTCTTTTTTCTTTATGAAGTTGTATGCCATGTATGACTCAGTTTTCACATTCATAATAATTTTGCCTCCATTTGATTTGAATTTCCAGCAAGGTTTCAGTAATCTGTCATAATGTTTAAGACATTTCTTGATTTTAGTGTAAACTAAATGTCAAATGCTAAGATGAAGTCAAATTCATAAAACTAAATTAAGCTCCTTATTTAGATTGTAGATGTAATTCTTTTTCTTTTATTTTTATGTTATGAGTGTATTGCCTATATGTATGTAAGTACATCTGTGTTGTACAATGCCCATGGAGGTCAGAAGAGGGTGTCATGTTCACCTAGAACTGGAGTTACAGACATTTGTCAGCCGCCATGTGGGTGCTGGGTATCAAACCCAGGTCCTCCGCAAGACCAATCGGTGTCTTAACCCCTGATCATCTCTTCAGGGCTGCTAGATGTATTCTTAACCTTCTACCTTATTTCATGTCTAGTTAAGGAGGTTTTTGTTTGTTTCTCATGGTTTCTAATTGAAGACTAGAAATGTATAAGGTTTTGTTTGCTTGCCTGTTTTTAATACTCAGCAAAGATGCAGAGTTTGCCTCCTCTTGTATGCTACAGTCTGTACTTTTCTATTCTACAGTTTGAGTTTCTTCATCAGAGTTCCTGAGGATTACTGTGCTTATCTTTTTGTCAAAGCACTTGTTACACTATAGTAAAGTTTTTTTTTTTTTCTCCCAGTGCTTTGATAGATGGTAAACCCATGGTCTTTACTTAATTTTTTTTTAAATTTATTATTTTATTTGTATGAGTGTTATGCCTGCATGTAGGTAAGTACATCTGTGTCATGCAATGCCTGTGGAGGACAGAAGAGGCTGTCAGATCCCCTGGAACTGGAGTTACGGACAGTTGTTAGCTGCCATGTGGGTGCTGGGATTCGGACCTGGGTCTTCTGCAAGAACAGTCGGTGCTCTTAACCACTGAGCCATCTCTCCAGCCCCTCCTAAATTAGTTCTCTAAATTTCCTATTGGAGGAAAGAAGTAGCTAAAGCTAGATCTGGAAGCTGCTTCCTAGGAGAGGCCTTTTATTTATTCAGAACTATAAGACCCCTCCTAAATTCTAAATAAATAAATGTGAGGAGAGATTTATTTATGTATTTTGACATTAGGGGAATAGACATATGAAAAAACTGGTAGGGAAGATCAGACCTTATGTGAAAGGGAAGAAAACAGGTTAGCAATCAGGCTTGGTTCATCTTAAAACCAGCTTGCTTTAAATTTATGTCTGTATTACATTTTAGAGCTCATCAAAATGGCATGCAGTTGATTCTAAACTCTTATGTTTAAAGATAGTGTAGTAAAATGTATGTACCTTTAAAAACTGTACCCCAATTACCTCACCCTGTGTCCCTATTAAGCATGGAAAAAGCCAGAGTAGTCTGTGTCCCAATTCCCTATCTGCAAGCTGGATAACCTCTTCAGAGGATGGTGTGATAAGAATAGGAGGGAGGAATTGGCTAGGCAGTTAGGGTAAAAAGACCCCAAAGAAAAGTAGCCAGTTTCTTGGCTAAAACTCAAAATTTCCTTGGGCCTATTAGCAACATACTCTGCTCCAAAGGCCAAACACGTTTAAAGTATTTGGGAGCTTTTATCTAATCCTTAAAAGATTTTCGGGTTACCTCTTCAGAGGGGGCAATGTTAGAATAGCAAAAAGCCCATAAAAAGAAAGAAGAAAGAGTACAGGAAGTTATCAGAAAAGAGTGAGAGGGAGACACGGGAGGAGCTGGAGGGGGGAGTGGGCGTGAGTTTGATCACACACCTTACATGCTGACGTGCCTGTATGAAATTCTCCATAAATTATTATTCTTTAAAAGTCTGTACTTCATTAATTTGGGGGATAAACTTTCCAGTTTTTTCTTACTTCTTTTCAGAAAATCCTACCTGGAGTTTAAAGGATCCTCACCCCCTCCTCGCTTAGCATCCATTTTGGCCTTCATCCTCCAACTCTTCAAGGACACTCATATAGGTGTTTGTGAGGTGGAAATACTCCTCCCCGCCATCTTAAAATGTTTGCTGTTAGTCAATGAACCTGAAGGTTAGTTTGTTTAGTCTTGTTTTTGTCATCATTCTTAAAGTGAAGAAACTTTTTTTCCTGTCAATTAAATTGATAGCTACAAAAGGTTCATGGTCGTTTTCTACTTCTTGGTATGTATCATGGCTAAACAATAGAAGCAAATACCAAGCAATAACTGAGGTTAGGTGTGATGAAATAATCAAACAGTGACGTATTTCAGCCTATTTAGTTTACCCATATTTCAGCCCATTTAGTTTAGCATGTCCTCACCCTCTCCCCAAGTCAAGTAGTTTATTTACTGGCTACTTCTTTGATCGGACTTGTTACCTTCTCAAAAAAATGTTTGTTAATCTCACTCCAGTATCAAATGTGATTTGTCAAATGTCAGGTGATAGGAGGTCAGAATGCTTTCTTCTGTGCTATTTGGAGGAAACCCGAAGGGTCCTTTAATTCTAGTCCATTTACTTTTAGTCTCATCAGCCTTACTTCCTGTGGTCACTTTTGATGTATAATTTGTTCAATCCCCACTGTAGCATGCTTTAATGAGCTTATTGATAATATGCAGAATAGGAGTCATAGCTCTGTCTTGAAGGAGGATTTGGGGTTTTTGTTGTTTGTTTTCCTGTTTTTATGCAGAGTGTGGTATGTGTGTTGGCATCACAAAGTTCCCATCCTACCTAAGGCCTCATAACTGACACAATGTGTGGTACATGCCCTAAAGCGACTGAAAGCAGAGCCCACAGTGACAGTAGAAACTAAACAGCTCTGAAATGTTCTTTCATCTAAAAATGTTATCTCTGTTTTTGATTCAATATTAAAATGTTCTTGACTGGTCTCAAACTGACTGGGGAAGAAATGCTATTAGATTTCTCTGTAATACTCTCTCCTGATGGTAACACCTCTTCCCTGGAGGATGGGCCCTTGGTGGGTCTTCAGCTCTTCATATATATTTTACCCTTGTAAAATCTAAATGTCTTTGACCTTCAGTGAAAACTTGCACTGCACCCTTTAGGATTTGCTTACATGGAGCAGACAGCACAGTATTCATCTTTTATCCACAGTTTTGTTTTCTTTGGTTTTACTTGTATGTTATTAACAGTGGACTAAAAATACTAAATGGAAAATTCTGGAAGTAAATAGTTCATAAGTTTTAAATGTGTGCCATTCCGAATAGCTTCACCCAGATTTGATTTCATTAACTCTCAGAAAATATCCCTCAGAGACAGAAAGTAGGTTAGTGCCTACTTATGGGAAATCAGATCAGAGCTACAGAGCATGTTTTTGGGGGTTTTGTTTGTTTTTTTGTTTTTTTTTAATTTTTACAAAAACTTTATTGAGAATTTCATACATGTATATAAGGTGTTTTGATCAAATCCATGCCCACTCCCTCCCTTCCAACATTCCCCTCTCTAAAGAGGTAACCCTAAAATCTTTTAAGGATTAGGTACAAGCTCCCAAATACTTTTTGACATTTTTGGCCTTCGGAACAGAGTATGTTGCTAACATGGTTTCTTTTCAAAATAATGAAAATATTTCAAAACTGACAGTGATGATAGTCACAAAACTCTGAAAATACTAAAACACTAATTAAACACTGCACTGTATATGAGGTATACACTTTCAGGTGGTCGGATTACTTAGTAAATTCTGACAGTCAAGGTGTTAGCGTAAATACAAGACTACTTAGTTTGAAAATAAAAGCCAATTCAGTTAAAGAAATGAAGGTAAAGCAAAAAAGGAAACACATGTGTTCATGAGTGTTCACAACATTTCTCCTACCAGTCAAAAAAGAAATAGCCACATAGCTAGTCCAGCAGCCAATGAATACTTAAACGAGAGGTGGCCACTCTGCACACGTGGTATTATTCAGTCACAGAAAGCAATGAAGCACTGTTAAATGCAATAATGTGGCTGAACCTTAAAAGATGGTAAATTAAAATGTGAATTACAGACTAGGGAGAGGGCTTAGTGGTTAAGAGCACTGGCTGCTCTTGCACAGGATCCAGATTCAGTTCCTTGCACACACACACAGGATAACAACCACCTGTAACTCCAGTTCCAGGGGAATTTGATGCTCTCTTTTGACCTTCGTGGACCTTTCATGTCACGAGTGCACTTACACACAGGCAGGCAATACACTCATACACATAAAATATAAAATAATAAAAAAGTATATAATTACATTTCTGTGGTATTTCCACAGAAATTAAATAGATCCACACAGACAAAAAGATTTGTGCTTCACAGCGACTACCAGAAAAACAAGACAAGAAGTAGACTGCTAATGAAATGAATAGGTGGGGGCGGGAGGGGGGTGCTGAGATAGTAGTGATGACTTGCAAACATTCAAAAACTACCGAACTTGCACTTTAATGGTTAGTCTTTGTCAGATGTGAATTAAGTACTTGGACATGCAGGCCAGTGGTGTTAAGCTTGCCCAGCATGCTGGGTTCTTGTCTGTTAGTTTGCTTTGCATTAGTATAACAAAATACTTTAGATAATCAACTTAAAATAAGGGAAGATTTCTTTAGCCTCCTGGTTTTGAAGGCTTCAGTCCATTATTGGGCACACACACCTCCCCTGCCATTTGAGTTTGCAGTGGTGCATTATGGTGGGAACACTCAGAGACGGAAGCTGCCCACCCTTGGAGTGGTGGGAAGAAGAGGAAGAGGTAACCCATCTCTAAAGAGCTTCTGTCACCTCCCACAACACGATGGCCGTGGACCAAGCATTTAACACATGGGTCTTTGAGACATTTACAATCCAAGATTTATATATGAGCACATACTTTTAAAGCATTTGGTTAAGTACTTAAGAAATAGAATGTTTGACTAATTTTAAGTAAAGGTACTTTATTGATTGATCTAGTTTGCTACTGATAAAGGGTAGAAGGTAAGTGCCTATGAATTTTAAAACATCAAAGCCATGTTTTAAAAGTTTCTCTTTTGTCTTTATATATGTTTGTGGTTTTTAGGGTGGGAAATGTTTTTTAATATACCTTTCTAAAGGAAAAACATCTTTATTTGTATTATTTCAGTATTAAGGTTCAAAAATAGATTTTAAACTTTTTGTATTCTTTATAACAAAACAAAAAACAGGTATTTCATTTTGAATATTAGCAAAAAGCATGTACATGCTTGAGGAAAATAACATATTTTTCTAAATCAAGAGTGTTAAAAAAATGAGGATCCAGATGGTCAATTCAGAAGCACTGTGTAATGCTATAATTTTTCCTCCTAGTTAAAAGGCTGGCCACAGAGAACCTGGAATGCATGGTAAAAACCTGCCAAGCAGGGTCAGAAGGAGAAACTGCCACCCAGCTGACTTCCCTGTTTAGGTAACTGGAAAATATGCCAACTGGCAAGGAGAGGATTGCCAGCCATTTGACAGCCAACATGTTTTTTAAATAACTAATTATCCAAAACATAATGTGTCACTGCTTGTTTATAGTATTTCAATTGTTGTATTTTGGGCAGTCATTTTCTTACATTGTGTTGCTTTATTGAAAACAAAAATGCCAAGGAAAAAGATAAGTGAGCTGACTTGAAATTACTTTTGAATTTAGAGAGGAAGAATCTTAAATGTGTTTAAGAGGAGAAAAATGTGAAACATGAGTCTTGGTGACAGGTGCTCAAGCCTCCAAGCTTGCTTAACGTGCTCCTTTGGATGCTCATCCCTGGTCCTTTGACTGGCTTTAGATACTGTAGCTTCAGAAAGCTCCCTTAGTTTTAATTTGCAAAGCATAGACTTCATAGGCATAAGCTCAAAAATTGATGATACAGTTGAGGGGACCCCCCCACACACACCCATGTTCTGCTCTGCCCCTCTAAAGTCTTCTGTTTGGGCAGCGTCTTTACTCTTTCCTGCACAGGGTTTCTGCCAGCTTGTTGTTATGTTACATGGCTCTTCCTTGCCATCACCATGATGCATCACTGGGCTGCATTTCCTTCAGCTAAGAGATGTTTTGTGACTGTCCTTATAACTATATTGCTTGACCAATACAAACATAGGACAGGCTAAAGGCTAAAACATACCTAAAAATGCTGACATCCTTCTGCTCCTGATCACTCTGGTCTCAGTATGCACCGAAATAAACATTTCTGTTTTCTATTTTAAAGTGCTATCAAGGTGGGCATGGTGATGCACAGCTGTAACCCTAACATCCTAGGTGGCTGAAGCAAGGGAACCAGAAGTTTGAGGCCTCTGGACTACATAGTATACTCTGTCTAAAAAGCAAGCAAAGCAAAAGTCTTACCAATAATCTGCATACACATTCTTACAGGAACGTTGCAGGCAGTGATCTTCCCTGTGTTTGGGTTACCCAGGGTATTGCCTCTGAGTCTTAAATTGCTTGTTTTACTTTCAGGCAGTTCATCCAGGACTATGGCATGAGCTACAGTTATCAAATATATAGCATCTTAGAGACAGTAGCCACACTGAACCAGCAGGTTGTCATCCACTTGATTCCTACCCTAACTCAGTCTCTGAAGAATTCAGAGCTGAAATGGGGCTTTGGCAGAAATATTGCACAAAGGTATGTTTGGTAATTCAATCACATTATTTTGAGTGTTTATCACAAGGTCTGTTTCATTTTCTAAGAACAGCTTATTTTCCCATTCTCCTACATTGGTGTATGTCCTTTCTCACTGAGAAATGCTTCTGTACTGTGATTTAGATCAGCTTTTTAATGCATGAAGTAGAAAGTAGTGTGGTTTATCAACCAGCTTAGCAGAGGCCACGCATCCCATTTTTGTATTGTTTCCTGAAGTACCACGTAGAAAGCTTGTATCGGTGGTGCTTGTCTTTGTCAAGCACTGTGTTCCTCTTTGAGAAACTCATTTCAGAGCCTCAGGTTACTTTCCTTATAAAATCCATATCAACAGATCGTAACCCTTTGAGGTTACTTTATCCACTGACCAACTATGTCACATGTAGCTAATGAATAAGGTAAGTGATCCAGATGATCTGGGTTTGGGCCACAAATAGCTAATAAGACTGTTTTGTTTGTGCTTTTTTCCCTTACAGTCTCAGAGCCCAACAAAAAAATGCAACATTTTTTTTTTAATAATTCCTAAAGAGATTATTTTAGAGGAGTCAGTACTGATAATGGTAAATTTCTATGTCCTAAATTATGTTTCAGAATGAAATACTTTGTTTCCATTGTACATGTTTCTCTGATACATATATACACACATATGTGTGTATGTGTATATATATACCATATATACATATGTATGCATATACTTTTTAGTTGAAAATTTTTGCCTATAGTATATCTCAGTTTGCCTAGAGACATGACTTACTAATTATAGCATTAGCTAACTAATAGACTACATCTTTGCAGTACAATAAATTGAAACTTTAAAAAAGAACACCAAGAGTCCATCCTTACGTAGCTTTTCTGTGCCACAGCAGGACATCTCTGCTCTTTTACACAGTAGCTTGGCTAGCCTCTTACAATATTCTACAGAGAAAAGATCACTTGAAGTCATAGCTTTGAAGAAATTGTGCTAACCTCATGACATAAAGCATGCTCATGCAAAGACCTCTGATACCTCCCTTCTAAGCAGTTTCCAAGTGTGTGTGAGAGGACTGGAGTCCACACATGAGCTGTCTTTTTCACAATGTGTTATTGGGATGGCCATCTGCTAATGTCCTGCTTACTGTGTGAGACCAGGCATGTCCACAAGAGGATTGGTTTTAGAAATTCTAAATGGCACAGGTATTTGACTAATGAAATAACTACTAGGCAGAGTGATTTCTTAAAAGCCTGTCAAATGGTGGATGCTATGTTAAAAACCCATAAAAGGTCACAATAGACTTCACCTCAGCCTTCTCCCTTCCTGCCCTCTTAGAGCCAGGCCACACAAGAGGCACGTCATACTGTATCTCCACCTCTGTGAACTATCTCCTTTCCCATAAAGACAACAAAACAAAAACAAAACCTTCTCAAATACCAGGAAGAACTACACAATCTAATATAGAAACAGTATCTTATTTTCAAACTTTGTTACTTTTAAGGTAAAAAGAAGGTAGAGAGGAAGGTAGAGCATATATATACTAATTATGTGACACTGATCTGTTCTGTGATCATCACACTGCTGTTTGCATACTTAGGTTTGTGACACATTTCCCATTGTAATCATATCATCATGTCCTTAGGCAATATTTCATGAGCATGTTTCATTACATATGAACATTATTGTATTTGAGATAGTTAATAAGCTTATACATTTAAACCCTCATTTTTTATATATAAATCATGGTTAAAAAAAAAAAAACTTGAGTGAATACTAACACCTGAGTTTAAAGTTTGTTTGTTTTTTTCTTAAACAGGGAAGCCTATAGCAAACTTTTATCTCACCTAGGACAGGTGGGAGAAGATGAGAAGCAGAGACTGGAAAGTGAGAAGGTGTAATGTGATTTGTGGCTCCTCCTGTTTGCAGATGTCTCTCTAAAGTTGCTTTGTACCCTCAAAGGGTACTTTTAACTAATTGTGTGATGTTGTATCAAAAGTTATTTCTATGATTTTTCCCTTTTATGCCCATATGTGTAATTATATAAATAAGAAAATAAAAAGAAATTACTAACTATATAATAGAATGCTTGGAATTTTGTAAAATGGTACTTTGTTGAATAGATTTTTAATTAAATTAAAGAAGACTTTTCAAACTGGAATCATTTGCTGATATGAGTGTAAGACAAGTTTGTACGGGTCCATCTGTGGACTTCTTACATTATTATGACTTCCTAGCTTGTGACTGCTTTGTTCTGTTAATTTTTGAATCTTTATAAATTTTCTGTTCATAAATTTTTTTTTTCAAAGTACCTTACTACCCTGCTCTGATATATTGTTTGGAGGAAACAAAGCTTCCTTTTTTATAAATCAAAGTTAATAAGTAAAACCCTTACAAAACTAGAGTAAAAGTCTACTTAACTTTCTTAAGAATCATTGATTCAGTCGAAAGGATTATACATAGAAGTTTTTTAGAAGAATTTATATCAACAATATATCCTGTGTTGCATGGATTCCTTTTTTTCTCTATTTATCCATTTGAAATTGTCATTAAAAGCCTCTCAATGGGAAGAAAATAAAGAGACTCTAAAGAAAGAATAAGAATAGTCTCAAGCCTTTTTTTAATTTTCTCTTTGATTTTTTAAAAATTTTTTTAAAAATTATTTATTTAATAACCACATACTTAGAAGAAGCAGTTCATCACAACAGAATTGACATATTCAATATCAATTTCCAGAGCTAAGATGCATCTCTTTCAAAATTGGCTGTAAATTTTTAGGTTTACAGTTGAATTATTACAGTTATACAATATTATACTCAGTATAAACCCTGTAAGAAGTAAAATTAAATGAGGTTTTAACCTTTAAAAAATATCTCCATTTCATTATTAAAATACACAGTTTCATACAATTTTTAATGCAATTGACATTAAGATGTTTGCACATGCATTTCTAAACTATATATCTGATTATTACTAGTCACAGTCAGTTACTTTCTGAGCTCCTTGGCATCTGAGCATGGATATAAAGTCAGGTAGATTTCAATGGTAATACTTTTCACATCTACTAAATTATTAAGGAGCAAATTTTTATGCTTTGAAGAATTATTTTATTTTTATGTGTATGAGTGTTTTGCCTGCATATATGTAAGTAAAGCCTGTGTTGTACAAACCCCACAGAAGCCAGAAGAGAGTATCAGATCCCCTGGAACTAGGGTTACAAACAGTTGTTAGCCACCATGTGGGTGCTAGGAATTGAACCCAGGTCCCCTGGAAGAGCAGCCAGTGCTGTAAAACAGTGAGCCATCTCTCCAGCCCCCAGAAACATAGTTACTAATAAAGAAGTCTGAGAGATCAGCCCATCTATCTCCTCACTCTTAAAACTTCAGTGTCTATTTATAGCCTATTTACCTCTCTCATCCAAGAGTACTTTATGCTGGGTCTTGTCCTTGACTCCTTTCTGTGATGAGCATCACTTAAAGAGAAGGAGTTCCTGTCCTACAGTTGGGAACAGCCCAGCTCTGCTGTATTGTCTTGAGCCTGTTATCTGACCCTTTGAGACTGATTCCTTCATGGAGAATAAAGAATAATGACCTTGTAAAAAAAGAAAAATGTTCACAGTGTTATAGGAATCAGTGGGATAATTTATGTAAAAGTGTCAGGTTTTTGTTTACAGACATGATTACTATGTTTATGGCTTTCATAAAAATGAAGGTAAAATAATGCCTCTCAATTTTGTTTCTTTTTCTTCCAGTTACATATTCTAGATGACCACCCTCCCCCCTTTTCAGTTCTTACATGTCATATTTTAACTTTGAAATACTCGATTTCCTTCTTGGGATTGTGTTCTTTATCATTGTTCTGCTGTCCCTCAGAAAAAATATCTCAACTTTGTTCTAATTTCAAAAATGATCTTTACAGTGAAATAGAGGTGAGGGTGAAGCACAGTGGTAGGGCACTTGATTAGCATGCAGTGAGGTCCTAGATTGGGTCCCCAACCAAGTAAAAACAAAGTAATGACAAGTAAGTAAAAGTTAAAAGGGAATTGGCATTGTCTAATTCTCTGCTAGTGCAAATCTCTGAAATCTAAATGTATATCTGTTACTTTTATGATAGGCAAATGATCTTTCTTCCCAAATCAACTGCTGTTACTTCAGCTTCTTTAAGACTGTTTAAAAGGCTACATTGCAGGGCTGGAGAGATGGCTCAGCGGTTAAGAACACTGGTTGTTCTTGCAGAACTGGTTTCGAATCCCAGCACCCACTGGCAGCTAACAGCTGTCTGTAACTCCAGTCCTAGGGGATCCAACAGCCTCTTCTGACCTCCACAGGCATTGCACGACACGGGTGCACTTACCTACATGCAGGCAATATGCGCATACACATAAAAAAAAAGGCTACATAGCAATTTCTTTCAATATGATAGTGACTTACTAAACTAATGCTGTGTTGGTCTGTAAGTTTCAGCAGGTAAAAGAGCTTATTTAAAGACATTTCATAAAGGTTATTAAAAGGATTAAGAAATTAGGTCAATGCTAGAACACTTTGTATGAGGACCTGAGTTCAATCCTCAACACCAAAAACAAAGATACTTTTCTCAAAAATCTAAAGAAAGAAAGAGAAGATGGAAAGACCTACCATGCTCATGGATTGGTAGAATCAATATTGTGAAAATGACCATCTTACCAAAAGCAATTTATAAATTCAATGCAATCTCAATCAAAATACTCATGACATTTTTCACAGAGCTTGCAAAAAAAAGCATCCTAAAATTCATATAGACTCACAGAAGACCCCGGATAGCCAAAGCAATCTTGGGCAAAAAGAACAATGCTGTGGGGACCAACATACCAGATCTCAGATTATATTACAGAGCTATAGTCAAAAAACCAGCATGTTATGGGCACAAAAATAGACACATAGATCAATGGAATGCAATAGAAGACCCAAACAATTTCAGCCACGTGATATTTGACAAAGGTGCTAAGAACACACGTGGAGGAAAGAGCATCTTCAACAAATGGTGCTGGCAAAATTAGATCTCAACCTACAGAAGAATGAAACTGGACCCTTATCTTTCACTCTGCACAAAAGTCAACTCCAAATGGATCAAAGACTTTAATATAAAACCTGAAACTCAGAGACTGCTAGAAGAAAACATAGACACCCCCCTCCAAGATAAAGGCATAAGAAAGGACTTTCTAAATCAGACACCAGCTGCTCAGGCACTAAGGTCAACAACCAGTGGGACCTCATTAAATTACAAAGCCTCTGTATAGCAAAAGAAAGAACCAAGGAAGGGAAGAGGAATCCCATGGGAGAAAATCTACCAACTACACATACAACAGAGGATTAATATCCGTAATATACAAAGAATTTTAAAAAAAGACCCAATAAAAAGATGGGCAACAGACCTAAACAGAGTTTTCAAATGAAGAAAGAAAAGTTACTAAGAAGCACTTTAAAAAGTGCTCAACATCTTTAGTAATTACAGAAATTCAGATAAAGATCACTCTAAGAGTCCATCTTACTACAGTCAGACAGGCGAAGATCAACAGAGCAAAAGACTCCAAATGCTAGTGAGGATGTGGAGAAACAGGAATGCTCATTCACTGCTGGTGGAAATGCAAACTCATGAACCCCTGTGGAAAGCAGTGTGGAGAACCTTCAAAAGACTGAAAATGAACCTAGCATGTGATTCACTAATACCACTCCATGGCATATACCCAAAGGACTCATCATATTGTAGAGATACCTGTTCATTCATGTTTCTTGCTGCTGTCTTCACAATAGCTCAGAATGTCCCTGAACTGATGAATGGATAATGAAAATGTGGTACATCTACACAATGGAGTTCTACTCAGAAGAAAAGATGAGATTAGATTTGCAAGTAAATGGATGGAACTAGAGAGTGTTAAGTGAAGTAACAAAGACACAAAAGCAAATGACATATGTTCTCTCTCATTGGGAGATTGTAGCACCAGTCCATTGTATATGAGTATATCAATTCTGATGTAACACCAGGAGCCAAGAAAATGGAAAGGATAAATGGAGGTAAAGAAGGAAACCTAAAGGGGGGAATAGTAGGGAACAGATGTTACCAGGGGGTATGTGGGGAAAGTGGGAGGGTTTGGCAGGGAGGAGAGGAAGGAGGGACATGCAAGGGGACATGGTGTGGAGTGGGGAGGGAAGTCAGGAGAGGGAGGATGGGGATAATGGGCGTGCTGGTACTAGGGAGGGAGGAGGGAGGCTGGATGGGAGAAAAAAGAGACGAATGTATCTTCGGTGCTAGGCAATCTAGAGGGAAATGTGATATCCTTGAAACCCAATGAGAAATACACATACACTGTCTGAATATTAGTGCATATGTATACCTGGGAGCTGCTTGGGAAGGAACACAGTGCTCGACAGAAGAGACCTCCCTTTTAGTGGTTGAAGGTGATCCAGGCAACTCCCAAAATAACACAGGCTATTGTCACACCTCTTCGTTATCTCCCTCTTCATTCACTAATAGACAAGACCCAACTCCTGAAGATAGAACATACTTAGGATACAGGACTTGAAGCAATGGAACACGAACTGGCCTGGAAGCCTTCTAACCGAAGTCTGGCTATCATGTTAGATGATGATATACAAACTGCTAACGGAGAAAATCAGTGGTCCAACCCCGCCTAATAACCATAACAACCATCATGGCAAACTACTATTGGTACAGTAGTGTGTGTTATCTGGGGGCAATCAGCAGCTATCTAATTGGACTTAAAGCCCTCTCAATGGGAGGGAACTCATGGGTGGCACTGTAAACTCAGCATGGCAGGAGAGAACATAGATCCTAGAAAAAATCCTATCTCATCTAGACAAAGGAAATTTCTTACTGTATGCTAAATATCAATCTTTATATTTACAGAGAGGCATACTGTACACCAGTCATCTAAGAAGCTTCTTTTTGCAACAGATGGAGGCTACTGCAGAATATCTGGTCAGACACAGAAAACATGTCTGAGCGATGTCCAGTACTAGGTGACACATCTACAGTTGAACCTCTACAACTAAGGCTCATGGAGCATAGCAGAACAAGGGGTAGAGAGAAAACCAATGCTTCCTTCAACCCTCACCAGTGAAGCTTCCTTTATACAACAGAGTGTGATGCACACAGGGCCACAATTCACCAAGTTTTAAAGAATAAGAAACTGCAGAATGTAGGATAGGACTCCTATGTGGAAATATCCACCCATGGCTCAGGGACCATTGTAAAAGAGGGGTCGAAAAGATTGTAAGAGCCAGGGCTGGTTCATGAACACAGGGAAGCAGAGGCTTTCAGGCCACTGAAAGCTTGCACAGGTGAACTTGTGGCAGTGGTGGCATTGAGCACAGGATCCATGCCAACTCAGTTAAGCAAGGGCCCAAAGGGGAGGAGAGAACTAGGTGGCAGGCCAGCCCTAGACTGAGAACTATTGGAGACTGACCGCTGCTGGGTGAGGGAGAGTATGCCTTACATACAATCTCTAGATCATTTTACTAGACCCCAGTGGATGAATTTACACTGAAGGACATTTGGGTACAACTGCCTGAATGGATAGGACTTAATATGTATGGCGGAATACTTGAGGTCTGGTGGGAGTAGGGTGGGGAAGGGGATCTAAATTTGATTAAGAATGTATGAAATTACAAAAGCACAATAAAAAATTTATATAAAAAATATATAGTGCACCCTCATGGAACATAGCAGAATGGGGGTAGAGAGTATACTAATACATCCCTCAACTCTCAGTGATGAAGCTTCTTCATACAACACTGTGATGCACACAGAAGGCCACGATTGACTAAGTTTTAGAGAATAAGACACTGCAGAGTGTGTCCCTGAATAGGACTACTGTGTTAACCCTCACCCACCCATGGCTTTGGGACTATTGTAGAACAGGGAGTGGAAAGATTGTCAGAGCCAGGGTTGGTGCATGAACATAAGAAAACAGGTTTCCAGGCCTCTGGGAACTTGCTCATAGGAAGTTGTAAAAAAGGTGACAGCATGCACAAGACCCAGGCTGATTAAATCAGACAAAAACCCAGCACAGAACTGGGGAAATCGGCAGCAGATCTCAACCCTAGCTGAGGAAGTACTGGCAGCTGAGTACCACAGGGTGAAGGGAGTGACTAGGTAGGCTGACTAGACTCCAGTGGATGAACTTGCACCAAGGTACAAATGCTTGTTCAAGTAGGACTTAACATACATGACAGAATGTATGAAGTCTGGTGGGGGATACAGGAGGATGTGGATCGGGGAGGGGGTCTAAATTTGATTAAGAGCTATCATGCATCATGTACAAAACTCAATAAAAATATTTTTAAAAATAAGAACCTTGAAAAGATGCTTTTCTTAATCCTCTCAGTCCATTTTCTGGAAAATCTTCACTGGCACTCCACGACCTCTCCGGTCTTGCCTTCCATTCCCAGGTTCTGCTTTACACCTGCCTCTTTATTGCCCACTTCCCTAACTCACCGTCCATCTCAGCAGCTTTTCAGTGGTGAACTCATTCCACTGGCTCATAATCTTGTCTGTTTCTAGTGCTGATTTTTCTCAGCCTCTCTAGCTGAATGTTCTGAAATCTCAGGGCAGCATGACAAGCTACCCATGCCACCTGCTTTCACTTTTATCCCGAGAACACTCTGCTTCCCCAAGTTAACTTACCTGTGAAACCTCAGAGTTCTCTTAGACCCTTTATCCCTTCCCTACCCCTCCCCCTTTCTGATAACCACTACAGACTCCTGGATACTGCTTCTCTCTCCTCCTTTTCTATTTTCTTCACAATCTCCTGCATCTAAACATCTTTCCTATCAGGTGCTGCAAACTATTTCCTTACCTCTGGTCGGTGTTCCCGCAGTTTGCCCTACACATAATTCTGTGTTCCTAAAGCACTAAGTCCTGTCGTTACTGCTCTGCTGCAGGACCTCCAGTAACTCCTCGTTGTTCGGCTGACATTCACACTTCGGTCTTTGTGCCACCTAACTGGACCTGTTAGTTTTACTCTTTGGGCATTTCATCATGAGTACAATGCATCTTGATCACATCCATCTCTTATTCTCCTGCTCCCAAACTCCTCCCAGGATCCCCCACAGATCTTCTCAAGTTCATCGTCTCTTTTCTTATACACACATATATATGTATATATAATATATATCACATATATAAATGTATATATACATATACATATATATATATATACTTACTAGCCTCTAGTAAGCCCTTTGTCCATTTATGCTGGTATGTTGACTGTCTTGTGCAGGTCTTATACAGCCACTAAGAATTCATGAGTACAACATCTGTTTAGTAGAAAGAAGGAAGTTTCCACAGCAATACTAGCTTGATTTTTCCAGGTCCTATAATCTGTATGTAGTGTCTTCCACCCTAGGGTCTTACCCTCAAGTTCTGGGAGGAAACCCAAAGCAATGGCTGTAGTTTTTATTGTTTGTGGAGTACTCTTGGACCTCTCCTGACCAACAGGAGGTTGAACAGAGGTACCCCATGCCTGCGACTGTACTTTTTCTTTGATAGTCTATGGCATCTGGGGTGGATCATCATCCCCCTGTAGGGTGTAATTCTAATAAAACAATTTTTAAAGATCCTTAGATTTTTTTTTCCCTTTGTGTAACTTGAATTAACTGTAGAAACCATGAGAGCAGAAAGACAGCATCTTCAACAAATGGTGCTGGGAAACCTGGCTGTCCACAGGTAGAATGAAATGAGGCCCATATATATCACCCTGCACAAAAATCAACTCCAAAGAGATCAAAAACCTTTGGGTGAAACCTGAAACACTGAAACTGCTAGAAAAAAAAATTAGGCAGTACCCTACAAGATATAGGTGCAGGAAAGGACATGAACCAGATTCCATTGACTCAGGAACTAATGCCAACAGTCAACAACTAAGCCAGGAAACTAGAAATCTAGAAATGGACCTACCATATGGCCCACCTATACCACTTCCAAGCACATACTCAAAGGACTGGATAGCCTACTACAGAAATCCTTGCTCAGCCATGTTCCTGTCACTACTTACAATAGCGAGGAAAGGCATTTTCCTTCAAGCTTCCTCCAAGGAGAGTCCTCGCAGCTTTCCCTGAGCACTGCATTCTTCACTCTGCTTCCTCCAGGGTCTCAATTTGGATACCATCCTTTTTATAAAACTGAATATATTCAAACTTAAAACATTTGGATATGTGAACATTGCAGTCAAATATCCATAAAGCACCAGATGGAGTATAAAAGATGATTGAAGGGCAACAGAGCAGGGGAAAGGTTTTATTAGACATTTAGATTTGGTTTTGATTTAAACTTAAATTTAATTAGCATGTAATTAGATGGTTTCCATGAGAGAGAAAACAATGGAGGATCATCTCTGCAAAGATCAATCAGTATTGAGTTCATTTGCATTAGGAGAATTTCATAATTTTAAACCTCTACCTAGCCTCAGTATATTTTCTTCTACTTAGATTCATGTGCTGGGATTCAGTCTTTCATGAGCTGCCAATATCAAGATAATCCCATGAGATTATGGTGGAGCTAAAATGTTCTAATGCCTAAGTGCACAGCCATTTTAACATCTTAGTACAGTGCTATTCAACACATTTCTGGTGATGCTGGTATAGATAAGCCAGTCATGGAACCATAACACATACAACTATACATACACAATACTTGATAATAAGTGACTTACTGTTTTCTGTATTCTCATTGTTTTAGAATATAATCCCACTATATAAAAATATTACTTATATATAAGAACAACAGCATGCCTTGTTACATCAGCACCACCCATCTCATTTGCACCAAAGGCAACACCGAGTGAGTGGCTCTACCACCTATAACATAAGAGCCCTGCTTTTGCCTAAGGATGCATTTCTCAGAGTACATCCCTGACATCAACTAATGGGATGGCGGTTGCTTTGACTTGTTCTCTACCTCAGCATTTTTTTAAGAAAATAGTATTTGGGGGACCTTAGACTGCTTACAGATTTCAATTATCCTGTATCTTCTACCATGCTTTTTCACAAGTTTGGTGGGGTTTTGTTTAACTTTGTTTTGTTTTTGAGATGATTTCTGTCTGGCCTCAAACTCAAAATCTTGCTTCAGCCTCCCCAGTACTAGGATCACGGGCATGTACCCCATACTGAGTTCTCAAGTCCTTTAAGGTTTTTACATTTGTGATGTGCATATTTATGTATATACACACGCCATGGTGTGTGTAGAGGTCAGGACAACTTGCGGGGAGTCAGTTCTTTCCTTCCACTGTGTGGGTCCCGGGGATGTAACTCAGGTTATGAGGTTTGGCGGGCAAGTTCCTTTACTGACTGAGCCATCTCGTTGCCCCTTTTTCTTTTCTGAAGATACTTTGTTCTTAAACAATCAAGGGGCCTGTTTCCATGCGTTCTCACAAAATCTTGTTTCTCTCTCTCTCTCTCTCTCTCTCTCTCTCTCTCTCTCTCTCTCTCTGTCTCTCTCTTTTTGATTTGCTGTGTATCCCATGCTGACTTCAAACTTGGAATCCTCTTGCAAAAGCCTTTCACCAAATGCTGGTGTGACAGCTATGCATCACCACACTCAAGTGTCAGGATCTTTGGCAGGTAAGATGTTTTTTATAAAAGTTAGTAAATTTCTGCTACAAGAGTACAAGAGTTGTATTTTCACTGTGGTTATAATCAGTCAATGCCTTTCTATTTTTTTTCTAGGCAGGGTCAGAGTCTCCTGTTCCAGCTGGATTCTTTGAATTCTGTGTAGCAGAGGGTGACCTGAACTTCTGATCCTCCTGCCTCCACTTCCTAACATGCTGGGATTACAGGCATTAGCCACTACAACTAGTTTATGTGGTGCAGAGGATGCAATCTCAGCTTCTTACAGGCTGGGCAAGCTCCTTACATACTGAACTACCTCCTTAGTCCCTACTTAGCACTTTTGTTGTGCTGATAGTTACCTAGTCTGTCACAGGTTCTGTATATATAGTTTATAAGGAATCTACATATACTTAAGATGAAAGATATGAAAAATAAGTTATTAATGTATACATTTGACTTACATTGTGCCGGTGTTTACACAACTTCCTTCTTAAAGCAGATTCACTGAAAAGCAAAATAAAGATAAGGCATATTACCTAGAGAAATAATATTTATCTTGTTCCTAATGCTTTTATGTTTGTGGCAAAACAATTTAAATGTTTAAGCTTTTGCAGTAGCTGAAGGAGACACTACACATATATTTAAGGAGTAAGGAAAATATGGAGGAGAAAGTCTGGAAACTACTATAATTGTAAGTTAGTTGGCATTTTGTTTTTTGTTTTTTTTTTGGTTTTTGTTGTTGTTTTCTAATAAATATGACAAGCTTTTCCAATTTAAATTGGCAAGGAAATAGAATCACATACCTATAAGACTGCACAATTTAGGCAGCAGTTGACAACGACAGCAAACAGCCTAAGCATTTTCTCTCGTGGATAAGGTATACATAGGTTCCATTACTTTGAAAACAATTTGGTCAAATTAATGCATTTGAAAATGTACATTTTAAAAATAATTTATTGAGAATTTCATATAGAGATATAAACATATAAGGTGTTTTGATCAAATCCATGCCCACTCGCTCCCCTCCAACTCCTCCCATATCTCCCCATCACCTTTTTCTGATAAAGTCAAGTACTCTTTCTCTTTTTTTTTAATGGGGCTTTGTGCTACTCTAACATTCCCCGCTCTGAAGAGGTAACCCGAAAACCTTTTAAGGATTAGATAAGAGCTCCCAAATACTTTAGACATTTTTGGCCTTTGGAACAGAGTATGTTGCTAAGAGGCCCAAGGACTTTTTGACTTTCAACCAAGAAACTGGCTACCCTTCTTTGGGGTCTTTTTACCCTAACTGCCTACCCAATTCCTACCTCCTATTCTTATCACACCATCCTCTGAAGAGTTTGCCCAGCTTGCGGATAGGGAATTGGGATGCAGACCGCCCTGGCTTCTTCCATACTCAACAGGAACAACATTTTGTTTTTAAATATTTTATTGTTCTTTACATAGAGATTTAAGAGAGTCATGTCTGTTAGCTTTTCTCACAGGAAAAGAACTCTGCTGAATTGTGATAGTACTTGTTTTATTATTTATTTATGTATTATTTTGTCTTTTTGAGACAGGATCTCCCAGTAGCCCCAGCTGGCCTGAATCTCAGTATGTAGACCAGGCTGGCCTCAAACTCACAGAGATCTGCTTGCCTCTGCCTCCCAAGTGCTAGGACTAAAGGTGTGCACCACCATGCTTGGCCAACTTGTTTTATTTTTAAAAGTAAAATCATAAAGTGATGTTTAAATGCTTTGAATTCTTATGGTTATATGTAGAAATTAAAGTCTTTAATTCTGAATGGATTTGCTTATATGACCAAAAATATAATATTATAGTTTCTTTTCTTACTGTAGGTTATTTTGAGGAAAGGGATCTGATTATGTGAACTGAGTTTTTCTTTTTAGAAAATGAGTGCAATACTTTTGATGCTATTCTTTGGTTATAGATATAAAGGATGTGTTCAAATTCTGCAAAACTTGTTCAATCCTGTATGTAATAAATATAAAGATCATCCAGGAGTAATTTGCTAATTTATGCTGACTTAAGTGAATGGTTAGAAACCTTTACAGAAATAATCCAAGGGAGTTTCAGGCTACCGTTCCTTTATCAGTCAGTCCAGCTTATTTTTCAACCATTTCCTTTCATCAGTGGGTGTGAGATCTAGTAATACAAATGTTGATGGTTTTACAAGGTAAAACTGCTGGAGGGAAAATTCTGTAGCAAAAGGACATTTTAGTAAACATGAAATACTTCTTGCTTAGGACCACACTGAAAAGATTTTAAAATGGCTAGAGTCTATTTCCTGACAGTAAGAACTTCATAGACAGCTTTTTTTTTTATTCCAAAGAGAGGCAATTTTAACACATTTTTCCAGAAATAACTTGAAGCAGGTTACATAATATATATATGTACAACGAAGTTTAGGGGGGAAAATAGGAACAAGAAATCAAGGACCAAAGGATTTGCCAACATGGGGTCAACTTTGGTGGAATAATGGTTAGCTCTGTTCTTTTATTTTGGAAAATCTTAATGAGTTTATTGGGCCTAGGGTGGGAGTCTATTTACAGAACAGTGGAACATCCCACCACCCCACCCCCATTTATAGCTGCACTGGAAAGTCCACACTCAAATATAGATTCTGTGACTCCCAAAAGCAGCACATGGACACATGGCAAGAGAGGTGCCTCATGGCGTTCTCAGCTTATATATCCTTAGCCCCTCTTCCATATGCAGCTAAGGTCGACCTATTGGGTGGGAGAGGTAACTGACTCCCCCATGGACTCCTTGACTCCTGGGAAGGAGGTGTGACTATAGCTTGCTGGTCGGAGGACACTTCCAGGTAATATCCACCCTTCCTCTGGCTCTTAAGTTCTTCCTGCCAGCCTCTTCTGCAAAAGTCCCTGAACCTTGGAGGGGTGGTAGTCACTCTCACTGTTCTGTGCCCGCTAACAGTGTCAGCACTAATGCTCTGAACTGTCCAAATTCGGACAGCTGTCTAAACACCTGTTCTTTACCTGTTCTTCTCCCTGAGTGTCCCCTCTTCTCCTTCAACCCCAACAATCAGAGATATTTTTTAAATGTTTTAGGTGTCTTATAACAGTGCATAAATTAGTGAATTTGATAAGGTTAAGAAGCTATTTTGTTAGGGAAGGAGAAGGAAGATCACGTGTTGGAGGCCAGCCTAACTGCATAGCCAATTGAAAAGCACCTTGGACTATCTAGTAAGGCCCTGTCTCAAATAAACAAATAGAAAAACATAAGGAATTCTTTCTTTCATTTACTTTTGATCCAAATAAAAAAATGGCTACATGAGTAAAATGAAAACTTCCCCTAAGAGAAGCATTGTTAAAAACAACTAAATAGCTGAGAGCAAGTAGTCTGCCTTTTAATAAGGATGACCTTACATTTTGGCAACATAAGGAAAAAACAGACGTTACAGTTGTTGAATTTAGGTTGAAATGTGATTAAGTTGCTTTATTTTATTGTTGTCGACAAAGCAAACCTAAAAATCGAGACTAAAAAAGAATTCTTATGCATTATTAAAAGGGTAGTAATAAAATATGTATTGGCAGTGGTGGAGAATCCCACAAGCACTCAAAATTGACATAACCTTTAACAAAGTGGAAAATGTGTATTAGAACTGCCAATTCTCATTTCAGATTTATGTCAAAGCATTCTATGGTGCCATGGTTAGTACAGCTAATTTTTTTAACTTTAAAATATTTTTGCACTAAGTGGTTTAAGATGAGACATTTAAGAATTATTTGAGGCAAGAATTTGTACAAGTTTAAGTATCTTTGGTGTTCCTAAGGTGTGGTCTCTTCCAAATGCTTTCAAATTCTTTAGTCTTACAGCATGTTTTCCAAGTTCTACTGAAATTTATAAACTTAAAAATAATATGCTTTTGTTACAGGGTTCTAAAGACAGTAAAACACCTTAGAATCTGGGTGACCCTTTTTTCCTAGGCAACTTTCTGAGCATTTATCTGCCTAACCCTCATGGTATTCTTTTGAATTAATGTGGAAATCAGTCATTATCCTCCTCAAAGGTGAGGGAACTGACACACTGAAAAGTTCTGATAGGAGGTCAGAGTGGTCAAGGCTGAACATCTAAGTGTTCCAAGTTCTGTTATTCCTGTCACCTTGAATACAATACTGCACTTAAAAATGTATGATGTTGAACCTCTACTGAGCAGAGCTACATAATAGTAAAATCGGAAAAACACAAGATGAGATTTAAATGGTAAAAGAAGAAAGTACAGAAGATTGAAAGATAATTGTTACCACATGTGAGAGCCGCCTTACTGTGTCATGTGCTTCTGGGCAGCACTGATTAGAAAAATGGACACAGGAATATTTCAAAGACCCATGAATTAGTAACGTGTCATTAGGATAGCACTTAACGTTACACCCCGTAAAAGTCATACATATTGTATGTTGACATACACTGAAAAGAGTGACAAGATTCTCACTGTGTTTTAGAAAACTGTTCATTTTTTTTGCTAATATTTATCAGAATATTAGACCTGTAAAACAAAACGGACACATTGAGCACTGAAAACTGTCATGTCCACTATCGAAAAGTCAAGCTCTTTTTCTGTCTCCTGTTGATGGTTTCTAAAAGAGCATTGGATTTTCAGATGGTGCCAATCCTGTGATGAGGCACTTGAAGAGTCTGAAGGTTAGGGCATGTAAAGTACGGGGCTGGAAGGAAGCAAGCTGCTATTCCGTTGGAAGCAAAAGGAAGTGTAGGCCCATAAAACACCTCTTCTTTGCCTTCTCTGCTTACATCCAATACCTACCAAAAAGAGAAGAGGATTACTCAGAGCTGCTTGTACATGAAGCACCTTAACTCTGTTTCATTCATGACCTTGACCTTAGGCATTGCTACTTTTCTGACTATGTTAGTGCCAGAAATGTTTATTAAGTACCTGATAAGTGCAAGGCTATGCATGTATGCATACACATATCTATAATTTAATCTTCAGGACAGTGATGAGTTACATAGTATTATCTTCACCTAATAAAACTTCCCTACACTGGTTAAATAACTTGCAACTTACAAACTAGTTTGTAGGTAGTGTCATAATACTGACTTACAAATATTTATAAAACGAAAACAGAATCTTGCAGCTTATTATTGGTGATATCTAGCTAAGCATCTGGCACATAGGGCCATATTCTAACACAGCTTAGCAGTTCAGAGTTAGTTCAGTTGTGTGACCTCAAGTTCCTAGAAAGAAGCTACACCTTACATTGAAACTTCTATAGGCTTATTGACCAATCAGAGCTTCAGTGATTGTGAAGGGATTGGAATGTTGCAGGTTCAGAGTCTAATTAAAAATCATCTTTAGCTATCTTAGGCCCCTTAAATGGCCATTTATTGTCCACCTCTGTATGTGACCTAACATCCTTATAGTTATGCGGTAAATCCTTAGAACGTATACCAACCCAAAGGCTAAGGATTTTGTGATGTAGCATCTGACACCTATAGCAGATTTTCTCACTTTGCTGTAACTGCCTACTTATTTTCATCAATGTAATTCAAAAAGTGGCTTATAACTTTATTCTGTTCCTATACCATATTGGAACATAGAAATTGCAGTAACCTAAATCTGTGTTCCCAGGCCACACATATTTGACTCTAGAATAAACTCTTTTATCTCCTTTGAGATAAGAACAGTATTTTTTCATTGACAGCTGGTTCTAGAAATCTGTCTCCAGTTATTTCCATTTCAAGGGTAAGTCTGTCTCACATGGCACAGCTTCTTTGGTGGTCTGTGCTGCTGTCACCTCGCTAGATCTGCCTTAAACTCTTTCTCAGGGAAACTACTCTTATCCTATGTGTCAAAATTATCAGGCTCTTTTCAGGCCCAATCTTAATCTATTTATTTGATTTTCCTCTGACTTCATTTAAAAATCTTTCTTTTTCTTACAACTCCTTTTTTAAATTGATGTGTGTGTGTGTGTGTATTTCATACAGAACATCCCAAACAATCTTATTCATTCTTATACCTGCATCCCAAATGGCACCCTCCCATAGCTCCCCTACCACTTCCACCAACTGGAGCCCATGTACTCTGTCATCCCTGTTACTGTCCACTGTGTTATCAGTGCCCCCAGCTGTTCCCGAGTGCTAGTCCACCTGCTGAGTCTAGTCAAAATAAAATCTTTCTTTCTTTTTGGGGTGAAGAGATGACTGTTCTTGTTTGCAGAGGACCCACATGGTGGCTAACAACCATCTGTAACTCTAGTTCCAGGGGATCTGATGCCTTCTTCTGGCCTTTGCGGGTATTGCACAACACAGTTGCACTTAAATACATTCAGGTAATAGACTCATAAACATTAGAGTTTTTAAAATCTTCTTCCTTTAGATTTCATGATTTTAAAATAAGGTTTTCACTGCTCAATGTAAGACTTCAAATCTTGGTCTCTAATACTGTAGTGCCCACCTGTAGCTAAGGGAGACAACCAGCTATTGTTCTAAAATGATGGATAGATTTGTTTTCTCCCCCATCTAGAACCTTTTGAGAGGGAACTGACACTGATTCTAACCACTTCAACAGCTACCAAAATACCTGAAAGCAAATCCTGAGTCCATCACTCTTGAGTCCAGCATTGGCAGACAAAAGAAAAATGAGGAGAACCCAACAGAGGGATGCTTTTGGAAGCCCTTCTCAAGAAATTCCAATGGATTCTCATATGAACATTTGAAAATTGCCCTGTTCTGACTTTTTTCTAGTTCCCTATCTAAAACTTGTAATGCTAATTACTCTTGCCTTTACTTCTCCTTCACATTTCCTATTCATGATTCAAGGACTTTCTTTTCCCCTTAGAGATAAGAATTATGCAATTTGAGGGTCTTTTAGTTAGACCCACTGAAAGGGTACTCCAATTGCCTCACCCTGCATCTCTGTTCAGCATGGAAGAAGCCAGAGCGGTCTGCGTCCCTATTCCCTATTGGCAATTTGGGTAACCCCTTCAGAGGATGGCGTGACAAGACTAGGAGGTAGGAATTGGCTAGGCAGTTAGGGTAAAAAGACCCCAAAGAAAAGTAGCCAGTTTCTTGGCTAAAACTCAGAATGTCCTTGGGCCTCTTAGCAACATACTCTGTTCCAAAGGCCAAAAATGTCTAAAGTATTTGGGAGCTTGTAGCTAATCCTTAAAAGATTTTAGGGTTCCCTCTTCAGAGAGAGGAATGTTAGGGTAGGTAAAAGCCCCATAAAAAAATAAATAAATAAAAGAAGAAAGAGTACATGAAGTTATCAGAAAAAAGTGATGGGGAGATATGGAGGGGAGGGAGTGGGCATGGATTTGACCAAAGCACCTTATATGCATGAATGAAATTCTCAATAAATTATTTATTTAATAAATAAAATAAGGTTTTCCCATTGTTATTGTGTGGTGGCGCACGCATTTAATCCCAGCACTCGGGAGGCAGAGGCAGGCGGAACTGGATGTCTTGTGAATTCAAGGCCAGCCTCGTCTACATAGTGAGTTCCAGAACAGCTGGGACTACAGGGAGACCCTGTCTCAAAAAGACCAAAATAAATAATAAGTAAATAAATAAAAAATAAATAAATAAAATAAGGTTTTCCGATTGTCCTTGCCACGTTGTCATCTATGTTGGGTCCCATTGCTTCAGCTAGATGGAGGTGTGTCCGCCAATATTCCAACCACAGAACGCATGTCCTTTAAAAATTTTGTTCACTCTTGTGCCTACATCTGTCACTTTTATAGCTAATGCTTAAGACTTTAATGAAATGTTTTAGATGAAAGGAACCCTTGAAATTTGTGACCTAAACTCATAGAAGGGATCTTAGTGGGTCAGGAGAGTAAGGTGGAGAGCAGCCACTTGTGCAAAGCCTTAGGAAACTTCATGTAAGAAGTTGTAGCTGGGAAAGAAGGCTGGACCACCCCCCACCCCCATAGACTTAGAATACTAAAATGCACACCCCTGGGTAGAGATTTAAAATGCTAAATAGACAGATGTGAATGGAGCTGTGTGTAGCACTAAGTGTAGAAATACCCTGCTATGTGATTGAGACAAAAAGTTGGTGCTGTGTGACCTGAAAGCTTCCATCCGATGTGCAGCAGATGTGACTGAACTTTGTCTGCCCTGGTGCACTTTCTCCCTAGGATGTGTGTCTTTTCCTAATCAACTCACCCTGCTTCTGCTTAATTGTGTGTCTCTGTTCTGTTCTTTGTTCCAGGCCAGAAGAATCTGGAGCCCTTCCAGAGGTACCCAGTAAACCCTGATATCACTAGAAAAAAAGATGAAATTTTAAGCTGTTCTAACCCAGTTACTGAACCTGTTGCTACTAATTTAAAATGTCTCTTACACACTAAATACAAATTGTTCTCCTTTATTATTCTGTGTGTCTTGTGGGATCACACTTAGTTGTTTTGAATGGGTAAGACAAGTCTCCCCATTAAAAAAAATCCTTTTTAATTCTTGTATATTTAGTGTCCCTGAAAAACTTAAGATCAGTATGACAAGTGTCACTTGTACCTCATAAAAAAAAAGGAAATTGCCAGGCATGGTGATGCACATCTTTAGTCCCAGCAGGGGCAAGCAGATTTTTGTGAGCCTGGCTTATAATGAGTTCCAGACCGAATGGGGCTACAGGGAGACCCTGTCTCAAAAAGAAATAAAGGAAGGAAGGAAAGGAGGGAGGGAGGGAAGAAGGGAGGGAGGGAGGGAGGAAGGAAGGAAGGAAGGAAGGAAGGAAGGAAGGAAGGAAGGAAGGGGGAAATCCCAGTGAGATTTTGAATAGTATTTTATTAAATATAAAGCAAAAAGATAATGTAAGGTTAGTGAGCAGGAAAGAGGCAGGATTTATTTGGGAAAAGGTCAATGGGCTCTAGTCCAAGAACTTGTTCTAGTACTCCCAGCTCCTCTAAACCCTCTAAATATTCACCTATGAATACCTACCTTACCTAGTCAGCCAAGCCCCTCACCATCCCTGTTCCCACTACTGATCTGAGAGATGCTTCTGCCTGTTCCACCCATTGACCACCTCCTGCCATCCTGATGGGCTACTATATTTCTCCAACTGGCTACTCAACAGGCATATTTCCATAATCCCCAGTTCACCTCTATGATATGTCTCAATAATAATTGTTTCTCCAAATCTGCCTAATGCCCTTTATAGGGCCCATTCTCCACTCAAATTCTACTCAATTCTACTTCACAGACTCCTCTGCATATCCCATTTCTAGGACTCATCCTAAGTTACTTGTGGGCAATTTCTCTGCTTCTCTTTGTAGCTAAACCTGCCAACCCCCAAAACCTAGACCTGTATACACTATACACATCCTTTTACATAGACAATAAAAAAACCAGACACTAAATGGTTAAAAAAAAAATCCCTCTACTTTCTAGGATCCTTCCTAACTTTCTCAGAGCTATCTCACTATCCTGGTCTAGCAGATGATACTGCTATATGTCCCCAGCCCCTCCCTGAAAGCTGTCCTTCCTCTCCTAGCTATTACCTTATGCTTGTGTGAACCACACAACTTAGCTTACACTGTTATCCTATCTGTGGACTCTATGTACTTCAAGGTTAAACTTCAGAGATGCAGTCACTACCTGCCCCTCACTGGGGTAGCCCTGACTGAGGAATAGTCTGGGAAAATAAGGTCACTGTCCAAGAAAACTGGGGTGTTGTGCTTTGGATGAGAAACGCCCCTCATAGGCTCATGTTTTGATAAGAGGTACAGCTTTGCTAGAGGAAATTCATCACTGGAATGAGCTTTGAGGATTTATAGCCTTTTACACCTCCTGTTCTCTCTCCTCTCTCTCTCTCCTCTCTCTCTCTCCCCCTTCCCTCCCTCCCTCTCTTTCCTGTGTGTGGATGAAGATGTGACCAGACAGCTTCCTGCTCCTGATCCCATGCCATGCCTTTGCCATCATGAGGAACTCGATCCTTACTGGAACCATAAGCTAAAATAAACCTGTTCTTCCTTAAGTTGTTTCTGTCAGGTATTCTGTCACAGCAACAGAAGAGTAACTAATGCAAGTGTCATTCCAAACATTTTCCTCACATTCCCTAACCTCATACTCCCACCTCAGCGCCCTAGCAATTCTCTCCTCTGTAGAACATCAACTTATCTGTCTCCTGGACAATCGGCTCAGTGTTAGTACCCTTGTCTCCCAATACCTAGACACTGAATCACTGATGAAACCCTTCCCATTAATCAAACTCTGACAGCTCTTTTTACTTTCCTCAGCCTCAACTTCTCCCCTGAGACCCCCTCGCTCACTCCCTATCCTTGAAGGCTCAGGTGTCTCTTCAGCTATTTCCAACAGCTTCTGAGGCTTTCGAATACCCCAGATGAAATAGCCATTTCTGTTTCAATCCTGTGAAAGTAAATTGACACACTTGCAGGTGTTCTCCACAACTACAGAGTTCTGGATCTCATTACTGCCAAAGGGGAACCTGTTTCTTCCTCCAGGAGTGCTGCTTCTATACAAACGGCTTAAAGTGGTCTGAGATGTAGCAAGAAACCTCAGCCTGAGCATCCCAACTGTAATGACATTGTGACCCCAGGGAACAGTGAGTGGCCCAACCTGGGATGCTGGCTGCCCGAGCTGGCCTGCTTTCTGGAGCCCCTTCTCTTTATCCTCCTCCTGCTAACCTTTGAATCCCATTTTTTGTAGCGAACTAACCTGTTCTGTGTCCCAGGAACTGAACTTCTTTATATGGGACACCAAAAGACATCACCATCCCCCAAAGTTTCTGATACCAAAGACTGCTCCAAGACCCTCTCCTTGATGAGAACATCATCTCTATCCAGCAAGAAGTTACAAAAGTGACAACTGCATTTTTCCCCCTATCTAATAGAAACAAAAGTCAGGAATGCTAGCCATAGCCACATCATTGGTACAGCTCCCCTGTTTGGGCTAAACAATGACAATTCCTGAAACTAAACTAACTTGTTTTCTCAACCCACCCCCACTAATGGCTGACCACCAGATAGTATTGATCATCTGACCTCCTTTAAAACATTACTCAATTTATTTCCTTGGCTGCCTCTAACAATGGCCCATATGGGTCAAAAAAGGAAAATTTTCAGCCTTTCTGCCCTGTAACCACCCACCTGTGAGTGGACCGCACGTTCTGTTTTAGGGTAGAGCCCCTCTGTAGGCCAGTTCCTGAATAAAGCCTTTGCTCTCCTTAAGTTGTTCATATCCTTTATCCATCTCTCCTTCTTGTCAACCTTACAGAGATCATTTAATATTTATCAAAACTATCCAAGATTAAATTCTGCCTTTGATTTACAGAGAAGAAAAGAAAATTAAGTGACTTGCTCAAGGTAACTTGGCTAGTAAGTGATGGAGCCGAGTATTTCAACTCATAGAGGCAACCCAGAAGAGCAAGGACTTTGGACCTTCCCCAAATGAATACATTTTTAGAAGTCAAAATATCGGTGAAGTAATCATCTCAAAGCTTTGTGGTTCTCTGGGCCAACAGAGGATGCGTATGTTAAACGGATATAATCTACTTAATCTGAGAAGGGGAAAGGAAGCTTTTGACAGTTCTTTTCTACAAAATACCCCTGTGAGCTGGCAGAAAGAAGGCACTTGGGAAACGGCAGTGCCAGATTGGCAGCACATCCCCCATCCAAAAGGAAGTAATAGTAAATAAGAATGGTAGAATAATCTGGAAACACAGATGAACCACCTCACACTCCCGTAGGCACTGCTTGTCATAGGAGGCATACCAGCCACTGTGCCAGACATCTGCCTCCATGCCCACTGAATGAATAAGAGCACCTCCATTATTTTTTCAGGAATCCATATCCAATGAATCTTTTACTAATGAGTCCAAATCTCAATCTTTAAACAAGTATTCATTTAAAAGCATCTCAGCTTTTTGGCTGTTCTGTTCTTCGGATGAATGGAGCAGTGAGTGCTAAGCAGTTAGAAATGAAATAGTGCACTTTCTTGGTATCTTATGTGTGTCACCCTCGCTAATGCTGAAAATGATGATCAAATGAACCTGGAGTAGAGGTCAGAAGGAGCAGTCTACTAAGACAAGAGTACTTTTAAAGCAAAAACAATAAAAAAAAAAAAAGGAATTTAGTCCAGGATGTTGGTGGGACAATCTCTGAAATATTTAAGTATGATCTTCACTTATCAGCCATGCTATAGATTAGTCTTGGATTATGAATTACATAGATTTGTGTCAAAATTTTATATGTAGATAATTTTAGTGTGTGTATGACTTTCATCACCATCCTGTAATTTTCACCATGTTTTACAGTTAAGAACTTTGCTGTCTAAGCAGCATTTTCTCATAGCCACCATCTCTGTCTTCTGTTGTCTTGCTTCTCTCCTGGATACTCTTCCAGTAAGTATTAACAGAAAGGACATGACCAGCTTTTGAACATATAGTCTCTCCAACCATCTATATGTTACTGTTAATGAATCAAAATAAACAGATCTGTAGTCAGCAGTAAAGTAGAAATAGTTGAGCTTTAGTTAGGATAAAAAGACAACCAGAAATTAGTTGCCAATAACTAGAATGCAAGATACATGATATAGAAGTTATTATAGGGGCTCAGTGGTCAAAAGAACATGTTGTACATAGAGAGGACCCAAGTTCCCAGCACACACTGGACAGCTCACAACCACCTGTAAGTTCAACTTCAGATGGATCTGATGCCTCTTGTTTCTATGAGCACCTGCAGTCAAGTGCACACACTCACACAGTGACACACAACACATACACATAATTTTAAAATAATAAAATAAATGTTTTTTTTTTAAAAGAAGGCTATTATCCAGGAAGACTTTGATTACAAACATCTCCTTAAGTGATGAACCTTATGTTAATATGGACATGTTTATTAAAAACATTTATCCTAAAACATATCTTTAAAAATTTTATTTTTTTATACTAAAAAACATTTATTGGGCTAGGGAGATGGATCAGTGGATAAAACATTTGCTCTGTAAGCATGAAGACAAAAGTTCAGATTCTCAGAACCTATGTAAAAGCCAGACAGGTGTAGCAGCCACCAATAACTCCAGCACTGGAGGCAGAGACAAGATCCACGGAGCAAGCTGGCTAGAACAGCCAGAATTGGTGAGCCACAGGTTCAGTGAGAGACCCTGCCTCAATAAACAAAGTGTCTAAGAACAATCAAGGAAAATACCTGATGTCAACTTTAGGTCTACACACACACACACACACACACCACATTGCACATGCACCCATACATGTGTTTACACACATGTAGGTTACATATGCACACTCATACCACACAGACCTGCACAATGTAGGGGTAAAAAAGAAAGAAGGAACAGTGAGCTGGTACAATGTGGTGGGTAAAGGCATTTACTGCCAAGCTGGATGACGTGAGTTTGATCCCCGGACTTCCATGGTGGTGGAAAGAAAGAACTAACTCTCCAAGTTGTCATCTGATCTCCACACATGCACCACAGCATCCACAAAGGAAGGAAAACGAAGGGGGGAGGGAAGGAAGAAAGAATGTGAAAACAAGAAAGAAAAAGAAAAATCTTTTGATCAAGCTTATCTATCCTTTGAAGAACCAATGTGCCAGGTGCAAGGATAAATAAAATTTGCAAGAGGCATAATCTTAGAGATGAAATTTATTCTGCTAATACAAGTTATCATTAAAACTTTTAAAATCTGTTATTTTAGGATTACCTTAATCCTGAGGATGTTCTTGAATGTCATGATCTTGGTGGTTTATAATATACATGCATCCCCTCAGCCCTTAAAGAAAAGTGTGTTTGGGAATAGCCAAGCATTGTTAGCAATACATTAGTGTAGAATTACTGAGCCTCCTAAGGGAAAACTATTTGAGGACAAAAACAAATGGTATTATCACTATGGAGTTGTTTGTTTGTTATGCTTTTTATTTTCTGTCTTACAAGTCACCTTTCAAGTCTGTGACAAAATAAGAAACAGAAACGTTTTAAACTATGGCTGTATTCTGGTCTCCCAGAATTGACATGTGTAAAGGGTTTTAAAATTTTCTCTTATAGTTTAATTTGTTTCCTATTCATAGAGCTAATCCAATATTAATCATAACAGAAATATACCCATAAATATGTTTGAATTTTACAACTTAATGAAAGTCCAAATTTTTTTCCACTGTACAAACAGTCAAAGTTTCCCAAATCCACTTACAACACAGCTCCATAACAGTATGGAGCTTTACCTCTGACCCAACCCCTTGTCATCAATTCCAAAAAATAAATAAAAGAAGACTGAAAACTGACAAATCTATGCTTGAATGAAGATGAGAAACACTGCTTAGCAGAGAAGAGTTTGCCTATTTATTTTTATCTGAAAGATACGACTATGCTCTTGTACAGAGCAAGTCTTCAGTTAACTCATCTACAATCTTATGTGTGTTTCGTGCTTAAATTTTTTTCTGCTGCATTATTGTTTCCTAGTTCATCAATTTCCTCTTTTTTTATCTCCTACTTTGTGTTTTTTATTTTCTAATGATTTAAGCTATATTTATCCCACATGCTTTACTACACATTGCTTTTATTATTACGCAGTTCTTTGTTCTATTATGACTTTTAACTCATAAGTTATTTGGCAGTGTGTTTTATCATTTCCAAGTGTGTGTTTAGCATTCTGTTAAATTCAAACTTTCTTGCATTTTATTAGAGGCACATAATACTAAGTTTTTGAGATTTATTAAGGTTTTATTTTTATTGAATGCTTGCAAAAATACACAGTATAATTTGATGGGTATTTAGATGTTCTCCCCTATCCACAACTCCCCTTATTTCCCCCTGTCTAATTATACTCTATTTTTGTGCTCTATTATACATATTATAAGGCCTATAGAGTCTTATTTGTGTCCCCAAATGTCCTTCAGTGTGGGTCCATCCACTGGAGCCAGGTTAATCTACCAAGAGTCCCATGCTTGAAAGACACTGCCTCTGCCCCTCCCAGCAGCCATCAGTTGCCATGATTTCCCTAGGTTGGGTTGCAGTTTTTTACCTACTTCTTCATGTCTATGCTGGGATTTTAACTAGTTTGAGCATGCATAGGTCTTGTGCATGCTGTCACTATTGCTGTGTGCTCATTATAAAAAAGAGATTAAGGCTTTTTTTTTAAACTTTAACCATAGAGCATGATTGGATTTTGTAAATGTTCCATGTGGGCTAAGAAAAAATGAATTCTAGCTATTCACTCTAGGACTCACATCTATTCAGCCAAGCTTATTAATTATGTTTTTCATATCTACTTGGTTCTGTGAATCACATAAATATGTTAAAATCCCTAGACAAACCTCTGGCAAAACAAACCAAGAGGGAAAAATACAATATTATTAATATAAGGGGAGATACAACTAAGGATAAGATAGCAACTAGATGCTAGCAATTAGCAAAACAGGTAACACAGAAAAACTTCTTAGCAAATATATATATATATTTCACACATATATATATTTCACATATATTCCTTGTGTGATATATGGTATATAAATATCAATATCTATATATATCCTTTATGAGATATGACTTAAATATCATAAGCAGGAATTGCTGTGTAAGCACATGCCTTTAATCCCAGCACTCTGGAGGCAGAGGCAGGTGGATTTCTTTGAATTTGAGACCAGCTTGGTCTACATAACAAGTACTAGACCAGCCATGGCTACATAGTAAGACCTTGTCTTTAAAAGGGAGTGGGGGGGCAGAATCATTCTGTAACAATTAAAAATTTAAAACAGTTGTTAAAAAATTTTCACACAAAGATGAGATCAAATAATGCAAATACTTATAAGGATATACTTTGCTGAATATTAGAAGAAAGGTTGGAGCTAAGATATGGCAATATTTTACCAGAGAACATGTAAAATAGAAAACTGGGCTGAGAATTATGAGACAATAAGAAGAATGCCTTGGCTACATATATCAAAAGGGCTGTTTCTGTTTGGAGAAGCTCTGCTGGCGACCTACTGAGGCAAGCCTGGGCTGCTCACTGGTGAAGTGTGAAGGCTGTGGAGCAGCTGAGGCTGTCCTATTTGACATCCAAAAACAACCACTGCTCATAGCCTCTGCCAGGAAGGAAGAATGCCTCTGTAGCTCACAGTTACGAAAATGAACAAACTGCAGTTTACAAAATTCATGAAGATGATACACTTAAAATTATTAGAGTACAAAGGGACTATTTCCAAAGATTAAAAAAAATTTATTGTTAAATCAAGGTAAGCAATCCAGTTTTCCCAGTTTATCAGATATTTTGTACATTTTTTTCAGGGGTCTTTTTGAGACAGGCTCTCCCTGTAGCCCCGGCTGGCTTGGAACTCACTATGTAGACCAGGCTGGCCTTGAACACACAGGGATCCACCATTTAGTGAAGATGGGATGTTTGAGGTCTCACTGAGGACGGTTCCCAGGCTTGTCACCTCTCTTCCTCCTTGTTCCCATTCCTTAATTGCATGCAGAGTAATATACTTTCCTGGTATCTGTTTGGAAAAGATTGCATTTTTATGACATATATAAAAATCAGCTTTTCCCTCTAAGCATGTAAAGAAATACTGAGAACTGTCCAGAATACATTGAAGATAAAGTGTGGTAGAATCCAGAGGGGGAAATCAATTGAGAAGGTTCATTAGCAGGATCCACTTTGGATTGTTCTTCAATGTTTAGCATCAGTCCCCTCAGACTTTCATTCAGTCATCTGGCCCAGCGGCCTCCCAGCTACTCAGTGATACATGGATTCTCTAACACACCCTGCTGTGTACAGGGATCTATGTAAGAGCTATGGGAAGATGAACCAAAAGAACCATCACTTTTTTTTCTGAGGGTGGGAGGTTTCTTTTTGAGACAGGGTCTCCCTGTAGCCCCGGCTGGCTTGGAACTCACTATGTAGACCAGGCTGGCCTTGAACACACAGGGATCCACCTGCCTCTGCCTCCTGAGTGTAGGGTCAAAAGGCGTGCACCACCACACCCAGCTTATTTTGCACATTTTAAAAAGCTTGTCCCCAGCTTTATTTTCAACAGGCCTCAAATGTTTAGTAAGCAACATCCTCAGGATACAGCATATAGGCTGAACCGAGTACACAATGAAAGGGACCTCAAGCCTCTTTCCACACATAAATATCTCCTTCTGCAGCTGAATTGCAAAACATAACCTCACTGAACCACTCACGAAAACTTCAAAAGGAACTTCAACCACTCACCTGGATACAAGCCAGGGGCTCATTGGTCCAAATTGAATACCCACCAACTAAGTATATTCTTCCATTATGGACAGCAACTCCAGACTCATTCTGGCCTAAAAAGAATTGAATAAAAAAATTCCATTTCTTACATGTTTTAATCAACCCTTTGCCACCAAGACATAAAATTTTCCCCTGTGGCATTTCTGTATACTCCATGGGAATTGCTCAGCAATTTATCACTGTCCCAGGAATTAGCTACTAAGAAGAGAGTGAATGTGTGCCCAGTCACAACCAGGCCAAAATACTTATTAACCAACAACTTATTAAATACCCCATCAGTCAGCTGTATAGAACTAAGAGCTCCCTACTATGTTGAATGCCATTCATTCATAGTGGTGGAAATAAGTGGCATTTTAGATATAGAACACCCATGGTATTCAATGTAACATTTGTACTCACAAATGTTACATTTGTGAAGCAAAACCTGCTACCCCAAGAAGGCAGTAAAACAGAGCTGGGCCCCCAGCATGCCTCAAATGAAGACAAATGGCAGAAAAGATGGATAAAGCTGCTACCCTCTCTCTTTTTACACACAACCATTTTAAGATTGTATTACAGTTCCTGAGCTGGGACCAGGCTGCATAATCCCTGGATACTGACACGCCAAAATGATGAAAGGTTTCCCCTCCCATTTCAAAGAGAAGACAGAATAACTCACTACCACACATTCTTCCCTGGAGGCCATCAGAGAGTGAGAGAGTCTCTCTTTATTGATGAGCTGACAGAAGATTGACTGGGGTAATAAATACGCTAGATTCTACAGCAGGTGGAATCCCAGATCCAGGGATCTGGGATCTAAGTTCCACACAACTGGGAGTTTGGTCCTTATAATTCGCCTAAAAAAACCATTTTGCAAAAAGAGGAGCTCAATAAAAAGCACCTAAATCTCTGGTCATGTTCCATCCCAGCAGCATCTCAGAGTGACTGAAAGCCCACTCAGCATAGTGAAATGCCTTCAGGAAATAATCTAACCCACTACTTAGACTTTGTGATTTTCCTCTCTCTTAAACAGTCCTGGAAGGGATCCTACCACTTGTGGATGTTAATAATACAAACTGACAAGGGAGACAAACTTTTTCAATTCCATCCAGAATATCAGGGTAGATTCATTGCTACTCTATTTATTCCATTCCTTTTTGTGATGAGTAGGAGCCACATCTGTGGCTGCCCTGTGGAAAGGCCTGGATGGAGTGTGTGGCCAGAATTCCAGCCAAATTCCTGTTTTTAGATATAGCCAGAAACAATATTCAGCAGTGACAAACTCCTGCACTTCTGAGAAATACAGTGAGAGGTAGAACATGAATTGATTCCATAACAAGTAATTAGGGGCTGGAGATATGGCTTGGTACGATGCTTGGCTAGCATCTATGACGTCTGGGGTTTGAGTCTCAGCTCTGCATGAAAGCAGCATGGTCACGCATACCTGCAGTCCTACGACAAGGAAGATGGAGACACAAAGATCAGAAGTTCAAGGTCACTCTTTACTACATAATGATTTCGAGGCCAATTTGGGATATATGACACCCTGCCTCAAAAATGTGGGGGGTAACAGCTACTATTAATTCCTTCGGTGTCTTTTTCCTCCTGCCTGTGAATACTGACTGATGGTACTGGATTTCATATCCTTCTCTTGGTCATATGAGAACATGCACAAAGTAGAAACGAAATGCCCAGCCACGTGAATGAGCCCAGTTTTGTGAGAGATAATGCATACTTTCCTGGTTAATGGAAACAATTTGTTCTCCTGGTATGCAAATAATATTTAGAGATGCACCCAAGATGTTCAAGAAACAGTTTGGTGATGTCCTGAATCTCTGTTCTGGTTTTTTGCTTTTTTTTTTTTGTTTTGTTTTTAATTTATTGAACCAAAGATACTTGCCAGTCAACAAGTTGAAATTACAGCGTGTCCACTGGTCAGTGTCAATGTTATAAGAATCTATGTGGCGCACAAGAATGCGATCATTATTGTAGTCCAGGTCATTGCCTCCGAGAACATAAAGCTTCCTCTGGACAGCAGCCATGGAGTGGTAGACCCGTCTCTGCAACATGGGGCTGCGGCTTATCCACTTATTCTGAAAAGGGAAATTCAGGTGTATTGTGTTACAAATTGACCTCAGAGGTAGTAAACGCAGTGGGGGCTCACTGGCAGTTGGAACCTAATGTTAACCACATTTTATTTCATAGTACTTATGTGTTGTAGGGTATCAGCTTCATACATAAAAACAAACAAATAAAAGACCATATTCTTAGTTTGTGGCTTAGGGCATTTTCTTTTGTTGGGTTTGCCTTTTTTAGGGCATTTTGCATTTTATAAAGGAAGCATTTCATGATGGTTACCTCACATGCAGTTACAGTGTAGAGAGTAGTATCTCTAGATCCAGAATGCCTAGGTTGTAACCCAGGTGCAATCGTTAGTAAGTCACTGAACTTGTCTGTGCCTATCTCCTCATCTATAAAATGGGGGTAACGGAACCTACATGATAGACAGTTGTGAAGATCAAATTGCCTAATAAGCAAAAAGGATTTAAGAATCTGCCTCACATTTAACAACTGTTCAACACATGTACATGGCTTAAAAAATATAAGGATAAACACCAGGTACCCAAGGACTTAGGTAAGTTAGGGTGAGGTTGGCTTTCCCTTTCTTTCCAAAATTAACCTCAGGTCAGAGACCTCCCAGGACCCCTTTGTGTCAGGATTCTCTCACACTTTCACATATTTACAGCTATACTTTCTGCCAAATTGGGTAGCTATTCCACACATTTATTTGTGCTGGCAGAAGGCCAAGCTTTATATAACAACTTTATAATGGGAATGGTGAGATCTTCAATATTTCAGTCTAGGTCTTCCTCATTAATAAGAAGGTCGGCTCCTCTTAAGATAAGTCTCCTATTTATAATACAATATAAAATATAAAATTAAGTGAAAATCAAGTATGACTTTGATTTTAAATCTCGACTTGACAGATAAGTAAACAAAGTGATGGATAGGTAAACAAGCCTGACAATTTCCTTTCTCACAAACACTGAGCTTGTAGGAAGAACCCCATTCCCTTTTTGCCAAGACAAAATTGGATTTCAACTAGAAAAATCTTATATTTTACATACACAGACTTTCACCAGTTCACAAAGCTGTAGGGAAAGAGCAAAGTACAAGTACAAACATGTTTGCATAAACACTGGCATTTATAGTATAGGCATCTAGTCACTACAGGCATATATGCTATAGCATCTGTTCACTGTAGGCACACATATTAGCTCATTTCTAATTTCTCTTTTTAAGATATACTGCAGAGAAAAAGAAGTTGCTAGTTTTAAAGACTTACATTATCTGTCCCTCTGAACACAGAATCTGCTTCCAAATCAAATACATTCTTTAATAAAATAGTCAAAGCTAGCTTTCAGACATTTTGCTAAGAAATATCTTGAATGCATTATGGTTGAGTGAATTTAAAAATTCTAATGATGCTTATCTTGGGTGCTCTCTGTGTGATAACCCATTACAGTATTAGGAATCAGTGTTTGCATTAGCAGTCCAGTCCCCTGCCACAAGACTATAGATGCCATCTGGTTTGCAAAGCCTGCCTACATCCCCTGATTATATCTTTAGCTTCCTTCACTGCAGTGCCTGCCAGGTGAGCCGCCAACCGCTGCAAAGGCAAAGAAGCAGAGAGGCCTGGTGGGGTCATTCCTAATAAGCTAGCGTGTGAATACTAATCAGTGGTGGGGAAGCAGAGGTCACCCCAGTCTGCCTGTTGGCAGGTAGTGATGTGCTCTGTGGCAGATGGCAGGCATTATCGACTTTTCACAAAGGCCTAGAAGAGAAATAAGCACCAGGGCTGAATGATGGAGTTATTGAGATTCTGAGCAAGATGCAAGCAGATGTGATATTTGCCAGTACCCACCGTAAACAATATGCCAGCAGAATTTTTTTTAAAAAGAGCATGTGTGTACAAACATGAAACGGAACTCATTTCAGCAACGTTAATGCTGTCTTCCTCTTTAACCATGTGTGCACCAAACTCAAGCTTCTCTAATTAGCGTTCCCTCATGAGACAGCTGACCCATGGACATTTGGTTTCTGAAATTTATAGATTCTAATATCAGGAGACACACTCATAAAAGGAGAAATGCCTTCATCAGTCAAATGATTGTTAAAATAAAAAAATATCAGATATGCTGAGGATACTTTGCACATACCTTTGGTAGCCAGTCCAGGCCTGGCCTGCCAAAGTCAACCTGTTGTTTCATATCCTAATATCTTTTTGTATGTATATTTTTTGAATTTTTGTGCATTTCATACAATAAATCTTAATCATATTTAGGCCCCCCTCCGCTATCTGCACCCCCCATACCCCCTCTAGGCTCTATGTTATGGTCTATTGAGTCAAGCTTTTGTATCCAGATGTCCCTCAGTGCGAGTTCATCCACTGGAGTCTAGTCAGCCTATCTACAGGCCCTCCCTTAAAGAAGGTCAACTCTCCCTCAGCCAGCAGCAATCAATTCCAACAGTTCCTCACCTAAGGTGGAGGCCTGCAGCCATAAACTGATGAATATTAAACCTCCAAGTCACACCATTTTGGAATATTGTCATATCAATAAATATTTACACAACCAGACCACTGAAATGGCAACATCCAGCAGACATTTGCCCAGTTCACAGATATTTTAATAGAAAAAAAGAGCATACAAATAGTTCTCCTAGAGGTAAAAAGGCATGGTATGTGCACTGAGAAGCATGCGGGAAAAGGGACACAGCACATCAGCACTGCTGCGGACCCAGCTGTCCAATGAAAGTCATACCCAAACTCTTCCAATACTTCTAACTTGTTTTTGTCCTAGGTACTAATCTAGGACATTTTGCTTATATTAAGTTAAATGATATTATTTGATTTAACAATATGAGACTAAAAAGATGTTTCCTGCCCAGAATGACACCCTTCCAGAAAAATGCAGCTATAGGGCAGGCAAAATACTTTGAACACTGTGCAAAACTCAGCAGCATTTGTACAACATAAGAGGACCTGAAATTTTGTTACACTGACAAGGAACCAAAGCTACCAGATGCTTCCTTTCCCTGTGTAGTTTAAGGCACCTGTGTGCAGCATTCCAATTAATAATTCTTGTGGAAATCATTAAAAAAAATTATTTATTATTTTTATTTTGTGTGTATGAGTGTATTGCCTGCATGTATGTGAATGTACCCATGCCATGCAATGCTGTGAAAGTCAGAAGAGGGCTTCAGATTCCCCTGGAACTGGAGTTAAGGATGTTTCGTAGCCACCATGTGGGTGCTGGGAATCGGACCCATGTTCTCTGCAAGAACAGTCAGTGCTCTTAACTGCTAAGCCATCTCTCCAGCCCTGGAAATAATTTTTTAAATGTATTTTAATCAAGGAAATGACTTCTTACATACTTCTTACCTGATTCGGTTCATATACCATTAGTCTGTTCTGATACTGTGCTGTGTTAGTTACTCCACCTGCAATGGAGTAGCATGTGTTAGAGCTTTTCATGAATAAGAAATAAGGTTCTCCAAATAAGGATGAGCTGCAGTTAAAGGACACTTAGCTACTGGAGAGTTTCTGTTTGTACGCTTTCAGAGTGAGCCTGGGACATAATTAAGAATCTTATTGTGGAAGCCGATTCCTTTTGCAGAAGTATTTCAGTAACAATCTACTTGGGAGCAAGCAACAAGGTCTGTGGCATCACTAAGGGGCCTCCAATTCTAACATGCTGTCTGGCGTGGCCAGAATGAAGGGCAAAGCACTGACAGCGGAGGAGTGGGGCGAACACAGGGCACACACATTAAATCTCTATGTAATTTATGCCAGGGACTTAATTATATAGGAAATTATTGTCCTTAGCTAAATTGACAATATTAGAGCTCTAATGTCTGTATATTAACACAATGGAATCTTCATATTTCTTTGGAAGAAGAATACATACCAAAAAACATTACCTGTCAAAAGAGAGTTAAGGTCAGTACTATCTATTAGAAAATAACAATAGCCATAAATGTGAGTCACACATGCAATTACAAATTTTCAAATAGCCACATTTTTTTAAAGTATGAAATTAAATTTAATAAGACATTTTACTTTACCTCAATTTGATGAAATATCTCAATATAAAATCAGTGTAAAAATTACTGAGATTTAAATTTTTTCATACCGAATCTTCAAGAACCATGATACATTTGATACAGCAAAGATAAGCCATATCTCAAGTCCTCAGTATAAAAAATGTAGCTAATGGCTAATGGTTACCAAATTGGACAACATAAACCGAAAGTTTTGTTGGTTATGGTTATTACAGTCAACTTAAAAAAAAAATCCTCTTGACAATACTCAGATCTAAGAAACTTGAGAATTTCGGCTTAATTAGAAGTCACAAAAGAGGGCTGGAGAAATGACTCACTTTAAAAGTACAGAGATTTTTTATGTATATATATTACTGGGGCTCAGCAGTTAAGAGCACTGGCTGCTCTTCCAAAGGACCTGGGTTTGATTCCCAGCACCCACATGACAGCTAACAACTGTCCATAACTCCAGTTCCAGGGGATCTGGCACCCTCTTCTGGCCTCTATGGGCATTGCACACATGGATATACTCACATACATATAGGCAATACACTCAAATACATAAAACTAATTAAAAAATTTAAAGAGCCAACACTTTCAATGGCTTTTCCTACTTGTCCTCATACAAGCTGAATTTCCTTAATTCAAAATTCCAAAGTGCTCCAAAATCTGAAGCATTTTCAAAGCAGACATAATGGTACAAGTGGAAGACTTCACACCTGACCTCAAAAGATGCTGCAATAAAAGCGCATTGAGTTTTTTCTATGAAATTACCTTCAGGTTCTATGTATAATGTTTACATGAAACAACTTTTATGTTTGGAACTGGTTCCTTAGTACATCTCATTATACATATACAAATAATCCCCAAATCATAAAATCGAATTAAAACCAAACACTTGTGGCTCAAGCATTTTAGATGAGGAATGCTCATATTGCTTTTCATGCTTCTACTATGCAATGAGTCTGTAAAACCAATAATTTTTTTTTCTAATTTAATTTTTACCCTCAGATGGAAAACTCTAAGGAACAGCACACAATTCAATGAAGTGAGATTTTCTGGATAGTGCAATAATGGAAATATGGAGACAAAATATCTCTCTTTACAAATATTACCCATGGGGCTGGACAGTTGGCTCCACTGTTAAGAATACTGACTGCTCTTGCAGAGGACCTGTGTTCGATTCCTAGCACCCACCTGGTGGCTAACAATCATCCATATCTCCAGTTCTAGGGAATCCAATACCATCTTCTGACCTCTGTGGACATTGTATAGCCCAGGTACACTTACATACATGCAGGCAGTAAATACAGTCATACATATAAAATAAAAATAATAAATATTATTTATAAGTATTTTTTTAAAAATCACTCATAAAGAGTTCTAGATACTAGTGCAAAATAACATTCCTAGTAAGTATCATAAAGAGCTAATTTTGTAATAAAAATAAAAAAGTGAACCTGATGGAAAAATGTTTCTATTAGGGTCCTAATTTAAAATACAGATATACCTATAAAACCCATCAACATGTTCTTAGCATTTCCTAGCTTTAGACTGCTTTCTCCTTCTGGGGCCCTGACCTTGCTTTTTCAAGAGCATTTACTATGTAGATAGGCATAACTATAAATTTTCTTACATCTAGAATATCTTCTTTAAAGATCTGGGAAGCAGCTCTTTGAAGGAAAAGGGAAAGGGTATCCTACCTCCCAGTCTTTATGGTAGGGTATCAGTTTAACTTTGTTAGGCACTGACCAGCAAGTTCAAGTGGCCTAATTACAGAGTAAAAGTTGCAAATTTTTTGTGTTGAATACATTCACTAAGCCACCTTCCCCCAAAGTCCTTCATTTGCCCATGATGATGCTGAAGAAACCCTCATGTTTCCATGAGCAGATTCCAAAGTATATTCTCATTCTGTTTTCCTTGTCTGTCTTACAACACCCAGCACTTTTTTTTTTCCTCTGACAGTTCAAATACTTTGATTAGTTCTCTACCATCAACTCCACAGCCAAGAGTCAAGTCAACCAGAATCCAGAGGATAAGTATGTCATTCTAAACTGAAATAGAATAATCAGTCAATGCTAATACTGTTAGATACATAAAGAGATGGGCACATGTCTAGGTCAATCATTACTGTCACTAAACCCTGGAAAAAAGACTGGATCTTCTGTAATTAACCATGGCTATTAACTGGAGAGCTATTTTTTAAATTCTGAAGATTTTTTAGAAAAATATTTTACTTATTATTTTATTTTGTGTATATGAATGCCTGCATGTGTGTGAGTGCACCCATGTGCAATGCTGGCACAGGTGAGAAGGAACTATAGTTATTGAAAGTTGTTAGCTGCCATGTAGGTTCTGGGAACCAAACCCGGGTTCTCTGTAAGAGCAATCAGTGCTCTTAACCACTAAGCCATAGCTCCAGTCCCAAATTCTGAAGCTTTTTAACCACCTTTAAAGAGCATATTAATTAAATAAAGTGGCATGTCACTTTTAAGAATGACAAAAACTTTATCTACAGAGAACAGAGAGTAAGGAGATTCCTGTTCTCAAAGAAAGCATTCTTTTGATTTATTGTTGAATGTCTCATTTCTAAAATTAAATCAAAGGAAAATAAACACATTTAAGAACATTCAAGCAGCCGGGTGTAGTGGTATATGCCTTTAATCCCAGCACTAACTAGGGAGGCAGAGGCAGGCAGATCTGTGTCTCTGTGCCAGCTTGGTCTATATAGTGAGTTCCAGGCCAGCTGGAGCCACAGAGAGACCCTGTCTTAAATAAATAAACAAACAACAAAAAAGAAAGCTGAAGCTAGTTCTCCCTCCCATGCTGCCTCCTCTGCCCTGCCCTCCCATTCCCCACCCCATGTAAGCTTTCCTACTACAGTATTCCCCTTTCCCCTTTGCATCACTGCATTCTAGAAACCTACTGCTATAGAAACTTCTTAAAGCATATTCACATACAACACAAAAAGAGATTAAAAGGAGTTATCCTGTAACAGGGGGACACTGTTCCTACTAGATACCATAGGCTACCAAAGAAAAAACCCAATGCTAGGAATGGACTTGCTCTTTTGAAGCTTTTGACCTGAGGTTCCATAGATCCTCAAACAATGCTGGTCATTGTCCCTGCTCTTGGTTACCCACCGGAACTGGATAGTAAGACCCTATTGCTGAAGACACTACATACATGAGCTGTAGAACAAATAGAAATCAAACTGGTGCTAACTTCAGAGCCTCATTTCTACTGCTTAGCTTGCAAAGTGCTAGAAGGTGATATGCATACTACCTGAAGATAAAAATAATCATCGGCTTTGCCCAGTGAGCTACAACAACTGGCCTGGCAAGATATGCCCACTGGTGCAATAGTAGCACAAATGTTATGGGAGCAACCAACCACTGTCAAATTGGATTTAAGCTTTGCTTCACAAGATGGGGCCCATACCTGACATTGACATCAGGCCAGGAACCTGTGGCTAGACAGGTCACAAACTATAGGTGAAAGCCTACTGCTATTATTCTGCTAAATAGATATAGTACTAAATGGACTCCTAATGACTTATTGTTATAGCTACAGATTAACGAATCTCTCAACTCTCCCCAGAGAAGCTTCCATCATGCAGCAAATGGTGATTAACACAGAAACCCACAACTGGCCAATGTGCAGAGAATAAGAGACTGTAGAGCCCTTATCCCTGAATAGGACACCTATATCAAACTTCTGCCTCCAAGGCTAGGGATCATTGTAGAAGAGGGGGCAGAATAACTGTAAGACCCAGAGGTGGTAGATGATCGCAAGGAAACAGCTTTCCAGACAGCTGGGCAGTTAATTGTATAAACTCACAACAATGGTGACAGTATACACAAGTCCCATGTAAGCTCAAGTCAGACAAAATCCCAGCACAGACATGGGGAGGGGGGTAAGCAGCACCAATCCTGAGGCACTACTGGAAACCAAGAGCTGCTGGGAAGGAGAGAGCCAGTCTCCTTTAAGAGTATGACTATGAGTAGGTGTTCTAGTTACATTCTGTTGCTGTGATAAAAACACTGACCAAAAACTATCTCAGGGAGGGAAGGGTTTATTTGGCTCATAGCTCACAGTCCATCGTAAAGGGAAGCCAAGGGGGAACTCAGAGCAGGAACCTGGAGCACAGACCATGGAGGTACACTGCTTATTGGCTTGCTCCTCTGGACTGTGCTCAATAGCTTTCTTATTCAACCCAGGGCCACCTGCCCAGGAGTGGCACCACCCATAGGGGGATGTGCCCTTCCACATCAACTAGTGTTTAAGAGAAAGCTTTACAAGACATGCCCACAGGCCAGTTGGGTAGAGGTAATTCCCCAGTTAAGCTTCCCTCTTTTCCCAGGTGTGTTAACCAAAGCCATCCAGCACAGTAGGTTAACCAGTCTCTAGTGGATAGACACACATGAGGGAGATTGGGTGACACACATTCGACTCAATAGGCCACACACACACACACACACACACACACACACACACACACACGGGTATATGAAATCATGTGGGGAAGTAAGGGGGGTGGGTACAGACAGGAAAGGGTATCTGGGATTAACATATATTGCAAGAAATTCACAAAAATGCAGTGTAAAAGTGTAAAAAGAATGCCAAGACTTTTTTTTTAAAAGAAAGCTGAGGCCAAAATATTTACATAGTCAAGATATTTGTCAAATAAAAATAGAGGTTGTGTTTTCTTTTACTCTCAATGTTTTCTTTCCAGCTGATTAAAAATGCAATGTTGAAGAACTTGTTCTCAGCAAAACCACATCAAAATAAATGAATCTGTTGGTATCACACATGTGCTTGAGGTTAAAATGATCGCCAGTGCTTATGATCTACCAGATTAACGTCCAGCTCAACTATGCTCATTTCTTTAATTGAAAAGGAACAGAAGGTAAAGCTCCCAACTCTTATTTAAAAACTTCACATTTCTCTATTTGTTTTAGGAATATGGAGCAAAATTAATATCTATTATAGAAAATGACCCACTTTATGATGATACTTGAATGTATTTACAGTGCTGCCTAAATGTATCAGACTCTGGCCACTGTAGATTAAATATATAACCAATGGATTAGAGTGGAGCTGCCACAGCCCCTCTGCCACATGGGGCACACAATGGATCACTGTGTTCTTTAGAATTATTGTTCAGGATACTTATTTACTCACTTCCACAGATGCATCTATAATATGATTTTTTGTTAATCTTCCCCCAATAATTAGATTCCTTCTATTACACACAAATTTTCACTCATATGACACTGTCTCGAAATGAGATATTGAATTTAATTTGGGAATAAAAATAAAAGTCCCAGTTAGTTATTTGCTGGATTATGCCTAGAGTGTGAAGCCACAGGAGGCGCCTCACAAACCTAGGTTGTAACTTTTGCCAAGTCAGGATTTCAAAGGAAAACCTTGGGTATTGCCTCTATTAAATAAAATCATTTCTTCTCGGTACAAAAAAAAATAAATTTTACAGAAAGCATCCAAGATTTCAGCTCACATATCTCCAAAGAGCTTTATCACTACATTCCCTTCGCATAGCTCTCTCCACTTTAGATTAATCTGCCGAAATGAGATGCTAAGGATTTGCATACAGATTTGACTATACAAAAATAGATATGGAATTAATATCAGTCTCTATATGTCTTAATTTCCCCTACTCTGGAGTACCCCTGCCTGCAGCAGTATTCCTGGCTTTGAAAGTCATCAAGCTGATTTGTCTGCTCTGGGTTATAATGCCACATGCTGCTGTACTGTCCCCTGCAATCAAAGCGCTTGCAAAGATAGATTCCATGCCTTCCTCTATCGAGTATATTTTATAGATTGGCAGTTTTGATCTCCCTCCCCCACCCCAGGGGGGATAATCTGCATCTTAACAGCTTTCTATAGATACATCTGTCATTAAATATGCCATCTCATATCAGCATCCATTTTTAAAAACCAAGTTTTCTCTAACTTTGAAGTGTCAGAGTCAAAGTTAAGACTTCTCAGACAAAATTGAAAATGAGAAACCTTGTCCTATACTTTTTAACTGCAACTTGAAGATATACTGCAGGTTCCCCCAAAGTCAAATAAGTCTTTAAATACTGCCAGAAGGAATGAAAAGTTACCACCATGCTACCGGTGGTGAGGAATGCATTCTATCATCAAGACAAGTGGGAAGCATTTTTCTTAAGCTTCCCTGTACAGCTCTCCACAAAACATGTGACAAATGGATGGATGCATGCCAGAGAGGATGACAAGTGACGGCCAAACAATTGGCCTTTGTCTCTGCTATCCAGAAATGGTATACATTCATATAGTGTGCAAAGGCAGCAGCTGCTCAGTGCTGACAGCACCTAGAACATAGTGAAGTTAGGAAAGCCGCTCTCACGTTTGGTCAGTGTCTGCCCCACTCTCCTTTGGTAAGTAGAGAGTCCTACAGTTAAATTCTAGGAGGAGAGGTCTGCGGTTCCTAATACAGTGCTAGGGCACAACCAATAGCAAGACACAACTGATAATTTTCACGCTCCAAAGTTGGAAAATTCTCTCTGCAAATTTAGGATTGGGGATATGGTTTCAAGTTTTCTGGCGCTGTCTTGCAGGCTCACAGTGCCACCCTCATCACAGACGAGGGAAGAGTGGCAGGAAAGCTCCTTTGTGACTGTGTCTTGCCAACCTCAGGTTCCCCATAAGCAAACTGAAGATTCTTATGTTCCTCAGAGATTTGGATGTACAGGGCACACGGGCAATCCAGAAAGGGAAGCTTGTTACAATGCAGTAGTCATTTTATGAGAATTTTATGCAGCTGAAATTAGATTCCTTGCACTTATTTTTTGTTTTGTTTTCGTGTATATTTGTACATGTGTGTGCATGTCTGTTGGTGGTCGAGTTTGTCTGTGTGGGTATGCTAGCACATGCATGCAAATGTATATGGAGATGAGAGGTCAACCTCGGGTGACATTCCTCAGGCATTATCCAACTTTTTTTGGAGACAGGGTCTCTCCGTGGCCTGGAGCTCTCCAAACAGGCTCAGCTGGTAGGCCAGCAAGCACCAAGGGTCCCTGTGTCCACTTCCTCAGGGCTGGGTTTACAAGTGCTTGTCCCCATGACTAGCTCATCGTTACCTGGATTCTGAGGATCAGACTCAGGTCCTTGAAATCACTTACAAACTGGGTTATTTCCCAGACCCCACGGTTCTCTTTTTAATAGACAGAATAATTGGCACGTTTACTTGGCCCTTTTCCCTCTTTAACAGTTTTAAGGTCCTCTTATGTAAACTTATTCCAACTTCAAACTCTATATTAATTACCCAAAGAATGACTTACCATTAAATGTGAATTTAGAGTCATTTTTATGGAACTAAACTCACCATTATCCTTTGAGAAAATGGCACAATGGAAACATTTACCACAAATGTAAAGATAGGACTGCAGAGATGGCGCAGCAATTAAGAGCATGAACTTTTATTTCAGAGAACCTGAGTTCAAATTCCAGCATCCATGTTGGTCAGCTCATAATCTATAACTCTAGTCCAGGGGATATGATGCCCTCTCTGGCCTCTTCAGGAACCTGCACTTATACACAGATACATACATACACATAAGTTAAAAACAAAACAAATTAAGAACAAAATAAATATTTTTCAAATGTAAAATTACACTTTTTGTTTTTAAGACAGGGTCTCATTTCCTAGTCCAGACTGTCCTGGAACTCTCTATATGGCCAAGGCTGGCCTTGAACTCATGGCAGTCTTTCTACCTCAGTTCCTGAGTACAAGTGTTGGTATTACAGGTATGGGCCACCATACCTAGCTATCAGCTATATGCTTTTATTATCTATTTTTAAAATTCTATTTATTATTTTCATATTTTTGGCTTTTGGAAAGGTGCATAGGCTCTTGTTTAATATAGTTAAAAGGGGAACATGTGCAGGGGAACAGGGTACACATGCTCTTTCCTCAGAGGAGCTCTCGCCTTGTGGCTACCTGCAGCAGCAGCTCTCCTAGTGAGCTTTAAGAGGAAAAGGTTCCTTTAGAGGTATAGATGGATTTCTCTACATTCTCCCCATGAACATGTAACTATGCAAAATAAAAGGCAATTTATTATTTTCATTTTATGTGTCTGAGTGCATTGCCTGCATGTATGTAAGTGTGTCCGTGTCATGCAATGCCCATGGAGGTCAGAAGAGGGCATTGGATTCTCCTGGAACTGGAGTTACGGACGGTTGTTAGCTGCCATGTGGGTGCTGGGAATCGAACCTGGGTCCTCTGCAAGAGCAGCCAGTGCTCTTACTATTGAGCCATCTCTCCAGCCCACCATTGTCTATTTTTATAAGAAGTAAAACTTGCCATATTTTCATGGTGTTTATAATGCTGTATAAGCAATTAGAGCTATGAATCTCTACACTAAATTAGCATCTTGAATAGCATACTTAATCCATGCATTAAATTAGAACTAGTATCCTTATTATTTCTGTCATACTTGAGGAGCTCATAAAAATAAATGTGTAATTAATAGACTCAAAACCTGCAAAGAAAGTCTCAAATTTACAAAAGATCTATAAAAGATTGCTGCCCTTGAAAATATAAATTATGTTTGTGTCATCTGGAGTAAACAGGCACAAATTTATAAGCCAGAAACAGGTAAAGTGTATATCATTTTAAATATGTGAAATGGTAAAATGTATCCACTGACATGTTAACTGGGGTACCTGCCCTTTAAAATCTCAATAAAAATTTACACTGTTTGCTCAATCTATTGCAAGTCACAATTTGGCTTCCAAAGAGCTCTGCACGCTGTTGGTAGGGTTAGGCTCTCAGGTTACAACTTCTGTGCTGCAATCTTTAGTGGTTTTGCTGGGCTCTGCTGGATCTTTAATCCCTCTCCTCAACAACCAGATTCTTCAGCCACTTGCAATGATGTAGCTTTAAGTATCTTCTCTCCTCTTAGGAATAAAGAAAATGGCACATCTCATATATTCTTAGGTAGAGCAGTGTGGTTCAGCTGCCTTCTCTAGTTCCGTCTAGAGAGACACAAAGGGATCATCCAATTGAAGGAATTCAGGAGTCAATGGCTTGGACTTACAAAAAATTATGTGTATGAATGCTTTGCTTCATGTATGTAAGTGCACCTGTGTGGTGCAATGCCGGAGGAGGTCAGAAGAGAGTGTCAGATCCCCTAGAACTGGAGTTACAGATGGTTGTTAGCCACCATGTAGGTGCTTGGAACTGACTGCAGATCCTCTACAAAAGCAGCCAGTGCTCTTAATCTGTGAGCCGTTTCTCCAGGTCCAGCTTAGACTTTTTCATTTTAAACTATCAATGTTAAAGGCAGTTAGATTACTCTAATGTGTATATTAACAATTCTCTAATCCAGACCATTGTATTTAGAGTAGTTCCACATTATCACTAAATTAGTTTTCACATTTTAACTTTAAAGTGTTGTTTATGTTTTCAAAACTGAAGGAATGGACCATGAAAAGAAAGAATATATATAAATTCTGTGCCCTGAGAAAGGGGGACACTTAAGCAGAAAACCCTCCAGAGAGCATTATTTCTGTGCATTATTTACTCTTAGAGCTATGTCACTGAGAAGTTCTATTTACAATTTAATCATGTTTTTTTGAGACCTTTGCTATAATGATAAACTGGTAGCTGTGTGGTTTAGAGGGAAAAGCATGGTTTCTAAAACCAGAAATGGAATTCAAATCCTGTCAAATATTAGCTGTTTGACCCAGTAGCTATTTAATGTCTTTATGCTTCATTTTCCAGATAGCAGTATAAAGATAAACAAAGTGATCTTCAAGGTGCAGCTCAGTCAGCTGGGGAGAAAAGCTTGAAGATTCTTTGGAGGATGTAGGTCTGACTTCTGTCTTTCCTTCTTATCACACAGTTCTTTTAAAAGCATTGTAGATAATTCATTTCCTTCACAGTTTAATACTGTAATTTTGTTTTAATCTGTTTCAGATGTCTAGGAGTTAAGGTTTGGGTCAAGTAAGGAAGTAAAAAAATAATGGCTGGGGGAAGCTGGGTGCTAGATTCTAAAACAACCAAGATTTAACTCTTAATGGATATCCCAGTTCACTGGGAACTTTGACGTTGACATATCAAGTTATGAGGCTTCAACCTCTATAAGGTGGGTGGCTTCCTGTGTAACAGATGCCTCCAGGGGCAACAAACAGACTCAAACCTTGAAAACTGCCTGTTCTTCCTTAAGAAAATAATCAGCCCCTGACTGTCTAGCTGGGGTGAAGTCCTTCCTACAGGAGCCTCTGGGCTATTCCTAGTCTGAGAACTGTTCTTCATCATCAGTAAATTTAAAGGACCGCCTCTTCTAACTCTCTGTTTGCACTACTAAACAACAGAATGAGAATGCTCTCCAGTTAGTACAGGCTCTGAAATTTTAATTTAAATTTTTTTTTTTTGGTCTTTTTGAGACAGGGTCTCCCTGTAGCCCCAGCTGGCCTGGATTCGCTATGGAGACCAGGCTGGCCTTGAACTCACAGAGATCCGCCTGCTTCTGCCTCCCGAGTGCTGGGATTAAAGGCGTGTGCCAGCTCGCCCAGCTCATTTTAATTTTTTTATTTTTCATTTTATCTCTATGCGTGTGTTGCCTGCATGGAGATCAGTGCACCCGTGTCATGCAGTGCCCTTGGAGGTCAGAAGAGGCTGTCGGATCCCCTGGGACTGGAGTTTCGCAGTTGTTAGCTGCCATGTGGGTGCTGGGATTTGAATCCAGGTCTTCTGCAAGAACACCCAGTGTTCTTAACCGCTGAGCCATCTCTCCAGACCCTGAAATTTTCATTTAAAAAAATATGTCCATTTCATATTTTCTCTGAGGTTTTCCCCCAAACCCCTATGTTCAGACCCTCTACAATCTCAGCAGACTGCTCTTACCAAGATCTCCCTTGATTTCATCAACGAGGGAACGTCTCAGGTTTCTGTACCACAACACTGGTACCAGGTCCACCCCATCATCTCCCTCCACTGGTACCCAGGTATAAACCCATCATCTTCCTCCTTCAGATGTAGTGCCAGAAAATCTCTTTCTTTTTCACCTCTCAGTCCTTGCATGTCAATTACCTCCTGCTCATTCAGGATTCTATGTGTATTGTCTGTCTAGGGTCCCCAAGACTAATCCTCATTCCCAGTATACAGGAAATGCTCTCATCTTTTACCAAGCAAATGGATGCCTCACTTTCCTATATCTTCCCTTACTTACAAGCTTACTTAAAACACTTACGTCCTTAAAAATATTGATCTAGAGTTCCTTTTGTAACTATGCTCTTTTGTCAATTAAATTTTCCTGTTTTCCTTTTAATCTCCTCCCTTTAAAAAGCCAAAATGCTATTTATAATAAAAAAATGAGGCTGTCACAAGGATTTAAATATATATGTCCCTAGAAACAGCACGATCTCTTTCCATAGGTCGGACTGTATGGGAAGCTAGACAACACCTGGAGCATTGCCTGAGAAGCTCAGATTCGGAGGTGAAATTTCCATGGTACAGTGTCCTTGGATATTGAGGTAAAGGTCCCATGTGGCTTGCACCTGTGGTTTCTGCATACTTTCTCACGACACCTTAACCACAGCACGCTACTTCTCACCATCTTCCGCTTCCCTGAAATAGTTTTCACTGAAATTTTTGTAATTGACAATGTAGTGAAAATATTTCAGACCCTGGCGTCCCTGTAGTACCAGGCAACTCTCATGCACCGCATTTCTGTTCGGGTCTCGTCCCTGTGAGCTGCTCTCCTCCACTGACCTTGTGCACCTCACAGTTGGACTGCTTTCTGAGCCCCACCTCACATCCTCTTTGCTAGAGTTTCTTACTTGAGGCCTTGGACCCTTTCTGGCCATGTCTTGCCCATCTGCTTCCTCATGCCCTTCATCACCTCCTTCTGTCATCTTATATTTGCTCTGAAAAAGGAAGGCAGTGAAGGAGAGTAGGATAGAGATCAGCAGGCTAGAAGTGCCACATGCTTGGTAAACAGAGAAGATGCCTCACCAAGTCCACCAGGCTCAGCTGTCATCTAAAGATTCCACATGGCTGCAGGACGTCCAATAAAACCTGCGCTAGCATTCAACACATACAGAGTTTTCCTGGTCAGTATTGTTTAAATAATATAGTACAACAATTTTAGTATTTACACTGTGGTATGTGGGACAATGTGAATAGGTTCTATGAAAATGTTATGCCGTTTTAAATAAGGGACTTGAGCATATGAGGGTTTTTCAGCCTGCAGTTTGTGTGTGACTGTGTGCCTGTGGGTATACTCTGGAGCCAATCATGTGTGGATATCGAAGGATAACTATACAAGCAAAGTGGAAAGCTGGGTGTATCAAGTATTGTGTTTCCTAGAAACAAGAGAATTATTGAAATGATTATATCATAGAGTTCAAGTGGGAAGTCAGAGGAGTGAATGACTCTACAGGGCAGCAGAAGCCACCCTGGACCCAAGATACTAATTACTTCCTGCCTCACATTACTTCTACACCCTAGAGAGACTTCCACCGTTACATACAATTATGCCTCTACTTTCCTGCTCCGGCATTTCTAAAGACCAGGACTCAGAGAAGAATCCTGCTCAGCATTTCCTGACTAGGACTCAGAGAAGAACTGCTCAGCATCTCCTGACTAGGACTCAGAGAAGAATCCTGCTCAGCATCTCCTGACTAGGACTCAGAGAAGAATCCTGCTCAGCATCTCCTGACTAGGACTCAGAGAAGAATCCTGCTCAGCATCTCCTGACTAGGACTCAGAGAAGAATCCTGCTCAGCATCTCCTGACTAGGACTCAGAGAAGAATCCTGCTCAGCATCTCCTGACTAGGACTCAGAGAAGAATCCTGCTCAGCATCTCCTGACTAGGACTCAGAGAAGAATCCTGCTCAGCATCTCCTGACTAGGACTCAGAGAAGAATCCTGCTCAGCATCTCCTGACTAGGACTCAGAGAAGAATCCTGCTCAGCATCTCCTGACTAGGACTCAGAGAAGAATCCTGCTCAGCATCTCCTGACTAGGACTCAGAGAAGAATCCTGCTCAGCATCTCCTGACTAGGACTCAGAGAAGAATCCTGCTCAGCATCTCCTGACTAGGACTCAGAGAAGAATCCTGCTCAGCATCTCCTGACTAGGACTCAGAGAAGAATCCTGCTCAGCATCTCCTGACTAGGACTCAGAGAAGAATCCTGCTCAGCATCTCCTGACTAGGACTCAGAGAAGAATCCTGCTCAGCATCTCCTGACTAGGACTCAGAGAAGAATCCTGCTCAGCATCTCCTGACTAGGACTCAGAGAAGAATCCTGCTCAGCATCTCCTGACTAGGACTCAGAGAAGAATCCTGCTCAGCATCTCCTGACTAGGACTCAGAGAAGAATCCTGCTCAGCATCTCCTGACTAGGACTCAGAGAAGAATCCTGCTCAGCATCTCCTGACTAGGACTCAGAGAAGAATCCTGCTCAGCATCTCCTGACTAGGACTCAGAGAAGAATCCTGCTCAGCATCTCCTGACTAGGACTCAGAGAAGAATCCTGCTCAGCATCTCCTGACTAGGACTCAGAGAAGAATCCTGCTCAGCATCTCCTGACTAGGACTCAGAGAAGAATCCTGCTCAGCATCTCCTGACTAGGACTCAGAGAAGAATCCTGCTCAGCATTTCTCCAGACTAGGACTCAGAGAAGAATCCTGCTCAGCATCTCCTGACTAGTAAGAAGCAAGGCAAGTTTCACATGTGTGAGCAATGCTACTCTGTTTTCTTTGTGTTTCACAATCCAATGTCACCCCGCCCTCCTTCCTGTTAATATTTCATATGCAAACAGAATAATATCTGTACATACAGAGGAAGGCCAAAGCTATGGTATTTTAATGATGTTGCTTCAAAATTCACATTGTTCTAATTTTAGCAGGTAGCAGAAAAATCAAAGTCCTTCAGTAGACTTAAATAAATAAATTAAGGTTATTTTAAATGGGGGCAGGTATTTTAAATTTATATATACATATAAATTTAATAAAGTTGAAGATAAACAGTTTTTAGGAAGCTAAAGAAGCTTTAAGAAATGTTATTTCATTAATGAAATATCTCTTTTTAAAACCTCTTTGATTGTCAGCTCCTGGAGGGCAGGAAATGTGTTTGCTGAATTAATCTTATTTATCAATGACCTAGTACTACAGTATATAAGGATGTAACACTCACTAGAAGACTTAAGAAAGCATCAAATAGTGCTTTTGCATCAATGAAGTAACATTTGTCTTGTAGTTTGAAAGCACTCATTTTGTGGTTGGCATCTCATTTTCTTGCTGCCACTTGATAAAAATAAAAAGATACATTGTTCTTCAAAATGAGCTTGGATGAATTTCCCTACACACACACACACACACACACACACACATCTTTAGTGCTTCACTCCCTGGCCTGTGCAATAGAGAGCATGCACTTTATAATGCTGCTGCAGGATATTTAATGCTTACTTTTCTTCAGAACTGTGGATCTCTAATCAAAATGGAATGGAGCATTTGTGAATTGGGTCACGATGTCAAATGCTACAGAAGCTTTTAAAATTTGTCTGTCTCTAATATCTTAAATTAAATGTTAATGGGTATATCCATACAACTTGATTTTCTGAATTCCTCTCTGCTTGTCACACTTTACAAACCATGGACAGTTTTCAAGATGTCTTGACCCCACAGGGGAGGGGAGTGAATATTAGTCTCTAAAGGATCATTTGTGTTCTATGGAATAGAACAAAGCCTCTAAAATCCACAATCTATAACTCACACTAACTCTACCTCAGGCAAAGCTTGTAAAGTACCAGGAGGATACCAATTCAGCCCTCAGTCCAATCATTTGGCAATACTTGATTATTGGTCAAATTTAAGAAAAAGCTTCACAAATTTTCATCTGCTCCAATAAATCAAGCTAACATTTCCAAATCCGTGATGGGCAGGTGAAATATTCCTGTGCTCCCTCAAAGGGGGCCCATGAGCAACTCCAACCACCCCTCCATTCATGGTTAGATTCACAATTGATTTATTATAAGCTGGGCCTCAGGAAAGAGGCACACGACTGAAGATATAAGAAATGTCACTGGCGATCTCCTCTACTTTCCAATTAAAGGTATTGTACGCTACACAGGAAAGTGAACTTCTCAAGTGGGGAGACAAGCCTGAAAATCGTGATTGTTTTCATTAAATATGGTTAACTCAGGCAGAATACATTAGTACAAGAACAAAGGAAATGTGTGTACTTCCACAGAAGGAAGAAAACAAAGCGAGAAACACTAAGATATACGACAAGTTGGTGCATTTAATAAAATGGAGAGGGAAACATAGAGGCCCATATTGAGAGGGAAGTTCACTTGATAGCAAGGTGATCGATATAGCCAGTCTACAATGAGCTTCTGTGCTTCCTCAAGCCTCACTGGAAATGGGTAAGTAGTCATCCCTTTAAGGCTAAGTAAGGGAAACTCCAGGATTTATTTAAAAGCTAGTTTACAGTGCCAAACAAGGCACATTTATTAAAATATTTATGAGAAATTCATACAAAATTTAGAAAGAATGTTGCAAAATTGAAGAATATACTATATTAGCAACATATGAAACTAAACGAGCCAATGGAAGAAATGCAAATTGGAAGAAAACACAAATTGCATTGATTTCATAAATTCTTCATTGCTCTGTTGTCCAGTAAAGTCTAGATCTGTTCCTATTATCATTAGCAATTATCAGTTGCAGACACTTTGAAGTTTCTTCAGCAAAACCAAAAGGATATAGTCCTGGTGGCTCTTTTAATGCTTTAAATATATATGTAAAGGCAAAAGAAATCACTAATAAATGAGATTTTTATTTAAATACATCTATAATATACGCGATTACTTTTAATGTTTATTTGGTATATGGGACTAGTAAGTGTTGAGTTCTCATTTTTTGCTCTTTCCTTAACGGAGTCTTGACTTAATTCATTAATTTATCAAGCCCTTAAACCCAATGTAAACTAAGTTACATCAATAAAAATTAGTGAATTGCCAATAACTGAGGCTATGGATCTCCCTGGTTACTGAGGACGGTAGAAGGAAAAATGAGCAAAATTGAAACTAATTTAATCTACAGAGATTTCTGTCAAAATAGATATTTAAAAAACTGGAGATGACAACTAGGGAAAGCTACAAAGCCTTTACTTCCTAAGAATGATCATTTTCCACCTACAGACATCAAGGTTACCTTTTAGTAGTTTGGTTATGGATCTTTCTCTTTCTCTATGCTCTTGAGGACACCCAAATACAACTTCTATTTTGGCTACAAAATGAGAATCTTCCAAATGAGAGAAGATGCAGCCTTTTCCTCCTAAGAACTGAAAACATAGGTTGATACCCTGAGACTGATAACACGTCCACAGGCATCTGTACAAACAAAACGACAGCCAGGAAGGGAGTGGATGGTTGTACACATGTGGATAAAACAAGTCAACAATGAATAAAAGTTGGTTGAAGCTGGGTTATAGGTGCAGAGTTGACCATATTAGTCAGAATATGGTCATAACCATATGAGAATGAGAATAACCATAACCAGAATGAGAATAAGCAGGACTGAAGGAATAGGATAGCACCAGTAACCACCACTCACAGATAACACAAAAACATTCTTTCTGGGGCTTAAAACCCCTCCTTCAATACACAGTACAGCTAATGTCTCTTGCTATACTCAGTAAAATAGTTTGCTAGGGTGCTTCCCCTCCCGACTTTAAAGAAATTGCTCCTAGTCAGGAAGCCAAGAATGAAAGGAAATGCAAAGGACGTGTGTAAAGTACAAGTTGTGCAATGCACCTCACAGATAATCAGGAGCTGATAGTATGAGCAAAAGAAGGTCTGACACAAAAACAGGTATGGTGGCCATTACCTCTCAGAAAAATCGCACAAAGGTCAATTACTTCCAATTACATTGTTCCCTATAGAGTAGGTGCTTCATAAATGATGGTTAATTAGCTAAAATGGCATCCACGGCTTAATTGTTCAATTATACATGGCTGTACTCCCAAAACTTGACTTTTAAATTTAAGCCACAGTTAAAGTGATTTTCAATAAATCCAACACAGGAGGCATGTTCTACCTGATATCCAAAGAAGACCATCGGCCACATATCCAGCATGACACGAAAGGGATCGGTCAAAGGACTGCACAAAAGTCCATTTGTTCTTCTTGGGGCAATATCTCTCAACTGTAGGCAGAACCTGGCGCAGTTCATTTCTGCCCCCAACTGCATAAAGGTATTCGTCCATGGCACCCAGCACAAAATGCTCTCGACAGTTTTTCATGGGTGCTATCTCTGCCCAGGAATTACTGCGAGGGTCATAGCGACAGGCAGTCCTCACTGCACACGTCCGGCCACTGGCATGCTCCACTTCCCCTCCTGCTACAAACAGGAAGTCCCCCATGACGGCCACACAATGATGGCTCCTTCCCACAGGCATGGGAGCCAGCTCGCTCCAGTTGGCAATGGCGGCTATGAGGGCATTTTCCTGATCCACAGGATTGAAGTACCGAAGTTCTTTTACTTTACAGACCTCACGCTTTTTCCCACCAATGATATACAGAGTGTCTGACTGGAAGCGTGGTTTTGTCCTGCAGGTTTGCCACACAGGCTGTGCATAGATACTCTGGTGGTATTCCAGGGCCTCATTGACAAGGGCGGTGGCAGTTTCACTCGCCTGGACCAGAGGGTGGGACAGTGCAACGGTGTGGAGTGTATCCACGTCCATTAGGCCAAAGCGGATGTACTGCAGGAGCTCGTCCATGTGCTGGCAGTGGCAATTGTGTTCCAACCACCTCACAGCTAGCTGAAACAGAAGGAAGTGATGAAATGAGAGGAGAACCACAGCTAAGGAAGAATGGGCACCAGCAGCTGCACAGGCAGGCTAGCACAATTCTTCTGAGCAGTAACGAAATCTTTTCCATAAACAGCATAACACTGGAATATTTTCATACTCATGTGATGATTTTTTTCTTTTATCAGCGAGAGACACAAAAGAACTCAAGGCATTGTTGTTGGGGTGAGGAAGAATTCTAAGCAGCACTCATGGGCTTATGATATCTTTCAGGAAGCACAATCGTTACTTTTCAAGGAAAAAATATTGTTGCGAAGCAGTTTATTCCTTCTGTTTTGTGTACAGAGGCCTGGCATACCCCACCACCAGTAAATATCCGTGGTGTGTGATGCCATCCCAGCTCAAGCAATATATGTCAGCCATGAACCGAGGTGCTATACCAATATGAGTAATGTGAGAAAAAGCGTGATGACCTGAGACCCCAGGTGAACTTGAGAGGAAAATCAATGCCATACTAGTGGAATGATTTAGAAAAAGGACAGGCTCCTCCCTTCACCTCTTTGGTAGGTATGGCAACAAGGAAGCAAGTGGAGGTAAGAAACATTGCAACTTACAGGACTATTTTTCCACCCAGCTATTTTCACCTTGAAGATAGTTGTTATTTTTACATGTAAAAAGCTGACAATTGGTTAAAAGTAATTTCCACAGTGATAATAGAGGAATTTGTCTTGTGTTATGGAGACAACAATAGAATGCAATGATCACTTTATAATTAGTGTGGCTTAATATTTGAGTTTGGTAAATCCTCCTATATACTAACATAAAATAGTATATCCAGTTGACATATTTGATATTAATAATTCTTAGTGGCATCAACATTAAAGTAGGTATCTTGGGAAATACTAAGGCAAACCTAAAGGAATTAGTGGAGAAAGTAATGAATTTGATTACTAATTTTTACTGTTTACTTGCTTCCTGCCTCATGGAACTAGAGCTTGGGGCCTCCCTGTTCAGATGTTAACATACAAAAGGACAAATGAGGTGCTGTGCCTCTCAGAACATTATTCCTGTTAAAATGAATTAGACTCTCAACCTGGTAAAAAGTAGCATGACTAAGTCGCTGGGGTACTGAATGATGCCAGGTTTCCAGAGTTTCTGCATCCATTGGACAAATGGCTCCAAAAGCAAAGTGTACTGCAGGCTTGTTTCTCATCTCCTGAATAAGTGAGTGCAGGAAAAGAAGCTACCTTTGCAATGCAGTGACATGCCTCTCTTAATTAACTACCATCTAATTAAATGAAATTAGTGAAGAGACCCGTAGGGTATCAGTGAGGCAGATACCACTGAGGGAAGATGCGTGACACTCTCTACGTTTTTTATAGAAAACTGGCTTGTTTAAAAATATGATACAAACCTAGACAAAGAAAAACAGCTCTCTATGGTAATATCGGAAATAATCAAGATGTTGAAAAAGAAACCTATTGTTCATCCATCGCCAGGTCTCTGCCGGCATGGAGAGGCTTCTCATACATGGCATCCTATTTATTCTCCATACCAATTTTAGAAGTTTCAAGGGACAGAGTATTTTCCATAGGGCGATAATTCAGGTACTCAGTGAATAGTTTTTCAGTCATTGCTCACTGATCAAAAGATCTCAGGAGTAAAGTTATCCCATTCAAAGTTGTTTCTTAGGCACTAAGTAAATTTTTTCTGAAACATAATCTTTGATATTACTCCTAATTTAAGCAATTTATCCTAATTTAATTCATTTGGCTTTGCTGTGGAACCTGTTTCTCTGCACCCTTCTAGTTATGCAGCCTTTGTTATAGATACTACAAGAAACAGCACTGGACAAACATCAGATAAATATGCATGCCTCCAAAGCCTTTTTTACAGCGTGGTGCTGCCCACTTAATTATTCTTCCCTCTCCCCATAATCAGTTCTTCCTATGCCATAACCAATCTTGCATCTTTCTCTTTCTAGGAAATGGTGTCACTAACAGTAGGAGAAGTATACAAATCTCAACTGTTAGACTTTTAAGAAATCTCTAACAATTTCATTTTTATTAATTGTTAGAGATGCCTCAAAAGAAAAATGAAATTATGAAATTTGCAGGTAAATAAATAAGCTGGAAATAATCATGCTGAGTGAGATAACCCAGACCCAGGAAGACAAATGCTCCATATTCTCTCTTATATGTGAATACTAGGTTTGAATCTATGTGTGTTTAAATCCAAGTGTCCACACAAGTCAGGAAACTAGCAAGGGGATGGATTTCAAGGGAAGATAGATGAAACACAGATGGCATGAAGAAGGAAAAGTAGTGTTAAATGGGGTGGGGGTGGGAAGGCAGGGCAGAGCAGGGAATGTGGGGAGGGATCTCTAACACTGAAGACCTCTGGAAATGCCATATGAAACCTAATCCTGTAGACGTTTCCTAAAATATTTACATATACATATGTAAACAGAGTTTAAATGGAGTTACCCCAAAAGGCTAACAAATAAAAAGCCTAGTACTGGGTATGGGTTAGCTCTTTTGGAGTTATTAGTGGAGTCCCATAGACTCCACACAAATACTAAAGGTTATTTCCATTGCTCTTACTTATCCTCCAGAATGTGATGATAAGATCCTATTGCTAAAGATACCACATACTTGAGATATAGGACATAGAGAAATCAAGATCTCAAATCTTCATCCCTACTGGCTGGCTGGCTTTCACAGGGCAGAAGGTTCTATTTATATAACAGGAGAAAAAAAAAAACTAATCAACAGTCTTACCCAGCTGTTAACCCTGTGAGCTACAACAATGACTGGCCTGGCAAGATATACCCACTAGTGCAGTAGTGGTACAAATGTTATGGAAAGAACCAACCACTTTCTCATTGGATTTAAAGCCTGCTCCACAAGACAGACCTCATTCCTGGTACTATTAACTGGGCCCCAAACCTGTAACTGGCTAGGTTATAAGCTCTACAGAAAACCTCATGATTTTATTCTGCTAAATGGGCACAGCATTAAACTAGGTTCTTATCTTTATGACCATAGATTAGTGCATCTCTCATCCCTCATCAGAAAGGCTTCTTTTTGCTATAGACAGCACTTAATATAGAGACTCACAAGTGGTCAGCATTCAGAGAACAAGAGACTCTGTGTAGAGTGCTCAGCATTACATCTATATCATATCCCTCTCCTTGGAGATTAAGGATCATCATGGAAGACAGGGCAGAAAGATTGTGAGACCCAGAGGTAGTGGACATTTGCAGTGAAACCTTGTTTGTAGGACATAACAGGACAATTGTCCATATCAACTCAGAGGCTGGGACAGCATGCTCAGAACCCATATTCAGATCAGGTCAGCCCAAATCCCAGAATGGATGTGGGAGGGGCTCATGGAGTCCTACTCCTAGCTGAGGAACTATTGGCAATTGATGTCTGCTGAGGGAGGGGGTATCAGTTTTCTTGAGGGATACAGTCCCCAAAAGGCTACTGGTGATAAGGTAGAAACCTCATTTGAAGCATTTCCTCTATTGGACTGGCCTGTGGCCATGTCTGTGAGACATTTTCTTAATTGCTAATTGATGTAGGAGGACCCAACCCATTGTAGGCAGTGCCATCTCCAGGTGGGTGGGCCTGGGATGCATTAGAAAGGTGGCTAAGCAAGCCAGGGGTGCAAGCTAGTAAGCATCATTCCTCCATGGTATCTGCTCAGTTTCTGCCTCCAGGTTCCTCCCTTAAATTCCTTTTCTAAATTACCTTGATGATAGACCTTAAGCTGCAAGCTAAAACCCTTTCCTTCCCAAGTCGCTTTTGGTTATAGTGTCTGTAACAGCATCAGAAAGCAAACTGGACATGGCCCTACACCCATGTACATATAGGCAGCACTAAATAGACTCAGTGGGTTTTTTAAAAAAGAGAGCAGATGAAGTTGGGAGGGAAAGGTGGTTGGGGTGGGGAGAGAGGAGGAACTGGAGAAGATGAAGTGGAGGGTTGATCTGATTTTAAAGTATTGGATGTACGTTTGAAATTCTCAGTTAAAAAAAAACAACCTTGTCAGGTGTGGTGGTGCATGCCTTTAATACCAGCACTCAGGAGGCAGAGGCAGGCAGATCTCTGTGAGTTCAAGGCTAGCCTGGTCTACATAGAAAATTCCAGGGTAGTTAGGCTATAGGGAGATCCTGCCTCAAAACAAACAAAATCTTTAATTTTGTTTGAGCCAGTGGCTTTTTTCCACCATATCATGTTACATATTCTGTGAGGGTTTCCTTATCAGTTTCCCCAAATATATTAATTTGCATTTGAGATCATTTTTATCTTTCCAGCCTCTCAAACGTCTTACAATATCATTTCACACTTTTATAATTTCTTAACATTTTCAGAACATACAAGTCGTCCGTACATGAGTTTATCTTTTCTCCATATCAAAAAAGAAACGTAATTTACGATGACCTGTTTTTCTTTGTCAAATTCAAACTTGACTTGCACATGAATTTTCTGAGTTTTCTGGTTCAAATGCAGACTCTAATTCAGAAAGCAGAAAGGTAGAGTGGGCATCTACCTTTCTAACAATAACAAGATGATGCACAGGCCAAAGTCACTGTATCAGCTACTTTCTCTTTACTGTGACAAAGTGTCTGACAGAAACAACCTGAGGAAGGCAAGGTTAGTTGAGCTCACAGTTTCAGAGGATTCCAGGAAGATTAGGAAGGCATAGAATGGAAACAGCTTCCTTTGGAGTGGCAGGAGCATGAGGCTGCTAGTCACACTGTGGCAGCCAACCAGGAAGCAGAGAAGGAGACCATAAGTAGGAAGGTCTAATCCTCAAAGGTGTACCCCCAGTGACCCACCTCTGCCAGCCAGGCCCACCCAAAGTTTCCACAGCCTCCCAAGCCAGCGATACCAGCTGGTGATGAAGTATTCCAGTGTGTGAGTTGGCAGAAACACTTCACATTCAAACCATTACAGTTACTCTGTTCTCTTTTATCTTCCATAGAAATGTAAAGGAGAAAACCACACTGAAACTAAAGATAATTCATGGTTAGGCAAATAATGAAAGACTTAGGCAAGAAAAATTTAAACAATAAGTCACTTCAAATCAAATCTATGCTGCACCACACAATGTCCTCACACCCACCTTGTCCTTGGCCTTTAGCAAGGGGACACAGACCCCTGACCTTGGTAAGTAAGATCCTGCCCACTGTGTCTTGATTCTCCTGCAGTCTGAGCACCTCCACTCCCCACCCCCACACCTACTTTTAGCCTTGGGTCTAGGCCCACTCCTGCTCTCTGCCTCAGATCTCTGGACTCCCCTTTGTCCAGACCTGCCCACCGCATCCTGAGCCCTTACCCCCAGATTAGGTCAATTCTCCAGCTTTGTTTTGTTAGACTCTCTATGGGCTATCCCCACCCCAATCGTTCCCTTGCCCCTCCCCTTGATCTACCTACCACAGACCCATCTACTATCCAGACTAGCCTACTACCCTGAACACACACCAACTAACATTTCATACCTGAGCACAAAGCAACCAAACTACATCAACAATATAAACAGAAACAAACTTCAACCAAACAAAGGCAGAATTTAGAATTTCCTATTGAACACACAACCAACAAAAGACATGCACCTGTTCAAACGGCAACAGAAGAACACAAATGCTATGAAAACTAACAAAATATGTTCCCAACAAAACCCAGCAGTCCTGCAGAAGTGTACTACAACGAGAATCACCCTGAGGAACCCCCCAATGTAGAATTTAGAAAACAACATCTAGGTACAACATGTATGGTAGAATACATGAGGTCTGGTGGAGGGATGGGGAATGGACAGGGGAGGGGGCCTGGATTTGATTAAGAACTGTTGTATGGGGGCTGGAGAGATGGCTCAGTGGTTAAGAATACCAATTATTCTTGCAGATGACCCGGGTTCAAATCCCAGCACCCATACAGCAGCTCACAACTGTCCATAACTCCAGTCCCCAGGGGATCCAACAGCCTCTTGTGAACTCCACAGGCATTGCATGACACAGGTGCACTTACCTACATGCAGGCAATACACACATACCATAAACTAAAAATAATAAATAAAATTAAAAAAAAAAGATTTAAAAAGCTCAATAAAAACTTTTCAAAACACATAAACATGATCAAAGAACTTAAAGAGGACGCAGACAAACAACTCAGAGAACTCAAGGAGGAGAGGCATAAACTTGTCACAGGGGCTCAAGAAAATACAATGTGTAGCTGAATGAAATAACAAGACAATTAAGGACTTGAAAGGCAAATTCAAAAATAGATAGAAATATTGAAGAAAACCAAAGCTAAAATGAAGATGGAATTGAAAAACTCAATAAGCCATTCTGAACAACAGGAGAAAGACTCACAAGCAAAATGAATGAAACAGAAAACAGAATATCAAGATTGGATGACAAAACTGAAGAATTGGATTCCTTAAGGAAAAACCATAAATTTTTTTTTTTTAAACACAGGAGTAGAATACACAGGAAATGTAGGACACCATGAAAAGACCAAATCTATGGATTACAGGTATACAGGAAGGAGATATCAGGCCAATGACATTGACCAGGTCTTCAACAGGATTATAGAAAGCTTTCCTAAATTAAGGAAAGACTTACCTATACAGATGCAATAAGCCCACAGAACACCAATTAGACAGAACCAGAACAGAAACTTCCCATGGCATATCATAGTAAAAACACTAAATGTACAGAACAAAGAGAGGGTACTGAAAGCTGCTGGAGAAAAACAAGTTACATATGAAAGAAAACCCATCAGAATTACAGCTGACTTCAGTGCAAACTATGAAAAGCAGAAGAGCCTGGACAAAGTATTCCCAGTTCTAAATGACCACGGATGCCAACCCAGAATACTTTAGCCAGCAAAACTATCTATCCTAGTCAAAGGGGAATGGAAAGTTTTCCATGATATGGATAGGCTGAAAGAATTGACGTCCAGCAAACCAGCCCTATGGCGAGTACTCAAGCAGTGCAAAGGACAGAAGATAGGAATGGCTGTACACAAGAGGTTACAGAAGGAAAACAAAAGAGGGTATAATTAAAGAAGTGCAAAATAGAAGCAAGAACAAATAAATTAAAATGACAGTAACCAATGCACATCTTTCAATAATAACTCTAAAGATTAATGGCTGCACATCTCCAGTCCAAAGACACGGGCTAATTGAATGAAATAATAAATAAAATTCATCTTTATGTTATCATAAAGAAACCATCTCACTTTCAAGTATAAGCACTACCTTAGGGTGAAATGATAGGAAAAAATATTCCAAGCAAATGGGACTAAGAAGCAAGTAGGTGTTGCAATTCTAATATCCAACAAAATAGGACTTAAATGAAAACTAATCAGAACAGAAAAACAGGCTCACTTCATTCCAATCAAAGGAACAGTTGACCAAGAAGATATCACAATCATGGATGTATATGCACCAAACTCTGGTGAACCAATTTCATAAATACAGTACTACAGGACTATAAAACACAGATTCACCCCAACTTATTAATAATAGGTGACTTTAATATCTCACTATCTCTGATAGGCCAATTGAACAAAGAATAAACAGAGAGACATCTGAAATAAATGACAATCTTACATCAAATGGACCTAACAGACATCTACAGAATCATCCACCCAACCACCAAAGAACACTCATTTTACTCAGTAGCCAATGCAAGTTTCATTAAAATTGATGACATACTGGGGCATAAAACAAACCACAACAAATACAAAAAACTGAAATAATTCCATGCATTCGATCAGACCACAATGCAATAAAACATAATAAACAACAAAAGAAGCTCTAGTAACTACATGAACTCATGGAGATGAAACAACACACTCTTGAATGATAGAGGAAAAAGTTAAGAAAGAACTAAAAGTACTCCTGTAACTAAATGAAAAAAAAAAAAAAAAAAAACAACAAAACCTCTGGGACACTTTAAAAGCAGTTCTAAGAGGGAAGTTTATAACTCTAGTTGATTTAAAAAATAAAAAAGAGCACATATAAATGACTTAATAGTACAACCCAAGACTCTGGAAAGGCAAGAACAAACCAAACCCAAACCTAGTAGATGAAAAGAAATAACAAAAATCAGAGCAGAAATTAATGAAATAGAAACAAAGAAAATAACACAAAGAATCAATAAAGATAAAAGTTGGTTCTTTGATAAGATAAACAAGACAGACAGACCCTTAGCCAGTTAGTCAAAAGAAAGAAAGAGCAAATCCAAATCAACAAAATCAGAGGTGCCACGGGGACTATCACAACAAACACCAAAAAAAAATTTAGAACATTATAAGGGAATACTTTCAAAACCTATACTCTTATTAACTTGAAAATCTAAAAGAATGAATTCTAAATTCATGGAAACCATCAATGTTAAACCAAGAAGAGATCAACAGCATAAACACACTCATAAAAAATAAGGAAGTTGAAACAATAATACAAAACCTCCAGACTGAAAAAAGCCCAGGTCCGGATGGAATCACAGCAGAATTCTACCAGACATTCAAAAATGTACAACCAATGTTACTTATTCAAAAAGAGAGAAACAGAGGGAGAACCCCCAAACTCCTTCTATGAAGCCAGTACCACTCTAATACAAAACCAGGTAAAGACACAATAACAACAACAAAAACCCCAGAAAACTAAAGGCTCATATCCTTAAAGAACATAGATGCAAAGATTCTCCACAAAATATTTGCAAACTATATACAGACACACATCAAAAAGATCATCCACCATGACCAAGCTAGCTTTATTCCAGAGATGCAGGGATGATTCAATATATTTAAGTCAATAAATGTAATAAAGCATTTAAATAGACTTAAAGACAAAAATCATATGGTCATCTCAACGGATGCATTCATGTTAAAAGTCCTAGAGGGAATTGGAATGAAGGGAATGTACCTCAACATAATTAAAGCTATATGCAACAAACCCACAGCCAACATCATTGCAAATGGAGAAAAACTAGAAGCATTCCCATTAAAACCGTGAACCAGACAAGGCTGACCACTATCTCCATTCCTTTTCAATATACTGCTTGAAACTCTTATAAGACAAGAGAAGAAAATTAAAGGAGTACTAATTGAAAAAGAAGGGGTCAAATTGTCACTATTTGCAAGTGAAATTATATTATCTATAAGAGATTCCAAAAATTTCACCAGAAAATTGCTAGAAATGATTAATACATTCAGTAAAGTGGCAGGTTACAAAATCAACTTACAAAATCAGTAGATTTTCTATATACCAATAGCAAGCAATAGGAAAAAGAATTTATAGAAACCCTACCATTCACAACAACTTCAAAAAATGAAATAACTAGGAATTAACCTAACCAAAGACATTAAAGATCTCTACAATGAGAATTTTAAATCTTTAAAGAAAGAGAAAGAGGAAGACACCAGGAGATAGAAGGACCTACCGTGCTCAAGATTTGGTAGAATTTATACTGTGAAAATGACCATCTTAGATCTATAGATTCAATGCAATGACAATCTAAATCTCTATGACATTCTTCACAGAGCTAGAAAAAAATCCTAAAATTCATATGGAATCACAAAAGATCTGGATATCCAAAGAAATTTTGAGCAAAAAGAGCAATGCAGGGGGAACCAACATACCAGATCTCAAACCCTCTTACAGAGTTATAGTCATAAAAATGGAATGGTACTGGCAAAAAAAAACAGACATGTAGATCAACGGAACACAAGACCCAAACATGAGTGCATACAATTTCAGCCACATAATATTTGACAAAGGTGACAACAACTCAGAATGGAGGAAAGACAGCATCTTCAACAAATAGTGCTGGCAAAACTGGATCTCCTCCTGTAGAAGAATGAAATTGAACCCTTATCTTTCACTCTGCACAAATGTCAACTCCAAATGGATCCAAGATCTCAATATAAAAATCTGAAACTCTGAAACTGCTAGAAGAAAACATAGGCAGCACCCTGCAAGATATAGTACAGGAAAAGACTTTCTAAGGCAGGCATCATTTGCTCAGGCATTAAGGTAAACAATCAACAAGTGAGACCTCATTAAGCTACAAAGCTTCTGTACAGCAAAAGAAACAACCAAGGAAGTGAAGAGGAAGCCCACTGAGTGGGAAAAAAAATCCTCACATGCCATACATTCAACAGAGGGTTGATATGTAGAATATACAAAAAAAAAAAAAAAACCCAAAAACAAAGAAACAAGAAAATAACACAATAAAAAGATGGGCTAAGGCTTGAACAAAGAGTTTTCAAATGAAAGAAATAAAAATGGCTAAGAAACAGCATAAAAAGTGTTCAACATCCTCAATAATTAGAGAAATGCAGATCAAAACCTCTTTAAGATTTCATCTCACTCGGTCAGTCTGGATAAGATCAAGAAAACAAGACTCCAAATGCTGGTGAGGATTGGAGAAAAGGGAACACCCATTCACTGCTGGTGGGAATGCAAATTTATGCAACCATTATGGAATGCAGTGTGGAGAACTCTTCAGACACAGGACTTGGAGCCATGGAGCAAGAACTGACTTGGAAGCCTTCTACCTGAAATTTAGCTCTCATAGTTCTAGAGGATACTATGCGAGCTGCTAAGGGAGAAAATCAATCAATGGCTCAAACCAGCCCTAAGGATCCATATGGATCCTTATATTTACAGTCAAGTATACCATACACCAGTCATCAAAGATGTTTCTTTTTGCAACAGATGGAGGCTACTGCAGAATTCCACAACTGGTCATGCACAGAGAATATATGTCTGAGAGATGTCCAGTCCTAGGTGACATATCTACAGTGGAACTTCTACACATAAGCCTCATGGAACATAGCAGAACGGGAAGTAGAGAGTAAACTAGTGCATCCCTCAGCTCTCACCAGTGAAGCTTCATTATACAACAGACTGTGATATACACAGAAGGCCACAACTGCTAAGTTTTAGAGAATAAGAGACTTCAAAGACCATGTCCCTGGATAAGATTTCTATATAAAGCCTCACCAACCCATGGCTCAGGGATCATTGTGGAAGAGGGGGTGGAAAGATGGTAAGAGCCAGGTCTGGGACACAAACATTAGAAAACAGAGGCTTCCAGGCCGTTGGGAGCTTGTTCATATGAACTTGCAACAATGGGGAAAGCATGCACAAGAACTGTGCTGACTCAATCAGATTGTGCTGACTCAATCAGATAAAAACCCAGCGTAGAATGAGGGAGATCTTCAACAGGTCCCAACTCCAGTCTAAGAACTATTGGCAACTGATTACTGCTAGGAGAGTAGATCTTCTTTAATGGAGAAACTAGATAGGCTGACTAGACTCCAGTGGATAAATTTGCACCGAGGAACAGCTGAACATCCTGTCAAATGCTTGACAGGAAAGGACTTGACATATATCACATAATGCATAAAATCTGTAAGTGGGATATGGAGGTTGTATGGTGAAGGGATCTAAATTTGATTAAGATCTATTATATGAAATGCACAAAAACTCAATAAAAATACTTATATGACATCAATAAAAATACCCTATGACATCATCTAAAAGTGGTCACTGTTTCTATGTCTTGATCCACATACACACTTTTTTCACTGAAAAATATGTTATGCCAGAACTCATCAGCCAGTACCAGGTAAGTAGTGGCTGGTATCTTTGTTCATAGCCTTTATTCTGCCTCCTTGGCCTGAGTTTGGCCCTAGACAGCTTTGATGAGGATGAAGACTGAGCCCTGTTTTTCTTTTTACTTAAAAAAATATTCTATTTATTATTTTTATTTTGTGTGTATGAGTGTATTGCCTGCATGTATGTGAGTGCACCCATGTCGTGCAATGCCGCAGAGGTCAGAAGAGGGCTTTGGATTCTTCTGGAACTGGAGTTAAGGACGGTTCATAGCCGCCATGCAGATTCTGGGAATTGAACCCAGGTCCTCTGCAAGAGCAGTCAGTGCTCTTAACCACTCAGCCATCTCTCCAGCCCCTGAGCCCTGTTTTTCATAGGAGGCAACACAGTGAATGTACATGCGACTATGTGCTTCCTATTCAAATAAACCAGAGCACCCATGTCTCCTGAGTGCCTGAAACATATCAGAAATTCCACACTTGTGTCATCTCAGAAAGGGGATGAAGAAGCACACAGGAGAAAATCAACTAGCTGACATTTCCAAACTTCCTCAGAGAGGTGGGCTTGTTAAAACACTTGGGTGTTGATTGGGGAGCCGATCAGATGGCTGGTTTTAATATAATGAATGGCAATGCACAGATGGACTTGATCAAGCATGCTTTCTAATTCATGACCACAAAAGAAACTCCAGTGATTGTTATTTATTATATTAATGCATGTTATTTTATATATAATCTTAAAATGCCTTTATTTCTAGCAAACAAATCTTTATCATGATACTCTTTTAATGCCAGTACGATTTTTTTAAGTTAAAAATGTGGAGTTTTCATAACAAAAGTGAGCAGGTGTTGAGATTTGCCATGTTGTATTAGAAAGCCACCTCCCTAATATGAGTCATGTAAAGTCCACATGGTGACATATTAAATCAGAATAATGACTGACACAGAGAAGAATGTTTATGTTAATAAATAAGTTGTGCCAAACCTTGAAGTCACATTCTTTGAGACCACATGAAAAATTTCAACTCACAAAGACAGCATTCCCATAAAATCCCCAAATGCCAGAAACTAGGGATGCCAGATCAGAGCATTTTCCTCCATAAGAACAATGAAAATGTTACCGTGGAGGAAAATTAAAAATTACAGCAGTGCTCACTTGAGTGCTATAATTAAAACTGTGTCAACATTTTGCTTGTAAAACAGGGGAGGTTGCATGTTAACCCTTATAACCAACTCTATATGATATATAGGGTATTTCTCCTCTAAGAAATCTATTTCAATGGAATCGAATCTTATGAGTCCCCAGGATCATATGCTGTCTGAAAGAGAAAACCTTGCCAGATTTCAAGCAGATTCAGCTCAGCAGATGTGATAATAACATATATTCTTTCATTGTTCACTTAAAATTTTATGAAGTGGGGAGATTGATAAATGCATTTATTTTCACCTTTTGCATAAAATTTGTACTTTAGTAATCATCTTTATACATATATCGAGGCTCTAAAAGCAATAGCCTGTGACACCGAGCATATGTCTTTCCAGTAGATGAGGGTACAGACATGGGACCACGGAGCCACAGTGAAAACCACCCCAAGCTTGCTCCAAGGCCTGCACACTCACATTCCAGATACTCAGGGGCACAAATCAAAATGACCAAGTTGTTCTATGGTTCAGTCTCATAACACAATAGGATTTTTTGTTATTGTTTTTGTTTTTCTTGAGATAGGGTCTCCATAGAGCCCCAGCTGAGCTAGAACTTACTATGTGGAACAGGCTGGCCTCAGTCTCAGAGAGATCTGTCTGCCTCTGCCTCCCAAGTGCTAGGATTAAAGGCATGCATCACCATGCCAGGTTCTGCAGTGGGATTTTTAAAAAAGACAAGTTGCATATAAAGATGAAGAGAAAATTAAGATGCAAAAAGAGGTAAGCTTAGTATCTGGTGATATCCTTTTTATCTGTGAGGACAGGCTAACAATTTTAGCTGAATTTTGGGAAAAGCCAATTGAAAAGCGCACCCAAAAGCCGTGGCTGGCTGCACTTGTGTGGACTTAAATCTGGGTCTTCTATCCCTTTGGTCTACATGTCTGTTTTTGTGCTAATCCCATGCTTTTATGAGTAAGGCTTTGTAGCATAACTTGAGGTCTAGTGTGATGATACCTTCTACATTGACCTTTTTCTCAGGATTGCTTTAGTTATCTGGGGTCCTTTGTATTTCCAGATTAATTGTAAAATCATTTTATCTATTTCTGTGGAAGGATAGCATGGGGACTGGGTGGGATTGCACTGAATCTGTAAATTGCTTTTGGTAGGAGAACACCGAGGAAAGACAGCATCTTCAACAAGTGGTATTAGAAAAACTGCATGTCCACATGTAGAAGAATGATACTAGACCCTTACCTCTCAGCCAACACAAAAATCAACTCTAAATGTGTCAAAGACTTCAACATAAAACATGCAAGTCTGAAACTCATAGAAGAGAAAGAAGAGACCATTACAACATGGAGAAATAGGTAAGGACCTTCTAAATAGGACTCCAGTCACTCAGAGAATACGGCCAACAATTGGCAAATGGAACCTCATGAAACTAAAAGTTTCGGCATAGCAAAGGAGACAAAAAGACAAAAACCTAAAAAGGAAGAAGTACAAATGACTAACAAACACCTTTAAAAGTGTTAGAAGTTGCAATGGTGACAGCATGCACAAGATCCATGAAAATTCAGACCAAACAGAAAACCAGCTAGAACTGGTGAAATGGACAAGAAGCCCCCACCTTAACTGAGGAACTATTGGCGGTTGATCACTGCCGGCTGAGGGAGAGTTGGTCCTCTTTAAGGAAGTGACTCCAGATAGACCGACCAGCTCCCGTAGATGAACTCACACCAAGAGACATCTGGAGACACAAACTTGACTTGATAGACCTTAACATGTATAATACAATGCATGAAATTGGGTGGTGGTGGGGCATGGGACAGGTGCTGATAGGGGAGGGGTGGATATGATTAAGATGTATGAAATGCACAAGAATTCAATAAAAATATAATTTTTAAGTGTTAAAAATTATTAGCCACCAGGGAAATGTAAATTTAAACTACGTTGTGATTCCACCTCACCCTAGTCAGAATGTCTATCATCAAAAAAAAAATTTTTTTTTTATATTTTTGAGACAGGGTCTCCCTGTAGCCCCACCTGGCCTGGAACTCGCTATATAAACTAGGCTAACCTCGAATTCACAGAGATCCACCTGCCTCTGCCTCCCAAGTTCTGGGATTAAAGGCGTGAGCCAACACACAAATTAAATGATGACAAATGCTGTTGAGGATATAGGTAAAGAGGTACCTTTATTCCAAGCTGTTGGCGAGAATGCAAACTGGTTCAGCCATGGTTCCTCAAAAAAATAGAAATACATTTACCATATGATCTTGCTATATGACCCCTGGGCATATACCCCGAAGACTCTATATCATACTATAGTGACACTTGCTTATCTGTGTTCACTACTGTTTTATTCACAATGGCTAGGACATGGAATCAGCCTAGATGTTCATCAGCTGATGAATGGATAATAAAAAACGCAGTACATTTTATTCACCAATAAAGTAAAATGAAATGATAAAATTTCAGGTAAATGAATGAAACTGGAAAAATCTATATCCAGTGAGGTAACCAAAGCACAGAAAACAAATGGTCCATGTTCTCCTTTGAATGCAGATCCTAGCTTTGAACCTGTAAATTTGTACATTAAACTTGGAGTGCTTGTAAAAGCCATACATTTACAAAGAGGGGGCTATCTTAAGGGAGAGACAACAGTAGAATGCAGTCAATATGAAATTACAGAGGGGGAATGCTGGGAGTGGGAAGGTTTAAGTGGAGAGGGGACAAAATGAAGAGAAAGAAGGAGGTAAGGCAGAAAGATAACCAAAACAAAAGGGTATGGGAGTGATATGGAAACCTACTATCTTGTACACTGAGACAAGTCAGCCTATCCAGAGTCCCTTGTTTTAGGGAGATCAGTTTGTCTTCATCCAGCAGGAGTCAGTTGCCAACATTCAGATAAGATTGAAATCTGCTGTTCATTTTCCCAGTTCTATGCCGGGTTTTTGTCTGTCTGAGTTTGCATGGGACTTGTGTATGCTGACACCACTGCCATAGAATCAAATGAGCAGGTTCCTAGGAACCTGTAGGACTCTGTTTCCGTGTGGTCATGCACCTTCTCCTTGGCTCTTACAATCTTTCTGCCACCTCTTCCTTAATGGTCCCTGAGCCTTGGGTGGGTGAAGTTTAATAAATGGGTCCTGTCCAAGGACCATCATTCAGCAGACTTGATCTCTATACTTTGGCCATTTGTGACCTTTAGTGTTCCCTGCCCTCCACTGCATGAGGGAGCTTCATTATTGAGAACTGAGAGATTCATTAGTGTCCTCTTCTTTATCTCTGTTATATGTTCCATGAGCCTTAGGTGTAGAGGTTACATTGTAGATGTGTCACTTAGGCTGGGTAATTCCTAGATAATGTCCATGTGTGACCAGTTGTGGTCCTTGGTAATAGTCTCCATCTGGTGCAAAATGAGCTTCTTTGATGAATGGTGACTGGGATATTTGCCTGTAAATATAAGGATACATATTTTGCACATAGTAAAAATCAAATTAGTCTAGTGATGTGACAGTCTTGAGGTTTTCTCTAAGATCTACGGCCACTCCAGCCATGTGTATTAGGTTATGTTTACAGTACCACACTTGAGTTTCCTACTGTTGAGTGGGCTTTTAATCCAATCAGGTAGTTGTTGATTACCCCCAAGATAAAAGTGCCATTACTGTACCAATGTCGTATGCTGTGCTGGCCATTGATGTGGTTATTTAGTCTTGAATCTGGTGCTGGACCATCAATTGATGTTCTCCCTTGGCACCTTCATAGTGCTCTCTAAAGCTATGAGAGCTGCCTTCAGGGGAGGTGGTTGCAGGTCAGTTGCAGCTCTATTGCTCCAAATCCTGTGTCCAAAGTATGTTCTGTCTTTGGCAGTAGGGTCTTACCTTCAAGTTCTGGGAGGGCTTATTTTTAAAAATGCTGTGGCTGACAGTGGGCCAGTCATTTCTCCTCATTTGTAAATGAAGGAGTTGAGAGCAGTCTCTTATCCTCTGGATGCATGCCACCTGTGGTGATATGAATGAGAATGTCCCCCATAGGGTCACAGTGTTTGGATACCCAGTTGGTGCTGCTTTTTTCTGAGGTTGTAGGAGGTGTGGCCTTGCTGGAGGAAGCAAGACACTTGGGGCAGGTTTTAAGAGTTCTTTAATCTTGCTGGATTTTCTGTATTGCTCTACTTCCTGTGCCTGCTTGAAGATGTTATTGCTTGGCTTTCTGCTCCAGTTACCTTCTGCCACCATGATCCTTTGCCATTGTGGACTCTTACCCTTTTGGAACCATAAGCTCAAATAAACTCTTCCTTCTCTAAGTAGCCTTGGTCATGGTGTCTCATCGCAGCAACAGAAAAGTAATTAATACAGAAATTGGTACCAAGAGTGGGGTATTGGTGCCAAGAACCTGACCATATACGTTTGAGAGGATTGTGGAAATTCTGAAAGCTTTGGACTGGAAAATTGCTTGGAGCTCAGGGGGTTGTTCTGTAGGAACTTGGAAGATAATACTGAAAGAGTATAGACAATGGAGGCCTGGCTTGTGAAACTTCAAAGGGAAGAAAAGATTCTATCAGGGCTGTTCGTGTGGACTTTTGAAAGTGAAACCTTTTGTGCTTCACTGGGACAAATGATACTGGTTAGCTGAGGCTAAAATGCTGTGAGTAACAAGAGACTAGCATTATAGAGGTGAAATCATCAGGTCAGCACATAGAAGCTGTGGTCCACAGGGGGGCCATCTCAAATTGGAAGCAGGATTTGGTAATATGCGAGCATCTTTTGAAGGCATGAAATGGTCCTGGAGAGCTTAGGCTTGGCAGTACAAAAGTCCAAAAAAGGCCATTTGTGATGTTGTGGGCTCAGTTATAGTGAGATCCCCAGGACTGAAGGGGTCGTGGAGATAATCTAAGGCTTTGCACTCTGAAAGGCCAGGAGAACACACTGGTGAAGGTACAGTCTCAGTAGAGACCCCAGCATATTGGAGATGCAGGACCAAAGGACAACCACCAATGGCAGCAGCAGGTATGGAATGAAGCCAGCCTGAGCCTATGAGACAAGCTGCATGTACTGTAGATGGCAGAGCCAAAGAAATAGAGCTACCCAAGCCCTTTGGAGCCCAGAAGATTGTGAGTGAGTCCAAGATGTCCAATCTTGAGCTGCCATTGCTGGACTTTGGTTTTCCTTAAGTGTGCTCAGTTCTTCCCTTTTGAAATAAGACAGTAAGTAATTTATTTTGGATTTTAAAGGAGCCCATAGTTGAGAGACTTGGATTAATTTGAAGAGACATTGAACTTTTAAATTGTTTGAATTTTTTAAGAACTGTGAGACTTTTAAATTTGTAGTTTTATGCTACAATATTAATATTAATAACTAATGAGATCTTAGGAATAAAAAATGAAAAGGTTATTGTTTAGTAGCAATATTCTTGTGTGTCAAGTTGACAAGGGATCAACTGTGCTAGACAGCTTCAGTTGTCAATTTGACAAACCTTGGTGGAGGGAACCTCAAATGAGGAATTTCCTCCATCGGGCTGGCCTGTGACCATGTCTATGTGGCATTTTATTGATTATTGAGTGATGGGGTGGGGGGCTCATCCCACTGTGGGTGGTGGCATCTCTGGGCAGGTGGGTCTGTGTGGCTTAAGAAAGTGGGTTGAGCACCAGTTAGAGGACTAAGTCAGTAAGCAGCATATCTCCATGGTCTGTGCTCTAGGTTCCTGCCCTTACTTCTTGCTTCCCTTGAGGATGGACTGTGAGCTGTAAGCCAAATAAATCCTTTCTTTCCCAAGTTGATTTTGGTCTGTGGTTTATCACAGCAACAGAAAGTAACTAGTAAATACGTCGCCTATGCACCAAGAATATTTTAAAGTAGAATCCTCCAAAACTCCTATAGGTGGGATAGGCAACAAAAATTGATTGCTATACCTAATATACAAGGCACAGGTTTCCATAGTATGAATAGTGTTCATCAATTTGTTTTCAGAAAGACAGAATGAAACTTTCTGTCCAAAATCCTGTGAATACAAGGATATATGCATATGTGTGCACCTGAAAGTATATGTACACAGAGGCCCACATATAAAAAACAGGCTCATACCATAGTTTTTTTACACAGTTTTTAATCCCTAAGAGGAATTTTGATGAGATTATATTATCCAACTTAAAAGATAGATCTCTTATACAAATAATCTCAACCAAAGAATACACATCTTAAAATTTTAGGCTAAGCACTTCAAAGTCCTATTTATTTAGAATTATAGAATCATATCTTACAGATAAATAAAACTATTTAGTATACTTTTCACACAAATTTTACCTCCAGATTGACAAAGTTTTTAGATGGGAAAAAATGTCTTCTAGGAAAATAAAAACAACCAACATCACCCATATCAAGAAAGCTATAAGAAAAACGAAACTCATTCTTACCACCTTGCAGTTTGCCAAAATACACAAATAATTACAGAAATAACACCCCATAGTTGCCCTTCAATAGTCTTGTAACAGTGAGCACAAAGACAACGTTCATCCATCTAGTTGGCAATGGGTGGGATTGCTTCAGAGCATTATGTGATTCCACCTGATGGAACTTCTGAATAAGATGTTAGTGTTTCTATATCAACAGAGCATTTCCTACTGGATATTAATGGTACTTTGCATATGGCAGTAAAGCATGAGTTTGTATTGTTGGAACAACACTGGAAAACAAGAGAAAACCAATTTGGTTGATCAAAGAAAACCCCACTGTGTCCCATTAATAAACAGAGCAGAGTTCCATTTGTGGTCGCATTACTTGCATTCTTTCCCAACTACTGCAAGCAGTGAGGATGTACTAGGGTAACATCAGCTTAAATGGCCAGCAAATCCCGATACTTTTCTCTGTTACTATTTGGCACAGGTCCATTGAAGTAAATGTGGCACAATATAAAGAAGTCAGGATGTAACAGTAAAACACCTATTTCCAGGATGAGGATGTAGCTCAGTGGCAGAGAGCTTGCCTAGCATGTTCAAGGGTTACAATCCCAGCAAAACACACACACACACACACACACACACACACACACACACACACACACCTGTGACAATGTACTTATACACTATGTTACCTTTCTGTTGCTGTGATATAACATCATGACCAAGGAAACTTACAGAGGAAGAGTTTATTGGCTTATGGTTCCAGAGGGTGAGTCCATAATACTGGGGTGACATGGCAGTAGGCAGCCAGAGCAGAAAGCTGAGAGCTTACATCTTCAAGCACAAACAGGAAGCAGTGAGAGGGCAAACTGGTAGTAGGGCAAGGCTATGAACTCTCAAAGCCCACCCCCAGTAGTATGCTTCCTCCAGCAATGCTGCACCTCCTAAACTTCTGCAAACAGTGTCACCAACTGGGACTAAGTGCTCAAATACTTGAGCCTATGAGGGATCTACTCATTCAAACCACCACATTCCACTTCCTGGCTCCCATAGGCTCATGGTCATATCATAACATATTTAGTACAACTTTAAAAGTCCCCATAGTCTTTAACAGTCTCAACACTGTTCAAAAGTCCAGTCTCTTCTGAGACTTAAAGCAATCTCTTAAGTATAATTCTCCATAAGATCAAAAAGAAAATTATATACTCTAGCATTCATATTTCCAATACTTTCCCAATCTAAAGAGAGGAATGGGAGCATATGGAGAAACTATGGGACAAAACAAAACACCAGCAGGGGAAGTACAAAAGTCTGAGGCCTGGGACTTTAGTTACAAAGGGCTTAGATAGATCTGCCCTTCCAACTATGCTGCCTGCAATATACACCTCTCTCTTAGGCTGGTTCCATTCCCTGTACTCAGCTCTCTTTGGCAGATGTTTCCCAGCTCTGGCATCTTCAATATCTTAAAGTCTCCACTAGATCCTAGGCTTCACCTTGACAGTTTAATGCAATGTCTCTCAGGGACTCTTGGCATGTCAAGGCCTTCTTTATGTAGGGACTACCCTGCTACATACTGTCTGGTCTCAGAGTCTCTCTAAAACTGCAGAGGATGAGTTGATGATCCCCTAAGCCAGTACTACATAGACCACACTGCCAATTTGGCTGCCAGCTTGGGATGGACCTTGGCTCCCTTCATCCACATTAACAGCAGCATTTGTATGTTGAAGCAATTGCAGAAATCCCTTTAGGCTTGCTTTCACAAATTGGAAGACGAGTTGGGTGGGTTCTTGCCCTGATGGTACTCTTTCCATAACTGTAGAGGAGGGGAGCTTCTTCTTAATGGTTCTAACCTCCTTAACAATTACAGCTTCTCTTCCAGGACACACCTTGGCTGCAACATTAAGCTTCCAAGTACTCTCTTTCTTGCCAACATGTACATTTATATTTCTTTATGTTCCACTTGATTTTTCATTTTATACTGGCATAAAATTTAAGAGTAATAACCAAGCCACATATTCAACATTAAGCTGTCTTGAAATTTCTTCCACAAAAGAAATTAGTTTATTATTTTAATTTCAGTCTCAGGCAAGGTCTTAGGCCTTGGGGAGAAGGACGCCAGATTCTTAACCAAAATATCACAGGAATGGCCTGGCCCCTAGGCACTTTCTGTTTAAGTCCCTTGCTTTCATCTCTCTCTGCAAACCTTTAGAGCTGAACCTCTACTGTTATAGCTCCTATTAGACCAGCTAATTAAGCTCTGCAACTTTTTTATTTTTTAAATTTTTAATTTTTAAAATTTAAAAAAATTATAAAAATTGTATTCATTATTTTTATTTTAGGTGTGTGAGTGTATTGCCTGCATATGGGTAAGTGCACCTGTGTCGTTCAGTGCCCATGGTGGACAGAAGAAGCCATTGGATCCCCTGGAACTGGAGTTACGGACAGTCTGCAACTTTTTTAATAGTTCAAAGTTCTAAAAGTCTTCTATAGTCTTCCCCAAACCAGTAAGTCAAATAGCTGTAGCTCACTCTCTGGTACCAACTTCTGTATTACTCTTTTGTTGCAGTGACAAAATACCCATGACCAAGGCAACTTATAGAAGTTAGAGTTTATTTGGACTTATAGTTCCAGAGGGAGAGTCCATAATGATGGGGAAGCATGACAGGAGGTGGTTGGTGCAGGAAGCTGAGAGCTCACTCCTTCAAGCACATACAGGAAGTAGGAGAGGACAAACTGGAAGCAAGCAAGGCTGTGGGGGACATTTTTCCTCCAAACCACCACATGTATTTAGAAAAACACCAACACACTGAGATTCAGTTTGATCATCTGTAAAATAAAGATGCTATTTCATATGCTATTGGGTTCTACAAAAGACTAGCAGTGAGATCATGTGCAAATGTTTGGTAAACCGTAACATTTACACAATACATAGAATTCATGTGACAGCAATCTAGCACCAAGAGATTAAGTTATTCTTCAATACAAATGTTCTTTTGAATTAAAAATAAAGTCATCATTTTCACACAATATTGTGTGATGTTGACATAAACTTTTAGAAAGAATTGCAGACTATATGGAATGTAGTATTAAATATTTCCGACATTGTAAAGTGATATTAAAAGTAGAATGGTAGAACCAGCCCTTATGATGATCCTATTTTCATGAGATTCAGGAATTCCATTCCAGAAATTTAAGTTGTATGGTTTTGTTGAACCTATGGTAGTGGAAACATAAGTGAATTAATAAATAAAAATCAAGAGAGAAAAGAAGACTTGAATCTGTTTCCTTGGTTTGGAAACACTTGAATGCTTGTCCAGGTGAGTCTCCTTAAATCTCAACTGAATTAACCTAGTGGTGAGGAAAAATACATTTAAAGTAACTCAAGTGTTGCTGGAAAATAAAATAATGAAGGTTAGCTCTTATAGTAGTAAGAGGAAGCTACCAAGAGAGGAAACCAATGAATGGTCTTTCCCAGCTGCAAAGCCTAATAAACACAAGAATGACGGCCCAGCACACTACCTCTAGTTGTACAGTAGTGGCACTTTTATTTGGGGGGTAATCAACAGCTGTCTAATTGGACGTAGGACCTTCTCAATGGGAGAGAACTCATGTGTGGCATTGTAAACACAGTCAAATACACATGGCTGGAGAGGTCATAGATCCTAGAGAAAAACCTACTTTTGTCACATCCCCAGACCAACATAATTTATTTAAAAAACTTTTTATTCATTATTTTTTGTTTTATGTGTATGAGTGTTTTGCCTGCATGTCTATAAGTGCACCAATGTCATGCAATACCCAAGGGCATTGGTTCCCCTAGAACTGGAGTTATGGACAGTTGTTAGATGCCATGTGGGTGCTGGAAATTGAACACAGGTCCTCTGCAAGTGCAGCCAGTGCTCCTATCTGCCGAGCCATCTCCCCAATCTCAACATAATTTCTTACTGTATTTGAAGTATTTCCAGACAAGTGCACATCTCACATTCATTTCAAAAGCTTATTCTTGTGCTAGGGATATGGCTCACACCTTTAATCCCCGCACTCAGGAGGCAGAGCCATGAGGATCTCTGTGAGTTTGAAGCCAGCCTAGTCCAGGCCAGCTGGGGCTACAGGGATATCCTGTCTCAAAAACAAACAAATAAAGCTTATTCTTGCAAAGTTCTACAACTGGTCAAATGTAGAGAATAAGTGTGTAGAGAATAAGTGTCTGTGAGAATCCCAGTTTTATGTGACACATCTACAATGTGTGTGTCACTTACCTCTATACCTAAGGCTCAAGGAACATAGTAGAACAGGGGGTAGAAAGAATATTAATGCATCTCTCAACTCTCACCAATGAAGCATCCTCAAGCACAGATGATGATGAACTCAGAGAACCACAACTGGCCAAAGTGCAGTGAATATGAGACCACAGAGTGTGTGTCCCTGGGTAGGACACCCACATCAAACCTCTGCCACTTAGGGCTCAGGGACCATTGTGGAAGAGGGGGCAGAAAGACTGTAAGAGCCAGGGGTGGTGGATGACCACAAGGAAACAAAGTTTTCCAGACAGCTGGTCAGTTACTCAAATGAACTTACAGCAATGGTGACAGCCTGCACAAGACTCATGCAAGTTCAAATTAGACAAAAACTGGGGGAAATGGGTAAGAAATCCCAACCTTAACTGAGAAACTATTGGCCACCGATTACTGCTGGGAGAGGGGGCACTGGTTTTCTTTAAGGGTGTGACACTAGATAGGTTGCAGGCTCCAGTGGATGGATTCACACAGTGGGACATTTTGGGGACAGAAACTTGGCTCAATAGGCCTTAACAGATATGACAGAACACATGAAATCTGGTATTGAGGCATGGAGTTGTTGAAGATGCGGAAGGGAGTCTAAATATGATTAAGATATATTGTACGAAATTCACACAAAAAAATCAGAAAAATAAAAAGTAAAATAAAACGATTGTGTCAGAGTCGATCACTCGTCTTCTTCTCTGGCCCTCTGTGGCAGTGCTGTGACCATGGATGTTTCCTTTCGCTCTCACTCACTCCTTTCTCAGTTTCTTGAGTGTTCACACTATGCCCAGAATGTACTCAATGAGAAAGAGTCTAACCAATATACATATGCGTTCTTACTTGGAGTCAATTCAAAGTCTATCAAGTATCTTGATGTGTCCCTGAAAAATATACTCATGCAATTTTCAATTAAGGTAGAAAATCCTACAAATTTTGAAATTACAGTATTTGCAGACAGGGGATTCAGTTACATTGCATGAGCATTTACTATTTTGTCATTTTATTGGTGTTTTCATATTTCTGGCACATTCATACATTTTATTGTTAACAAAAATGTTTAATTTGTAAATATGCCCCAGAGCATCCTGAGAGCATCAAGGCTCTGAATCCTTCTTTGTGGTGTGGTTCATGAATAATGAGCCCAAAGCTGGTTCACTGGTACAGATACTCCAACATAAAATCAAAGCTGTGATAGCACAACCAAATGGACCTCATAGGCTCAAGCAGCTTCCCAAAGTCACTGACAGAGAGTAAAATCCCTCCAGTAAGTGATTCTATGATGTAGAGTCCAAGGGCCCAGGAAGCATCTAAGTTATATTTGTTGGTTTTATGAAGGCAGCTTCCAAATAAAAAACGACAACTCCTCAAAGATCACTTTATACGTTAACTTCGAGGTAGGAATCAAACTGACTACAGTCAGAAAGTCACTAACTGAAACACAGGACTAAACACTGTCAGGGGCTGGTGTCACTGCCAAAGGGATGGAACGTGGAGCTGGAGCTGACATGCCTGGGGAAGGAGAGTCAGGACCTAATCTTTCAGTGGGTGGCAAAGGATGCCACCTAGTGACTGCCTTCACTGCATGAATTTCAGACTCGCTACTGATGTCTAACGAGTATTATTTTACACAGTATTCTCTAACTTACCTTCTGTATAGTATAAATACCTGGGGGAAAGTGAAGTCTCTTTTCTCACATTGTAATGCCTTTGAGTGCAGTACACAAAATATTTTTATGCAGAAAGGCACATTTTCCACCATAATTACCATGGTTTGTTTGCTTGGGGGTTTTTGTTTTTGTTTAACTAAAATAGAAGTTTCAGAGAAAATTTAGGTTGACAAACAGTTGATCAAATAAAAGGGTTGGGGGGGGCTATTGAACAAATCACTAAACACAAGTAAATGTCAAAAGAGTCTCAAAACTGCAAGAATCACAATGGTTACAGTTTTACTTAGAAAGAGAAAGGGCTCAGCTTAAGTGGAGGTGGGCTGAGGAGCTCCATTTGTGGTGTTCCTGTGAGGAAGATGGTATATGAAGAAAGATGGCTCTGAAAGGGAGATGCAGAAGGAAAAGGGGATTGCAACGGCTGAAGGGGTGAATAGAGACAGTGGCTGTTCCACAGACTAATCTGAAGGGTATGAGAGACAAGACTGTGCTTAATGCCAGTGGGCAAGCCACAGGTGTTTGCTGAATCAGAGAACATGGAGTCTCTCTGGGGTGTCATAGATCTGAGCCTTTTCCACAATGTCAGGATGAAGACCACTGGAGGTAGAGGTAGAATGCATGAAGAGGAAAAAAAACTTGGCCCGATAACTAAACCCAGCCCTGGAGGCAAAATAATAGCCAGCACAAGCCAGGCAATGAGGTACATGTATGATGTTAGCCAGGTCTTTCATAGAGGGACATTACTATGGAGAAAGTACAGACTCAGGGATTCTGTGGGCACAGGAAAAGCTTTCTATTTTGGAGACAAATTTTCCACACTTTGACACAAAAAGGACAAATTCTGGAGGAAGGTCAGAACCCATGAGGGCTTAGGCCAATACCAATTTGAAATCATGAGTTATATTTCCTGTAAGAAGAAATGGTCATGGCTTGAGTCTCATAAACTTGCAAACATAGTGGATCTAGTTAAAAAAATCATTAATTCTCACAGAAAACACAAAGTAATATCAAAATCAAACCTCACACTATTTTTCAAAATACAAAAAAACTTGATTGGTTTTATTAACAGTTTTCTGTCTTAATTATCTCTTTATTTACCATTGCTTAAAAACAAGACATAGATAAGCAATGATTTTTAAATTTTTCATTTATTATTTCATTAATTTTTTTATGTGTATGAGTATTTTGCCTGCAGGTATTTGTACCACAGGCATACAATGCCTGCAGAGGCCAGAAGAGGGTGTCAGATCCCCTGGAACTGGAGTTACAGACAGTTGTTAGCTGCCACGTGGGCTCTGGGAATCAAACCTGGATCCTTTGGAAGAATAGCAAGTGTTCTTAACTACTAAGCCACCTCTCCAGTCCAGCTAAGCAATCATCTGTGAAGCAAATCCGAGGGCTATTTTCCAAGTTCTCTGTGGTTGATTATGAAGAATCTGGTGACACCACGTACATGTGCAATCCTCTCCTCATTTCTTCTTAAATGCATATTTTAAACAGCATTACTGCTTAAGTAAGGGCTACTTTTGAATAATAACTGGACTCAATGTCTCAATTCACTTTGGAGCTTTAGGCGAGACTGAATTATCACCTAATGATCTTCTTTACCTTTCAAAAACATTTAAAAGTCAGAAATAAATATTGCGAAAATGGGGTGCCTCAACTAAAATTGTAGCCATTATGACGCTGTCCTTTTTACATCCACAGGCCTAACTGCTTCACAACGGTCACATTGGGGAAAAAGTGTCCACCGAGAAGTGGACATGCTGCTGAGCTGGAAGAGAACCAGAGCAGTGAGCCTGGTGCTCGGTCACCGTGGTCTATAGCGCACAGCTTGGAGGCAGAAATAAGGGTTTCCCTTTAGGTTTCTTTCTCCCATATTTTTCTTTTCTTTTTTTCTCCTCTTTTAATTCATTATTTTTTTAGACAGGGTCTCTCATAGCCCAGCTGGCCTGGAACTTACCATGTAGACCAGGTTGGCCTCAATCTCACCTGCTTCTGCCCCCGCCCCCCAAGTGCTGGGATTAAAGGCATGCACCACTATGCCTGGGTTCCTGTACATTTTTTAAGGTTATGTCTAAAACTCACTATGATATGAGTCACCACTGTAACCCAGCATTATTAGATGCAGGCATCATTTTTACTGTGAACTTCAACCACAAATTAAAAACTGCAACTTTTGGGAGCTTGGGGAGACTACTCACTCTGTACAGTGCTTGACAAACATACATGAAGAACCCAAATTTGGTCCACAGAACCCATATAAAAAGATCAGACACAGTGGACAGTGACAGGGATGGCAGAGTATGGAGCCTCTAGTGGGAGAGGAAGGCTGTCTATCTGACGAGTTTTGTATTAATGCTCAGATGCCGAGGAGCTCAGAAGGTGGGCGACTGTGACCAGTGATAGTCATGTATATAGAGATTAGAAATGCATGTGAAAACGTCTCAATGTCAATTGCTTTGGAATGAATTTTTCTGTATGAAAAAAAAAATTAAAAAAATAATGATTAAAAAACAAAACAAAACAAAAAAAAAAAAGATCAGACACAGGGCATGGTGTCACATGCGTATAATCCCAGCACTGGGGAAGTGTAGGGAGTGATCCCTGTGGCTTGCTGGCCAGCCTAGCATAGTTTGTGCATTCTAGGCCAATGAGGACCCTGTCTCAGAAAAGAAAGAGCTGGCATGGTGGCACACACCTTGAGTCCAGCACTCAGGAGGCCAATGCAGGTCCATTTTTGTGAGTTTGAGGCCAGCCTGCTATACAGAGTGAGTTCCAGGCTATCCAGGACTGCATAGTGAAACACTGTCTTAAAAGACCAAGAACCAAACCAAACCACACCAAGCAACCAAACAACAAAAACCAGCAGGAGGAGGTGGTGCCTGAGAAGCAACACTCAGGGCTGTCCTCTGGCTTCAACACGCAATCATCGGCCTGCACAAAATTTCAACTTTTTAATAACTTAGCACATCTGTCCCCCTAGGTCAGCTCCCTCTTCCTGCTTCCCTGGAATTTAAGAGGAAGATGCAGCTGTTGGAAGCAGGAATTTGACAAACTGTTGTGAGATGAGCTGTTGAGGGAACTATAAGGAAAACGGAGGGCTCAGTTCTAACTCTGCACCCATTTTGACTTTGCTGCATTTACTGGTTAGTGTAAAAGACAGTGGAGAACTATGTGAGCTTCTGCAAAGGACCAGAGTATTCCTGTCGTTTACACTTCCCCTCTGCAAAATCAGAATGGAAACATTTGCTCTATTGGAAGGCAGTGATAAGGATGGATTTTTAAAGTTTCCATTTTTAAGTGAAAATGAAAGAAAAATGCTCTTCTAGATGTGTTGTGCCTTTGAGCTCCATTTGAAAAAAGAAAAAAAAAAGGCAGCGAAAGCTGCTGTGAAGGTCACTGAGTGAAAGAACTTCCTCAGGGCACAGAATAAATTAAATCCCAAGGAAAAAATAAAATGTGATTTCCAGAGTGTGAGGCACAAACTCCAAATGACAATGATTGACAGCCAAACTATATCCGTGCAATATCCAAGACTGCACGTTCTCATTTACCTCAGTGTAGCCAGCAAGCGCCCATTAAACATCCGTCTGATGCCCAAATTAACCTTCTTGGCAAACTGAAAGAGGCACAAACTATCATAATCAACCTTTCATTATCACAGCAGCCTCTAGTTAAAGGGTCAGAATAATTGTGCCATCAGAGCCTTGATTGTTTTCAATCAACAGACGGCTGGAGTGACAGCTCGGTGATGGAGGAGTCTGATGAAACCGCACCAGGCCTAATCAGAGCAGATGAAAGGAAGGCATGATTGGTGTAAATGAACAGTCGTGCCTCTCCTTTTCATTTACAATCTGAAATTACTCTTAAATTTGTGGGGTTTTTTTCCTCCCTATGAGCACCACTGAAAGAATGTTTGACTTATTATGAGTTCTGACAGTGCAGAGTTATAAAACACAGGTAGGGTTATCAGCTGAGGTTTTAAGTGGGTATTCAGCATAATTCTAACAAATTCACTCTTGAAAAGCACAAAATGGCTAAAAGGCTTCCAATGACCTAACCTCTCAGTGCAGTTTGATTAGAGGCCCGTTTACTCTTCTGCGGTTGCAAACACTGATAAGGAAGGCCTGAGAACAGGGATGCCCTATAATGTTTTCTCTCACCCTACGGTACTGGTCCCTCCACCCCACATCTTTTGTTCTCTAAGAGCAGGAAAGAACGAACATTAAGGGCTCAAAAGACTTCACTGACCAGTGGGTGTGTGTCAAACAGAATAATTTTTGGTTAAAAACTTGAAGCTCCACTGGGAACCACAAGTGGTAGGGAAGACACAGTAAGCCCTAATTCAAAGCTAACATCAGAAAGGATACCAGGGAAAAGAATGGGTGCTCTACAACAGGTTAAGCTAGATTTGGCATAGGGAGGATTTGGAGAAAACTTAAACAGTATAAAGCTACATTTACATAGTTGCTTGTGTTAACAGGCAATAAGCATTAACATCCTTTAAAAATTTAGTGATGAATGAAATGGTGGAAAGAAACGTCTAACTTCTATTTTCATCTTTAATTCTGAGATCAAGTAGTGACTAATTATGGGAACGCAGTTTTAAGTTAGTACTATAAAACAAAGAAAAGCTTTCTAGCTGCAAAATTAGTATGCCTTATGTGTGTGTACACAAGTGCATGTGTGTTTAGTATCGATGTTGGTGATTCTGAATTTGCAGGGCTATGGCCTCCTGAACTGCACTTTTCTAGACTGTGACCAACCCTGAGCTGCTGGCTCAGGGTTCAGGTTCACTTTTAACATCTTAACTCAGAACGTTTCACAGAAAACTTAGGCTATTTTATTTGCCAAATCTTGAGCTTGAATGATGAGATAAAGATATGTAACTCACAAAGTTAAAAGGAGAGTTATTTTATGCCTTTAATCCCAGCACTTGGGAGGCAGAGGCAGGCGGATCTCTGTGAGTTCGAGGCCAGCCTGGTCTGCATAGCGAATCCAGCCCAGCTGTGGCTACAGGGAGATCCTGTCTCAAAAAGACCAAAAAACAAAACAAAACAAAACAAAAAAAAAACCCCCAAAACCAAAAACCAGACTTGAAGACTTGAATTGTCCATGCAAGAGTGAGCAAAATTAGTTCCCTGAGAGCTAGATAGACTTCATTTTTGGGGTCAGCTGCTATCCATAAATGGACCCAGATGTATAAAAGTCACATAGTTCTAGCTATATGTAGATAGACTTCAAGAATAATATTGCCAGGTCTAGCTTATGACTTTCTGAAACTTCTCAAAGTTTTATATTGTTGTGAGGCTTTAAAGACAATCTTCAAAGGAAGATACCTGGAAAATAATTCAAACATGCATTTTCCAAATCCATCCTCATTCTCCTGAACTTTCTAAGTGCTCAACTTCTTCAGCGGGTCCCTTTACATCTGTATGCTCACAGATATATGCCTCAAGTTTTATGGCACACACTCCATCATCTCTTGAGAAGTTGGTTCACTTGGTGGGAGGTTGGCTTTTAAAGCCATAACTTCCTTCTGAACAGAAGGCCCTTTGTGTACATGTCAAGTGGTTTCAGAACAGACTGCTTATCAGGTCTAAGCTAGGATTTCCTTGTAAGCTCAAAACTCATAAGGATGAAAGGCAGACCACTTTGAGGAAGTTTCTATCTAAGCCCAAGAATCCAAAAAGCATGGAACTGATTGTTCTAAAGCACCAGACAGCCCCCTTTACAGTACCGAAATCTTACACAGGATATGAAAATTTAAAAAAAAAAGAAGAAGAAGATTCTTCGGGAGCTCTCTCAAACCTGGCAAATCAACCCCTGTATTATCTGCCCTTTATTTACCTGGAGCTTCCCTCCAAAGCATACCTGGTCCCAGTAGTGGACAGAGTAAGGAATTCCTTCCAGTCCTCAGGTCCTGTGTCAATCTCACAAAGAGAAGGATGCCTATGTACATTGGCTTCTTAACTACGCAGCATCCTTTCAGAATGCAGAGTTTTAGTTTTACTTTCAGATGTGAGTAATTTCCCATTGTGATTGGCTGACTTATAGTCAATTTAGTATAATCAATGCCAAATTACATTGTAATTCACATAGAATTACAAATTAAAAGCTATATTAAGAGCAAATGAATTAATCAAAATTAATGATATTATGCTCCCTTGCTTTAAAGTGTTAATAAGATAGGTTTTCCTAAAACGTTTAAACTTCAGCACACCATCCATCACTCCTTTAATTACCTGACTTCTTCTGTAGCCAGAGGAAGTAGTGTGGGGACATTTCCCATCAACAAGAGCACACACTATGCAGAATGTCTGTTCAGCCTCAAGTGAGGAGGGCTCTTTTAACTTGCCCTTGAGCATAAAGTAATATCAGTGCCACGTATCAATGCTAACTCTCAGCACTTTTTATAAGCAAAGGGGAAGAATGCTGGGAACTCTGATATCTACCTTCACAAACCATCAAGGTCTTTTTTCCCTCACTACAAGGAACTATTTTCCTGGCTGGACTTTGCTTTCTCTACCAGAATATTGGAATCCAATTGCAGTACTTCTGTGTTCCACCTCAAATAACACAAAGGAAGTGTTTGGACCACCCTGGAAAACATCACCACAGTAGGCATTATGAGTATACTCATATTATGGGTATGAAGGGACCCTAAGAATTTTCACTTTCTATTGATGTTTCTCCTGACTCTGATCGAAAAGGGCCCATTTTCCAGGTATGTTGAGTCCAGATGTTCTCCCTCTTCCATATTAGTGAGTCACCATAGGGCTCATGTATTCTATGTAAGCACCTGCAATTGAGCTATATCTCAACCCACATTCTAGTCTTTATTTTAAATAATATCAAAATTCATGGAGACAGGGATAAGAGAAATAGTGTGTAAAGATATCAATATTAAATAATAAACGTCAAAGCTTTTACAGATATTTAAATGTATTTCTACAGCTTCTGTGCCACTCTACAGAGATATTTTGATGTTCTCTCTGAGAACACCAGGACAAAGAAATCACTATGGTCTGAGATGACAATGCATTATGAACTCCATGACCACTCAACTTCCTCATGTCACAGGACATGGACCCATAAGTTTATTTGTATCAGAAAGAGAGTAACATTTATTAGTGTCAATAAATTAATATTCTTTTCACTTTCTCTTAAACCCCACAGCTAAGCCAATACCCACTATCCATTTCTGTGGCATAGTTTTCTCAGTTTTCAATAGATTAATCATAAAATGAAGATGCAGTGATTAATCATTTTCATTCCTTCCATACAACTTCTAGTTCCAGATAGGGACAGCAGCCTACTGACTTCCTCCCGCACCGTCTGCAACACTTCAGCAGAAACAGTGGAACTCTGGGTTCTCTTCCACGTTGATTTCAATGTCCTGATGGGATTTTAAAGTGTTTTTTCCTTAGTTTTCTTCATGTCCTGCTTTGTGCTTCACTGCCTTGTACTCTGAAGGATGAAAGGTGGTTCTTCCCTCTGCTGGAACTCTCTATCCACCCCTCTTAATCAATCCATCTAGAGGCCCAGTCTTTGGCTGTGATCTTGAAGATCCTCAGTAACACTTTTATCCACGTCATTTTTGCAGCTTCCCACAACTGCACAAGTGAGGGTGAACGTAAGCCATTTGTTAGGAAGCATCTGTTGCTGACCTCACTTGTTTTAGAGTAAGATTTGGAGGTACTCTGAGGTTCTTTTGTGAGGTGGACTTTTGTGAGGTGAGGTACTCCAAGAGAACACAATGAGATATCCATTCAAGCAAATTGTACAATGAGTCAATCACAGAAACTCTCATTTAAACTTTGGTTTTCTCACTACTTAAAACTTGGATAACTTGCCTCATCTACCTTAACAAAGTCAATAAGAGACTCAGATGAAATTACAAGTAAAAATTCATTAAAATATGAAGCACTTTAGGCTTCAAAGAATTACTATTGTTGTTATTATTGATGGACATCTGTGCCTGGCCTCCGGGTTTCTACCTTATATATAGCTTATGGTGGGATTTTATTTTTAAATCCCTGATAACCCAGGTAGCAGCAATATTACTGCGGGCCACCAATGCATAAGTAATATTCTCCAGTCATCTTTTTCCTTCTCACAGCAGCAACAAAAATATCAGTCTGGAAACAACATGAATCACAATGAAAATTAGAAGCTGAGAACAAAAATATGTCGTATCTCATAAATCACCTTTCTTGTTCTGTTATGCTCAATTCTTTTTAAAAAAGAAAGAAAAGAAAAAGAAACTACTAACTCATGGGAACAGCCACACATGAATACAAGTTGGGTCTCTTGTAATTTCTGATAATCACTGCTCTTTACAGCTACTTGAGAATGTACAGCTGTAGTGCTGGGGATTAACTGCAGCAAAATCCCTCTGAAATGGATGTGTCATGTCTCACAAAGGCATGCAGCCCAGACAAACAACAGCAAAGCCACTAGTCAAGCCACCGGGGATGAATCCTCACAGAGGAATTAGCAGCATGCAGATCGGGAGGAATAACTAAATACACACTCCAGCAGCTTCAAGCACCAAGCCTGGAAATAGCAGCATTACTCAGTGTCCAGCTGGGGACCCGCAGAAAATGAAACACCCTCTGGGTGGCACTATCTGGGATGCGAAGGGACCTGGTGTTTGTTCTCGTTACTAATATCTAACAAGGAGATGGAGCTGTCCTCCTCACATCTGCAGGAAAGACTATATAGTTGGGTAGAACTGTCAGGAGTTTCGGGAAGAAAACTGAGAAGAGGCACAAATTTGATTAGCATAAGGAATGGCCAATTAACAAATACACAAGGAAAGAGACATCATGAATATGCTATGCAAGTGCCTATCTGGAAAAAGTATAGCAATGACACTATAACGCACACACGAGGGAGGGCAGGAACATGAGGAAAGATTACACTTCATTTAGGGTAAAGTTCTCAGGCCTCACAATTTTATTCTACTTCTAGTTACCAAGATCTATGTGTTTGAAATGTGAACTCTCCACAAATAATTTTTTGATTACATAATCATGCACATATGTTTCTCTGACCTAGGACTGTACCACAGATTGTCAGTGATTTTCATAGCTGTATATGCATGAAGAAGAGTTAAAAGGCAGCAAGCACTGAAGAAACAGAAAGGCAACATTGACGGAAATGTCCAAGCAATGGCATTATACTTTCCATTGAAGTAGGAGCTTTCCAACAAAGCCCAGTCAGGAACCCTTAGATGGGACTTGACAAGGGACATGCAGAAAGGTCATCAGACCCAGCAGGCTCCAGGAAAGCAGGCGCTTTCCACTGGACCTTTCCACTACTGAGTACCCAGCACCTACCCTACAGCAGGCAGCAATAAGGTATTCAACAGAATACTGTCAGGTACAGCAGGTTCTCAATAGCTATTTGTCATTAATGCAACAATGAATGAAACACATGTCACAGGACAGACAGAATTAACAAGCTGACGGAGCAGCCACTAACCTTTCAATCTTTCCCTATACCAGGAAACACAATGGCCAGGCATTTCTTCTCCCTTTTTGAAACTTTCTGTAGTACGAGGGGTTGGACCCAGGGTCTTATTCATGGTAGGCCACTGAACTACAATCCGAGTACTTCCTAATCTTAATTAAACTCAAAAGATTAATGTGAAGCATCTCTATGCCCATTAATTTTGAGTAAATTTAGAAGCCATGGACCAATATGGGTAGAGTTCAAAAGTTAGAAGACAGGAGTTTAATTTCTAGCCTTGTTCTGTCAATTTTTCCATTCACATCACTGGACCAAAAAACAATAAATGCAGAATCACTCTCAGAGCTGTGATGCAATATTCCAATCAGAAGCATGTAGATACATTGTCTCACCTGCTACACTGAAGTCCTTGCTTTCTCCTGAGCAGTGGGAAATTTGGGTCAATTTGTCATCTAAGAGACACAGATGAAAGCTGTGTACATCACTGTGTCTTCTACTTTCTAACTACAAAGAAGTAGCAGCTTTTTGCTTGGGTTTACCTTCCAGGATTCCTTTTAAGGAAAATGATTAAACAGAAATGTACTGCATGTGATTCTGTAGTGCAGAAAAAAGCTAAGGAGGAGCTTGTAAAAAAATTCAAAAGACATTGCAATTGATGTTGTTGACCACCCTAAATAATATGGGAGTGATATCTCTAGAGACACAAATTTCCAATAAAACATAAGGAAAAGTGCAGACTTTAAAAGGCCAAACTTAGGGCTGGAGAGATGGCTCAGTGGTTAAGAGCACTGGCTGTTCTTGCAGAGGACCTGGGTTCAATTCCCAGCATCCACACGGTGCCTAACAACTGTCTGTAACTCCAAATCCAGGGGATCCAATGCCCTCTTCTGACCTCCTCAGACATTGTGCGACATGGGTGCACTTACACATGTGTAGGCTATACACTCATACACATAAAATAAAAGTAACAAATTAAAAAAAAACTTGGGGGCTAGAGATGGCTCAGCGGTTAAGAACACTGGTTGTTCTTGCAGAAGATCTGGGTTCATATCCCAGCACCCACATGGCAGCTAACAACTGACCGTAACTCCAATCCCAGGGGATCCGACAGCCTCTTCTGACCTCCATGGGCATTGCATGACCCGGTGCACTTACCTACATGCAGGCAATACATGCATACATTCATAAAATAAATTAAAAAAAATAAAAATAAAAGGCCAAACTTGCTGGGTGTGGTGGCACACACTTTTAATCCCAGCACTCGGGAGGCAGAGGCAGGCAGATCTCTGTGAGTTCAAGGCCAACCTGGTCTACATAGTGAGTTCCAGGACAGTTGGGGCTACAGGAAGACTCTGTCTCAAAAAGATAAAAAAAGAAAGGCCAAACTCAATTTCTATACTAGTTTTTCTTAGAATAAATACAGCTTTATGTGGGGTTGGTAGTATGATATTATTCATTCGATACATCTTAGTATGAAAATTCTACATTATTGTTTGTATTTATTACTTATGGCACTGCACAATGTAGACACTGAAGGCACAGTCTCTGGCTCAGAGAGTGTATAATCAGAGACAAATGTAACCAGGATTATCCCCAACTCAAAAGAGTTGGCACAACTTCTTTTAGGAGTAGGTAGGTGTCCCCTCAAACCCAAGGTTAATAAAGGAATAAAAGTACTGTCCTCACAGAATAAGTAGGAAGTGTTAGTAAGAAAACAAAATTTCTATACACAGAGATGAAGATGAAATAAGCTTGACATAATAATTCAAAATTTGTAAATCCTGTTTTTAGGGATCTTCTACCAATCTATCAACACTATGTCTAGCTCGTAACAGGTGTCAAAAATATTCACTTTTATTTCCCCGAATTATTATAACACACACGCACACACACACACATATGAAATAAGAGAGAGAGAGAGAGAGAGAGAGAGAGACTCCTATTGCCCCAGCTGTTCTGGAACTCACTATATAGACAAGGCTAGCCTCGATCTCACAGAGATCCGCCTGCCTCTGCGTCCCAAGTTCAGGGATTAAAGGTGCCACATCTGTCTTCCCCAAACCATCTTGATCCATTTAGAAAACATTCTTTTCTGCAATATACTCACAATCCCGAGTTGTACATGCTTTTAAATAAGAGTCTCTCCCATTTGGGGTGAGGCCTGGGGGAAGGAGTTAGCAAACCTGCCCTCTGCCTTCTACTGTAAGATAGCTCTGAGGTCCCAGCAGCTCAATAAATATGAGTGAAGAGAGAACAGGTCTGAGCTAGTTTGTTGAAGAACAAATACTATATGGAGCTTTTCCTATAAACTGTACTCTTACGACATAATGATCTCCCTTTCAGCCTGGAGAGAAGGAACCTTTGGTTGAATAGACAGGAAATGTTCTTTTATGAGAAGAAAGCAGTCATTAGCACTTCCCAAGAAAATGAGATTGTGTCTGATGCATTGGAAAAGTGAAGAATTATCTTATTCTAAGTTGTTTTCTTAATGAAGAACTTCCATGTTTTGGTTTGTTAATTAATCTAAAAATTTTTAACTGACAACTGAGAACTGAGTATATTAAAGGTGGACAGCATGATGAACCAATAATACACACTTACATCGTGTAACAATTATTATAGTTTGACTACTATAACCACCCATGTAGGACATTAGATCCTCAGAACTTGTTCTTCCTGTAACTAAAAGTTTTGTACATTTTGGTCAGCATCTTCTTTTGGTGAGACTCTGCTCAGAAGTCTATAGGCTGACTCTAATAAGAGTTATTTAATAATACCCTATTTAAACAAAGTCTTAAGTTAGAGCTAAAACCTCTGACTATCCTGAAAGCAAAATAAAACTGGTAGAGATTTGCCATGTAACACATATGAGAGATTTCACGTACCATAGTTCTCTTCAGCTGACTTGGTCATTTTTGCTGGTATGGCCTCTCTTTGAACTAGTAACTAATTTGGAGTGTTTCTTTTGGAACTTGAGAATTCATTGGCCTTGAAATATAAAACCAAATTGTTGAGCTGTACTGAGGTGAATTAAAAACAAAAATATATTTTCAAAAGTCCTTTTATGCCCTAAAACATCTGAGGTACAAATCTGCTTGTGACCTCTGAAAGCACAGTAAAGTTAACCAACAGACCAAGTGCTTCTAGGGAGACACAGTGAGTGGGAAACTGTCTGGGACAGAATAAGAATTCCTCTGCAAGAGAAGAGATGTAAAGTTTTAAAAAGGTCAAATGGACAAAGAAAATGCAGGCACAAGACATAATTGTGTGGGATTTCAGAGATTCACAGATCCACAAAATGGTTATAGCACATCTATCAAGGGAAGAAACAGTAAAAAAAAAAAAAAAGGTAAATAAATAAAATAAGAGTCTGTTCAGTGAGAATAATTTAAAAGTTTTTGTGACAGGTCTTCAGAGCCAGACTAGTAAATAATGAAAATTAGACCTTTCATTGAAGAAGGGATTGTCCCAGATTACATTATCAGCCCGCAGTGGAGCAGTCACCTGGGTAAACGTGTGTTGACTGTGCTCACCTAAGCTATGTTGCACATATTAATCAAATGGAGCTACCTTCATCTGCTTCTCTGCTACCCGCCCTACTTTGTGCCAATTTCCTTTCTCTTCCAGCACCTTCTTCACTGTTCTTTAAGGCACAGGACTGGGATTTGTCAAAGTCAATGAGCACTTTATTACAGTGAGAACGTTCTGTAATGAACAATTCAGCAATTTAATGAGATTCTGTAGATCTGTCTCCAGCCTGTCCGTCAAGTTTCACTTCCATAAAGCACCCTGACACTAATCCTCTGGCAGACCCAATCTTCACCCTGGGCAGAATATTAGATTCTTCCATGGTATATTGCATTACTAGTATAACTTCAGCAAAAAATGATGAACTTAACTATACTTGAGGCAATATAGTTGGTCTGATTTGATTTTCTCTATTGAGCAAGAGGGAATTACTTATTTACTAAGATAAAGCAACAACAGTTTCTTATTGCCTGCTGAATGCCTAAATTGATAATATTTATGGGAGTCTTTTAATTCTTTCTTGAGGACCAGCTTTAAAAACGTATCTTATTGCCTGCAGCAAGAAACCAGTTTCTAAAATTCTGCATTATAACATTAGTAGCCTTTAGAGAGGCAATTTTGATAACTTCTGAGTGGACAGGATAGAGTTTTCTTGACATTCAGACATCTGCACATTACCATGTCAATCCCTAGCAGTGCCTTCAACCATGCTACATTAACTGGCAGATGCCACAAGAATGGCCTCAAATCTCAATCTAGTGAGAAAAAAAATTAAATGAAGAATTCATTCTGTGTCTTTCTTCTCCTATAGGAAGTGAGATAAGTTTGGCTACTTCATACTGTGAATTGATCAAAGACAATACTGAAGACTTATGTGGCAGGGAAGAGTCACAGATTGTTGAAATCCCTGCCAGAACCACATCCTCACCAGTACCTGCAACCTCTGCCTGAATAAGCTTTCCCAGAAACACCCAAAGAGCAGCAAAACTTAGGACTTCTTTTTAAATCAAGACTGTGGGCTAGTGGAGAGATGCGGTAAATGTCCGCAGACTTGGATTTGAAGGTTGGCTGTGCTCTGCAAACCTGGACCAAGTACAGAAACCTCATTTGTTTACCTGCAACATGAAGGTGGACACATTCTTGAAGCCTGTTGCAATAGTAAGTCAGTAAAGCTTGAAGTGCCTGGGGCCTGGCTGGCCTTCATTTCATCTCTTATCATTGTCAATAAAAATAGGACAGCAGGTGATTAAAGATTTACAAATAAAGGAGGAATGAAGACATCAGGAAAATTATTCATCAGTAGAATTGGCTATTGGCCAGAAGCACTCTCTGAATATGTTTGGTAAGGCATTAGGGGTTTACTGCCCCACTAGCCAATAGAGCAACTAAATTTCCCTAGTATTATACAGATAGCCAGTTTTCAAATAATCCTGGATGCATGATATCCCAAGTAACAAATGTCTAGATAGAGTGAGACAGGTGTGTAGGAAGAAGGAGGAAGATAAGTTTTCAAAGACTCCAGGTGGATTGTCCAAAGAGAGTCACTAGGGATGAGCAGAAGAGGATTTAAATTGAATAATCAACTTTCAAACAAAAACCATCCTCCTGTCCCCTAGACAAAGCAGTGACAGGATGTGAAAGGATTCTATGTCAAGGAAAATGGCAGGGCTTGGGAAGAATACACAATGAACCCAGAGGGAGATTTTTTCCCCCTCTGCAGTGCAAGAGCTTAATTTCACTTGAGGTCTAAACTACTCTCCATTGTAATAAAGACATGTTTCTAAATGGCTTATAGAAAAACCCTGAATTCAGTTTGTTCTTACTGTTCTTAAATATGTACATTACTTTACAATCCATTCTGTTCATATTCAATTCAAGGATTTTTTTTTTCAATAGAAAATGTCTTTCCTTTTTCTGGTGTGCCCAGGAAGCCGCAGTGCCAGTCTGATCCTGAACTGAGCTATATACATAGATTCACTTGCCCACCAAAGGAGCAGTAATTGTAAGACTTCGGTCCCACTGAGGACCTTGGTCCACATCAAATAATGGTTGTTGTTCCTGAATTCTTCAATTCTAATTACATCAAGCTTTCTCGAAGCCAAGTAGAGCATCCTTACCTGCCAGATCTGCTCCTCACTCAGGGAAGTCAGGCGGTCACTCTTCAGCACCTCTTGCAGCAGGCAGTAGGGCAGTGTGAGGACGTCCTCTGGGCGGCTCTTCAGGAGCTCTGAGAGGTGTTTCACTAGGAAATCAATCACTGCCTTCTCCAACAAAGTGAGGTGAAAGAGGTCAGCAAGTCTGTACAGATCCAAGTAATTAAAGCTATTTAGTTCCTGGGTGCCAAAAACATAAAAATGAAAAAAGACCGCTTAGAAATCAACAAAGAATAGGCAGGAAATTAGGGTGACTGGCTACCATTTTCATGACAGGTGGGAGAAGTGGGGCCATTAATATTAAGAACACTCCCTAAGGCCCACTATCATGAGGCTCTGAGTTTTCCTTCTTACTTTCCCATATGGTCTCCCGTGTGGGTCTTACAACCCATATACTTAAAGATATCGTTAAAATGATATTTCCTGGAAGGGCTTCCTGGTTTTGCTATCTGAAATGCTACTTTGCAACTCTTTTAAGAAGCATTTTACCAATAAGAACACTCATGTTTTCTACCCATCCTTCAGGTCGTTTTCTACAGAAGGTGATCAAGAGAGCATGTAAGCCGGGGCTCATGACAAAACAAGTCGAAAGACACACTGACTTTGCATTGTTTCAAAACTTCAAACTAAGTATATGGATTCGGATTCAGTGGCCAGCACCGTGGCACAAAGAGAGGGGAGGATGGAAGGAGAGACAACTGCAAAGCAAAGGTGATGGGCACGGAGCTAGAGCAGAAAGGCCAGTACAGCTACAAGTGTGGAGTGACTATGGAATACTAATTGAAAACACTTCATTGTTATGTTTATATCTTTATATGCACATCAGGCCTCTTCCAGTTAGAGGCCTACAACTTAAAAGCAGCTCACTTTAAAAGTACAGAAGATAGACTGACTAGACTTAGCGGACGGACTTGCACTAGAGAATGGCTGGGGATACTGACAACCCAGTGGGCCTTAACAGGGATGACTGAGTATATGGGCTCCAGTGGGGGGGGGGGGGCGTTATGGGAGGGTGCCAGTGAGGATGAGGGTATAAAGATGATTAAGATTGTTTAAGATGTTCTGTATGAAATACACAAAAAATTCAATTAAAAAAGTAGTATAAAAAAGATTTTAAAGAAAAAAATGTAGAGAGAATCAAAAAGTTTATTACTGGGGCTAGAGAGATGGCTCAGGGGTGAAGAGCACTGGCCGCTCTTCCAGAGGAACCGGGTTTGAGTCCCAGGACCCACATGGTAGCTACCAACTGTCCATAACTCCAGTTCCAGGGGATCTGTCATCCTCTCCTGGCCTCTGTGGGCTTTGCATGACATGGGTGCACTTATATACATGTAAGCAAAACACTCATACACATAAAATAAAAAGAGGTAAAATTTTTAAAAATTATTTTTTAGCAAATTTACTACTTTTATTTATTTTTCCTCAATGCCTTTTTACTGAATTTTTGTGCATTTCATACAACACATTTTAATCATATTTAGATCTATCCCCCATCTGCACTCCCCACAGCCTCCCCCCACTGGATTTCATGCATTCTGTCATATATGTTAAGACCTATGGAGTCAAGTTTCTATTTCCAGATATCCCTCAGTGAGAGCTCATCCACTGGAGTCTTGTCAGCCTATCTAGAGTCTCTCCCTTAAAGATCAACTCTCCCTCACCCAGCAGTAATCAGCTGCTAATAGTTTCTCAGCTGAGACTGGGGCCTCCACCTCCACCCTTTCCCCGTTCTTTGCTGAGTTTTTTTCTGATTAAGTTTGCATGGGTCTTGTGCATGCTGTCATCATTGCTGTAAGTTCATATGAGGAAGTTCCCAGAGGCCTCGCAGACTCTGTTTCCCTTATGATCATGCACCAACCCCCTGGCTCTTACAATCCTTCTACCCCCTCTTTTGCACGGCCTGAGCCATGGGTGGGTGAGGTTTAATATGGGAGTTCTATCCAGGGAGAGGTCATAGATCCTAGAGAAAACCTCTGTCACATTCCTAGACAAATATAATTTCTTACTTTATGCTAAATATGGATTCTTATATTTACAGACAAGTACACCAGTCACCACTCATCACACACAGAGAATAAGTGTCTGTGAAATGCCCAGCCCCAAATGACATATCTGCAATGGAAACTCTATACCTAAGGCTCATAGAACACAGCAGAACAGTGGGGAGAGAGAAAACTAATGCATCTCTCAACTCTCACCAGCCAAACTTCCTCATGCAACAGAAGGTGATTCACACAGAAGGCTGGAACTGGCCAAAATGGAATTTAAAAAATTATATTAATGGGGTATTTAAAATTTATTCCTTTGGTATTTTTTAAATTTCATTTTTCCATTTCAGGTGTGTGGTGTGCATGTATGTATATGAATGTTTTCACGTGTGTGGGTACACATGTGTATGTGGGTCTGTATTAACCACTGAGCAATCTAACCAGGCCCCTTCTTTAAAAAATTATTTTTGTGTGTATATGTGTATGTTTGTGTATATGTTTATGTGTGTGTGTGTGTGTGTGTGTGTGCATGTGAAGGCCAGAGGTTGATGTCAGATGTCTTCCTTGATCTCTCTCCTTATTTGGGGGGACAGAGTCTCTCATTGAAAGAAGCCAGGCTGGCTAGTACTGGATTCTAGGAATCCATCTGTCTCTGCCCCTCCAATGCTGGGCTGCAGACATACCCTGCCATATCTGATTTTTACCTGAGTGTTGGGGAGACAAACTCAAGTCCTCAAGCATGCATACCAGTCACTTTACCAATGGGGCATTGTCTCAGTCCCACTGTGTTTCTTTTGAAGGTAATTCTTTAACCTCTTCTTCAGGACTACAGTTTATTAACTGACCTGACAATGCTAAGTGGACATGTGCCATGAGTAGCTGAACAGCAAATGGGGAGGCCACTGATACATCTTTGTATCTAAGATAAATATGAATCATAAGATAAAGATGCTCTGAGAGCCTTTTCTTCTCCTTAAAAACATGATGCTCCAAATCTCCAGTACTCCCTAGGCACATCAGAAGTGTCCATTCACCATTCCATTCATGCGTAATTTCTGCCTCTGTAGTTAAACTGTGTGGAGTGGGAAGCTGAGGGAAATAGAGAACCCACCTCCCTAAGCTGATAATGCCACAGCACACACTCCCCCTTATGGCAGACAGGACCTGTGAACTTTCAGTGAAATCATGTAGATGCAATTAGCACCAATAATGCTGCTTTTAAAGATTTCCATTAATGCTACCAAGGGATGTAAGGGGCAACAGTAAAAATGCATTAAATGCCCATGTATAGTACTATTGGTGGGGAAAAATCATTGCTGTTATAGAAATAGTACCATTGTGCATCTGGTTATAACAAGCAATAAATGGTCATTTCATTCAATCTAGGACACATGAAGCATGGAACAGAAAACAAAACTCAATTTTATCATGTAACAATAATCACTGTTACCAACTTTGTATGTATATATCTTATTAGACTTCTTTAAAAGAGATCTTCTGTATGTCAAAGAAAGAAAAAGAGTAAATGCATTTAAGGCAGAATAGCACCACAGGCACACGGAGGCAACTCAGGCTGGCAGGCAGGCCTGAAGAATCAGGCAGAGGGCATTCAAATCCAGAGCTCACACATACTGATAGGATGATTAAGCCGACTACTGGATTTTCACTGTTCCCCACTTACAAATGAAAAAAATTCAACCAACTCAGAGTTGTCACAGAGCTATTGTTTGAAAAGCACATACCATAACAACTTAGCACATGGAACACATACAGTAGATTGCAGCATCTCAGAGCAAAGAGTACAAATTTTACCATTGTGGCTTGCTATCTAGAAGCCATGATTCCTCACTGATGCAAGAAGGTCAAAGTGAAGAATGTGGCCGCTCTAGATAGCCAAGTCTTAGTATAAGGTGCACCACTAGATCAGTGAGAAAAGATGGACAAAGTAAAACAAAGCAAAACACAGAATCAAATGGGAAACTCATCACTTAACGACTCTCTAATAAGCATTACTACAAAGCCATTTTCCTTAGCACTGAACCCATTTTCTCACCTATCTTAAGAAGACGTCTCTTGGGTATCCATCCCATAGCCATATTTTCTTCAAATGAACTTACATCTTATGCATCTTTTATTGCAGAATGGTCACACCTAGTCTTCTGTATCAGGAACCCCCAGACTGACCTATGTTCCTCTCCTATGTCTAATCAATTGTCCAGTCCTATCTGCTCTTCCTATTTATGTACTTTATCATCTCTTGTATGGACTTCCTAAACTGTCATAAATTACCATTCTTATCTCTAGTGTCAAACTTTCAATTTTCTCTTTATATAACAAACTGGCCACACCCACCGAGAACTGTTTGAAGCCCAGTAGTACTTTAAAATATAAAAATGAGAGGATATTAAGGTGGGAAGAGGACATGGAAGGAGGTGTCTGAGAGGAGCACGAGGAAGATTTGGAGGCAGACTGGATCAAGATACATTGCATGCATGTATGAAATGGGCTAAGAAGAGACAAAAGAGTTTTTAAAAGCGAATAAAATATCTAAGCATAAATTTAACATGAAATGACAAAGCTTGTGTAACTAAAACTGAAAGACGTAAAAATAGACTTTAACAGGGGCTGAAGAGATGGCTCGATTGTTAAGAGCACTTGCTGCTCTTGCAGAGGTCCTGGGTTTGGTTCTCAGCACCCACAGGCAGCTCAGAACTGTCTCTAACTCTCCAGTTCCAAGGTATCTGGCAACCTCTTCTGTTCTCAGAGGACACTGCATGCACACAGTGCACTTACATTTTTGTAGGAAACACACATACACACAAGAAAATCTTTAAAAAATAGACTTGGAAAAATTGAAAGCTCTCTCTATTCTCATGGAGGAGTTCAATATTTGAAATCAGTTCTTCCTAATCTTTAAACTTGATAAAATTCCAACTAAAAGTCCCAACAAAGAGGGAGAAGTCTTGACCTTAGCTTCCACCATGTCCCAATTTCAGCATGAAGTAGCCAGGAAGTCAATGCCCGTACATTCCTTGGGCCCCATCAACCTCTAACACTTATTCTATAACTGTTTCTTTTTTAAAAAATAATTTATTTTTTATTTTTATTTTGTGTGTATGAGTGTACTACCTGTATATATGCCAGTGTACCCATTATACTTTGTGGTGGAGGTCAGAAGAGGGTGTCGGAACTCCTGGAACTGGAGATAAAGATGGTTGTTAGCTACCATGTGGGTAGCTAACAGTGCTCTCAAATGCTGAGTCATCTCTCCAGCCCCCTTATTTCCTTTTTATATAAGCAATAAATAAATAAATAAGAGTTTTTTAAAACGCAGTAATAGAGTCCTATTTGTTTATAGGAAAATGTCAAAATTCATGACACTGCACAGCTTTCCATGAGCTGGATCTGCTTCTCATCCTGCAGAATAGCAATGCTGCCCACCCTGGCCTGGTTCTAGCCCTGACAATGTCCCCCACATTCACAACACAAGGCAGAAGCACCCTGGGCACAGGGACTCCACTGCAGCTAAAAATCCTGTGCAGTCCTAGTGGAATACATCGTTCTTGGGAAGAGGCATCTGTCTGCCTATCACCTTATCCACCCCTTTACCAACAAATGGGACATTATAACTGAGGTAAACGTTACAAAGGGTAAGAGATGAGGCCGAGTGACTGGAGTGTGAGTTTGACCTGGAATGAAAAGTTCCTAAGGCTTTATTTGCCAAGGAAGCATATGGACTTGATAGCTGACTTCGTGAAGGGAGGGTTGGGATGGGAGATGTATATTGACTATATTTTTTATTCTCCCCCTCCACTAGGTTTTTAATTTTTATCAATTCTTTCAATTTTTGTAACTTTTTAAAAAGCTTTTAAACATTTATTTACTTGTGTTCATGTGTGTATGTATCTGTGAGAGAGACAGAGATAGAGACAGAGAAGAAAGAGACAGAGCTCTGTGTGGAGGTCAGAGGGCATGTGGGTCCCAGGGACTAAACTCAGACTGTTGGGCTTGCCAGCAAGCATCTCTACTGGCTGAGCCATCATCTTCCAGGCCTTGATTTTTACATTCTGGATGCTGTCATTTGAGTATCTCCCAACAAGGGAGATACTCCCAGGTACAGCCATTCTTAGAACTAGTAAATAGCTTTCATATGCAAACTAACCCATCCAGGAACTATACTCTGAACCACAGTCTCAATTGAGATTTTATGCTTCAAGAGACCAAGTCCCCCTATCCTAATCATCCCAGAGCTAAATACTAGACTAGAGACGTCCAAGTACTCCAGGGCCCACTGAAACTTCTCAAATCTGCAATTATAAGCCTACTTATCTGCCTAACTCCTTCTTCCTACAGAAACCATCATGAAGACTGTTGCTACTGTTTTTCCTTCTCTCTGTCTCCTGACCCACCCTGGGGCTGTGCTGGGTAGCACATCCTCTACTCCTGGAAATTATGAGTAACAAATTAGCTTTAACATTTTTACATTATATTTATTTATTGAGTGTGTTTGTGTATGCATGTAGCCACAGCATACATATAAAGGACAACTTGTAGGAGCCACATCTCTCTGTCCACCATGGCAATCTCCAAGGATATGTTAAAGTAGCAGAAAGCCCCATAAATTTAACCAGTACAGATTATAAAATGTCTAGTCTATCTGTTGGAAGACTCACTTTTCCAGTCTCACTGGTCAATTACCTGGTGATAGAACTACTCCTAAGAAGGCAGGTTCACCTTAAATTATGCTAAATAAATGGGTGGAATACCTGGTGTGTTAATGAGGTAGCAAATTTTTCCTGCCTGGAACTAGCATGGATCGCCACAGAACTTCTGGACCAGCCGCTGTCATGTAGGTGTCTCTAAGTCTGTCTCTTTTTCTTTCTTTCTTTCTTTCTTTCTTTCTTTCTTTCTTTCTTTCTTTCTTTCTTTCTTTTCTTTTCTTTTCTTTTCTTTTCTTTCTTTTCTGTCTCTCCTTCCCTCTTTCCTCTCTTTCTTTCTTTCTTTCTTTCTTCTTTCCTTCTTTCTTTTCTTTCTCTCTCTTTGTCTCTTTCTCTCTCCTCTCTTTCCTCTTTCTCTCTTTCTTTCTCTCTCTTTGTCTCTCTCTCTCCTTCTCTCTTTCCTCTTTCTTTCTTTCTCTTTCTTTCTCTCTCTTTCTTTGTCTCTTTCTCTCTCCTTCCTCTCTTTCTTTCTCTCTTTCTCTCTTTCTTTCTTTCTTTCTTTCTTTCTTTCTTTCTTTCTTTCTTTCTTTCTTTCAGAAAGGTGTAATTTCTCCTTTTCTTCTTCATGCCTTTTTTACTAAACATGCTGTCTCTAAGGCTTTGGGCTGCCCCTAGCATCTTGTAGTTCTTCAGTTTTTCTCTAAAGCTTCCTCCTCCCAGCCATGTAGCTGGGAGTCAGCCATCTTACTCTAACCCTGCCTGGCTCCATGGCTTTCTTTCCTTCTTCCCACCATTCACCTCCTCAAGGCAGCTGCCAAGATGACCAGCTCGCTTGCCCTGAGGATTTTTCTTTAAGATTCTAATAAAATTGTAAAAGCTTCCATTTGGGTCCATTCTTAAATGAATGAGATGAAGAGCCCTCTAGGGGACCCACTTTCTCCTGTTTCATATAGAGCCCAGGCCATCAGGCTTGGCAGCAAGTGTCTTTATCCACTAAGTCATCTCACTAGGCCAAACTATCTTTTAGATAGCAATTGTCTTCTGATCTGTTGGCCTTGCCATAACTATGTTAATAATAAAATCTACACTTAAAAACCAGATAATGCTGAAATTGAAGGAACAATGTTGCAGACTAAGGAAGCAACAGGTGCTAATTTGCTATGGATGAAGAATCCTGTTTCTTTTCTGCCTGAACATCCTACCCAGCACGGCCCCCCTCCATCTCCACGTGACACCTTAATTATTTCACTTTATCTGCTCTTAACACTCATGCCTATCTGTAATTATCTTTTGCCTGTGTTTATGTGTTTGTCTCCTCTCTCTATCCTCCAGTAAGTTAGTTCTTTGGGAAGAGGACCTAGTTACTTTGCTCACTGGTATACTCTTCTAAGTGCCAGGTACATGAACAAATGAATGAACGAATTCGAATGAGTCAATGAACTCATTTCACCTTTTCAGCGTCACCGGCTCAGGCCAAGTTGGCTGCATCCTCTTTCATGCTTCTCCCCCGCCCTCTGCAGATGTCAAGCACACACTTGAAGCACCCTGATGACAGAGCTATCTCCCTCCAACACAGCTAAGCCCCTGGGCAGCAGAAATTCCAGTTCATTCTTCAGGCATCCTGGTATTCACTAGGTAGAAGATGTTAAATATATGTGTTTAATGAAGAAATGTCCACAAGGATTCTCTGCTTACTTATAAACAAAGACACATTATTCTTTGTGTTTCCAACCTGCCTATCCAATTCCGAACTTCATTCAAACCAGGCCATTATTCTTTTATCTTTCTTCTTCATCCTCCTTTCCTTTTTGCTTTCTACTTTCTGGCTTTTTTTTTAATCTCAGGATTTTTTAATGTATATTTTTATTGAGTTTTGTGACCATATAATAGATCTTAATCAAATTTAGACCCCATCCACACGCCCATACGGCTGATTTCATGTATTCTGTCAAATATGTTAAGGCCTATGTGGACAAGCATCTGTACTCAGATGTCCCTGAGTGCAACTTCATCCACTGGAGTCTAGTCAGCCTATCTATAGTCCCTCCCTTAAAGATCAACATTTCCTCACCGCTCAGTAATCAGTTGTCAATAGCTCCTCAGCTGAGGGTGGTTCCAGCTGCCCATTTCCCCAGTTCTACGCTGGGTTTTTGTCTGAGTTGGCATGGGTCTTGTACATGCGGTCACCATCATTGCAACTTCATATGACCTGAAAGCCTCTGTTTCCTTCTGTTCATGCACCAACTGTGGCTCTTACAATCTTTCTGCCCCTTTTTCTGGAGTGGTCCCCGAGCCATGGGTGGCTGAGGTTTAATTAAGTGTCCTCGCTAGGGGAATGAACTCCGCAATTTCTTTTTCTCTACACCTTGGCCAGTTGTGGCCTTCTTTGCGCATCACACTCTGTGGTATGAAGAAGCTTTGCTTGTGATAGTTGAGGAATGTATTAGTGTTCTCTCTATCCCCATACTACTATGCTCCCTGAGCCTTAGGTGTAGAGGTTCCACTGTAGATGTGTCACTTAGAGCTGGGCATCTCTCAGATATATATTCTGTGTGTGGTCAGTTGTAGAACTGTAATAGCCTCCATCTGTTGCAAAAAAAAAAGCTTCTTTGATGAGTGGTGAATGGTATATTTGTCTGTAAATACAAGGATCCATATTTAGCATACAGTAAGAAATTTCATTTGTCTACAGATATGACAGAGGTAGGTCTTCTCTAGGGTCTATGACCTCTCTAGTCATATGTATTTGGCTATGTTTACAGTGCCACCCATGAGTTCTCTCCTATTAAGAGGGCTCTAAGAGTCCAGTTAGATAGCTGTTGATTACCCCTTAGATAAAAGTGTCACTACTGCATCAATAGAGATAGTTCACTGTTCCAGTTGTTGTGCTTATTAGACTTTACATCCGGGTTGGACCATTGGTTGATTTTCTCCCTTAGCAGTTTGCATAGTGTCCTCTAGAACTATGACAGCTAGTCTTCAGGGAGGAGGAGGAGGCTTCCAGGTCAGTTCCAGCTTCATTGCTCCAAGCCCTGTGTTTGAAGTATGTTCTGTCTTTGGCAATAAGGTCTTACCTTCAAGTTCTGGGAGGAAATTAAGGGTTGTGGCAGTAACCTGCATTATTGTGGTAATCTTTCAACTCTCTCTATGCAGTTCTAAACTTCATTCAAATCGTGCCATTATTCATATTTAATTAGCTTCCTTCACCTTCATTTGTTTCTTTCTGGCTTTTTTTTTTTTTTTTTAAACATGGTCTCACCCTGTAGCCCAGGCTAGTCTGGAACTCGCTCTGTATCTCTCACTGGCCCTGAATTATGCAATCTTCCTGACTCAGTTTGCTGGGATTACCCCAGCTTCATTCTGCAGCCGCCTTACATGTACAATCAAAGATAAAGCCAGTGGCCAATTTTCCATGTGAGAAAACTGGTGATGATTCAAGTTGGCAACACTGGGCAAGTACAACGAGAGCACAGGTTGACCCGATGGACAAGTACGGTGCAATCATCCTTTTGTGAGAGAAAATATTAACAGACCCCAACTTTGTTTTCAATTCAAGAAGGAATTATTTCTATCAAGTGATTTTAATGCCTTTTCAAATGATGTTTACTCTAATTATAAGATTACTTCAGTTTCTTACATTCTGTGATTTTAAAAATGAAGCACAAAGTGAGGCAAGAGTTTTGAATGAAAATGACATCTCAGCAACAGGAAACTCTCTTGAGTAAAAGAAAACCCTTCTTTTTCTTCTAAAAAGGTTTGATTTCTGTCACATTGCTTCCCATTTGAAATTTGTTTCACTCAGAATTACAGTGCACACATTGTTGTTTTTGGGGGAATGTTTTTAAATAATATTTATTTTCTTTTGGTTTAGGGCTATTTGCTTCTCTTTCCCTTCTATTTATTTCTTACGATGTGAATGACTAGTTAAATAACAAAACAGCCACAAAATTTATTCTATAGCTTGTGCAGAACTGGGCTCTGCACAAGCTATAGAATAAATAGCACTTCTCCAATCTCAGTAATTCTTAAAACTTAGAAATTTTCTATTTTTGGTCTTTTGTATGGCTTATTCCCAAGAAATCCTTAAAAGAATCATTCCCCAGATAAACTAGGAATTTCATTAGGGGCAAGAAAAGCACAAGAAATCTAGATACTGTCTTACATTGGGTCAAATGTAATCATATCTTTGAGGCAAAGGATCATATGGTTAAGACAGGAGGGCGAGAAAGCACTTAAGGCTGGGGGTTTGGTTGATCCTGTTACTTTACTGTGATCTTCCCCAAACAGGGAAGGCAGCAAGAGAATGACGGTCTTGGCCTTTGTGGTGTCCCTTCATGGGCCTCATGTAGGTTTTGTAACTGGTAAGAAATTCCAAGGTATTTCTCAATATTTCAGGTAAGCAAATGATAACAGTAAATGACCAATATTTTCATGAAGATTTTGTTCTGTAGAGTAACAGTGAGCTTCTCCCTGAAATCATGCTTCCACATGATCCAGTATACTTGCACTCTACTGTGCTTCATGGATGGTAGGAAACATGTAGCCTTCTAACAAGAGTCTACATATGTACTGCCCATCACACACAGCCCAGCTCTGTGTGCCACTGCAATATAAGCTGAGAGTCAAGATTCAAACACAGTCAAGATTCTAAAACATGGTCTGTCTTAGTTTCAACTAAAGCCATGGCTCCCTAACATGTCAGTAGCTATTTGCCCAAGCAGTACTGCAGTTTAATCATACCGCTGTCCCAGAAGCCATATAAAACAGAGGATGTATTTGTCATCTTGTGATCACATTTACTGAATTGTATCCCAATGCCTGCCCCACAACATGCTGCCTGATATCTAGGGGTCCTATTTAAACTGACAGGAGTCAGAAAAGCCAATCGAGATGGTTTGAGTTAATATTAGGAATACCTGTGGAAAGCTCAGCCTCAACAACAGCTATTTCTCATATTCCCTCGTTTAGTTCTGAGAATGTCACTGACTTGTGAAAAAATAAATAAACATTAACAATATGTGCTATCAGTGTGGAAAGCTACGATTTGGACTGGGGTAATACTAAATATTTCTCAAAGTTAAAGTAAACAGTAGTATCATGCTGATTTCCAGAATTTTTACCTTTAAGATGAACAGTTGAATAGGATTTCAGACTTTTTCTATGCTAAATTAAAGGTGATCCTTTGATATGAAATAAAAAATTAGCTGTTTAAAATTATTCCAAACCCTTTCTGCATCTAATGAAACCATCATGCAGTTCCTATTCTTGAGACTGTTTATGTGGTGGATTATATTTATTGATTTACATATGTTGAATCATTCCTGCATTTCTGGGAAGAAGCCAACTTGGTCATGGTGGATAATCTTTTTCTATGTTCTTTGATTTGGTTTGTGAGTATTTTATCGACCTTTTTTTGTAACTATGTTTATCAGAGAGATTGACTTATATTTTTCTTTATTTTGTTGGGTCTTTGGTTTTGGTATTAGACTTTGTAGAAAGAATTTGGAAGTGTTCAGTGCTTTTCTATTTTAAGGAATAATTTGAGAAGTATTAGCTTTTCTTTGAAGGTCTGCTAGGAGAGGGAGATTCAGTTTTCTTTAAGGTGTGACATGCTGACAGGTTGACTAGATTTCAGGAGATGGACCCACAGCCAAGACCATTTTGGGAACATAAATTAGACTTGATAGACCTTTACAAAAAGAAAAATACCAATAGAAGACATGAAGTCAGGGGTTAGAAGGGTGGAGGTGAAGAAAGGGTCTGAATATGTGTAAAATTTGCTGGTTTGATTCTCAGTTAACTCAAAGTGATATTAAAATGTTATGTCAGTTTACTGAGAGCAAGTATGGTATAGTAAGCAGCCTGGACACTTTGTTACCTACTGAACTAATGGTCCACACTTTGTACATCTGATCACAGTCCAAATAATTTGTACTAAGTAATTGTTGTGTGGACCTTATCTTCCAACTATTAAAAATATCCCTAGCAAATCAACTGATGATTCTTGACTCAGCAATTGGTACTTCCCTTAAATCCATTATAAATCGAACAATATAGTAGTTGAAAATGCATTATATACTTAACCTGCCAAAACTTATTGTTGAGCATCTAATGTTCTACAGGCTATGGGTTTCTGACCCTAGATATTGTGGGGCTGACTGGGAGCTGCAGCTAATTGCCACTGCTTAGCATCACCAGAGACTCTCATATTGCACATGGCTAACCGAGGGGAAGCCCAGCAAACCATGGCTTACTCTGCATGTATAGTGCTTCTACACCGTGGTAAACTTGAAAACCAGTAAGTCAAGCCATCATAAGTCAGGAACTACTTGTACTAAAAAGTAAGTTTTACAAATCCTACAATATCCCAATCACATGCTCTTCTGACAGAATTTAAGTAAAAATTGCATTGTGAGTGAAAAAATAGTAAACAGCGGTGACATCTGTGACTACACATGGAAGAAAAACCTGACAGTCTGGGTAAGAGTATCACTTAACAACCGAGCAAAGTGAGCAGATATCCCACAAGTCACTGAAAAAGAGGCACTCAAACACTTGATCTGAGCTTAAGAAATTTTCTCACGATGCTGTCTAGGTAACAGAGCTTTCCTTTTAAATAAGATTTATTTTACTTTTTAAATTATGTGCATATGTGCTTGTGTCAGTGGGGAGGAGCTATGTGCATATGAGTGCAGGGGCCCATGGCGGCCAGAAGAGGGCATCAGATCCCCTGGAGCTAGAACTACAGGTGTTTCAAGCCACCACATGAATACTGGCAACAGAACTTGGGTCCTAAGCAACAGCAGCAAGCACATTAACCACCAAGTCATCCCTTCAACCCCAAGTAACAGAAATTTTTTTTCAAGTAATCAATAAACAAAAAAGAATGCCCACTTGTGATACATGAGGGCTAGCTTCCATGGAGCATCTTGGGTCTTCTGATCAGCACTACGTCAAAATATTTTCTCTCTCCCATGAATGTTGAAAAAGAATCTTGGTTTTAGTGATGATTAGAAAAATCCAATGTGCATGGTGTTTGCCAAAATTATAGCATACATTTTCAGGCAGAGATGAATTATCTAATAATTTTCCTTTAAACGATAAAGGAAAATTCTAGAGTTATTAACCCCAGATGATTACTATTTACAAAGCATTAAAGACTGAATTAGCAGGCTAAAAGGCTTGGAAAATTCTACAGCATAATAATCCTCCTCTTGAGGACAACCCAGATCAGATTCCATTTCTTTGGGAAGGCAGAGCACTCCAGCTTGTAGGACTATTCCTTGTCTGACTTTTAATAGCACTAGCTGCCTATGTCATTTGTTTGATCCTGTTCCCCAGATGTGCAGAAAAGATATAGATAACTTCTTTATTTCTTTAGATCTTCTTTTATCACTTCATAGAATACCTACTTGGCAACTTTTAATTGATGGAAGGCAAGAAAAGATCATACCTTTGAAAATTCAGCTTTCATTGCTCAGATTCTTAGTTCACACTAAAACGGATTCTCCCACTCAAAAAAATATTGAAATATTTTTAAAAATTTAAAGATGATTTATTAAATACTAAATAACTGTATTAAACATTTTACTATTTCAGCAACTTTAAAAGAACACTCTTGGCAATGTTAACTGAATACAACAGCCTAGAAAGGAGGGCAGGGCAGGCAGGGGAACTATTAGCAGAAATTTTTACAGGATGCTATTTTCCTGCTATCATCAATATCAGATGTATTGATATCTTATTTTTTATGATTCACAAAAATTGTTAAGTTCAACCAGTGTCCATTTATTTCAATTTATAATTTTGTCTTCATCATTGCAGTTTCAAGGCACTGTTGATATCTTTAGTTTGGAACTGTAGTAAAAGTGCCTGATTTGAAGTTAATTCACCTACATGTCCCCAGGCAGTCGGCAACCTCTTTAGGGCCAATTTTCTCTGAAAACTAGGAAAGTGATATTCTATTCTAGGTACACGATAAGGGCTTCAAAAATATATGTAAAGATCCTTCCAGAGAATTGAGTCTAACCATCCAACAGCTATCAGGACTGTTAGTATCTTTAAAAACTTTGTCAAGTGTTTAAACTATCCCTTTGCCTCTTGTATCAATTTTATTTACTGACTAGGTATGGAGAAAGAAACAGTGTCTAACATTATTTGGGTTTTCTATAAATATCAGCAAAACCATAGTTGCCAAGTAAAATCATGAATTTCTTTTGTATTTAAAAGTACTTTAACAGCAGTTTCTTACACTGCTAAGCCTGCCTGTTTTTCCAAGGTCTAACCAAAAATGGGTGACTTTCCCTTTCCCTCCTTCTATGTCTTCTTTGGATACCAACCAAAATCCGACAAATGCTTGCCCTGACCCTCTGGGCTTTCTTGGTGTTTCTCTGAAGACCTTCCAACTCCCATGCAACTACATGCAGACCTCCATCCTGGAATCGCCTAACTGCCTGCCTGCCTCTTTGGGTTCAAACTCAGGTGTGACTTTCTCTCTTCCTCCTCCCTCTCTCCCCACTCCCAGCAGCTGCACAGCCTGCCTGTGCTTTTGTTTTTCTCTCAAGTTCTAATAAAATGGTCCTTGAGCTTAAAAAAATACTTCAGAGATAAGCAAGGAGAACAGATTGAAGCATTATACTGGACCACAAGCACATGTCTGTTACTATAACATCTCTGGTTCTCAGGCTCCGTATTACTCAGAGCAGAAAAGGCACACTGACAAATCCAAAGATGGGGGAGCTGCATTCCTTTATGACCTTATTTGAAAGATAAAGTCCTTGGGGAAATACAATTTATTCAGATTATCAAGACCCTGCTGTGCAAATCTACAGTCTGGGAGCACACTATGGAGATCAAAAAATATTTACTTTATTCTGTTGGGTATAAAAGCTTTTAATGAATGCATAATTAAGACAAAAAGAGTGTCTACAGCTTTAGAAATTCCACTGCTGAGCCAAGCCATTAATATCCAAGGCACCATACCCAGTTGTGATTCCACCTGTTTCCTATTTGGATTACAACCTAGTTATAAATCAAGATGTTACACGACTACCCAACCTGGCGTTGTGGGAAAGGATTATACTGCAGCAGTCAAGGAGCAACGGAAAGGGCGCTGGCATGAATGTGCAGCAAGGGCTGGGGCAGGTTAACACAAGTCAACAAAGAAAAACAATCCAACCTTTTGAAGAGCTGTGGAATGAATCATGCAGGGAAATAAAGTATCATGTTTCTCATGCATGTAAAGGGACTGTGAGTGTTCTCAATATTACCTTGGAGTTGACAGGATGAAGTCAAATTGTTTAGGAAGAAAAAAATAAGCAATTCATTGGCTCTGCAGGTCAGGCTTATTTACAATATGACAAGATAATATAAACCCATATTTTTACATGTATAAATATATACAGAGATATGTTTATACACAAACATAAAAATATGTCTGGAAAACTTAAGTAACCATATACTCACATATTAATACAAACATACATTTGCTATAGTTTGATTAAATAAAATCAAAATATTGCCAGCAATTCAACAAACATATACACACAAAAAACAGCATGCTCTAATTCTGGCAGTTTTGGAAGGCCTATTTAAATGTATTTGTGCCATATAACAGAGGAATTCTACAATTAGGTTACTGGTACATTTTCATAATCAATTGTATGCATAATAGCTAAGGCTCATGAATAATTTTATATTGTTCCTTGGTAAAGTTTCTAGTAAGCTAAAAATTTAGTGTGGAGAAGCATAGAAACATAGCTATCATTAGGAACTAATAACTCTGGCCTTAGTCACATGTGCTGCGAAATGTTGTTTCAAAATTCACCAGTGCTGAATCAGCACATGAGCACAAGGAAGCATCCCACCATGTGTGCTCTGCTTTCTAGAGCACCTACTACTACAGGGTCTTTGTTGTAGGACACACTGTCCATGCTATCACATTGAATCCTCCAACAACCCTAAGAGGTAGATTCCTTAAAGAATATCTTATCTGAGGGGCAAAGAGGTTGAATAACTTTGGGTCATGAACTTATATCACAGGGAGTTAAGTCAACAAGAGGCGATAGACACAAACAATGCACTGTGATCGGCTACTGGAAGGTTGCTCACAATTAAAGGGGAAGGAACGTTATCTTGATCTGGGTGAACTAATCAGGGAACTGTGGAAAAGGGGATACATGTAAGCCAAGTGCTTGGAGTTAACTCGGCGTTTAGAAGATGACAAAGTAAGGGGAAAATAATCCACATAGAAGGGCTTTGTAAAAACCTTTGGAGAAATGCACAAAGTTCACAAAGACTGAGAAAAGCAGTAAATTGTCACACACACAAAAAGACTAATGAGACAGGAAGTGAGTAGTAATAAAACAGCCTTTGTTAAATTAAGAGGAATTAACTTTACCCTGAAGGCTACAGAGAACCACTGAATAATGAATGATTGTAATATTGAAAACAAGTTTGTCAGTTTTCAGAAAAATTTCATGAACTAAAGTTATTTTTAAAAAATCAATCAGAACTTTGGAGAAAGACTTCAGGAGGAAAACGGTGAAGTTCATTGATTTACAAGAATTTTCTTTAGTCCAGGATGGAAGCAACAAGTATCTGGATTAAGGCAGTGATAACAGAAATCAGGAGAGGGAGCCACAGAGGCAGGGAGGTGTGTACTGAGCACGGAAGACAGGGGTTCTGGGGTGAGTCCTGCTGCTGCACTTTAGCGCCTGCATGTCCAGGAGAAAGAGTCAAAATGAGGTAGTGCCTTGGAGATAAGACAGGCTAATCTTGGAGGAAGAAAGAGCAGAGTAGATTAAGGAGATAAGAAATACAAAGGCTGAGGTTGAACAACTAGTTTTCAGTCAGTAGATGGGGAGCTATATTGCATTTCGGGGAAAGAATTTGTTTTGAAGATCAGAAAAGTAGATGCCAATACTGTTTAGCCTTATCCCACAGGGAGAGCAGGGTTACATTACTGCACAAAAATCCAGGGAAAAGAAAGCAGAACTAATGATGTCAACACCAAGAAGAGAAGGCAGCACATTTGAGAACTATTTAAGAGGCTAAATCAGTAAAATGGAGGAGTCAGAATCACTAAGTCATGGAGCAGTCTAAGAGTTCCTATTTGGGTGACCAAAGGCCTGTCAACAAAACAGTATCCATGAGAAGGAGGCTTCGTATAGATACTTCCGTGTACCCAAATCTTTAAATATCAAGGTTTCTGAGGAGGTAACTGGAAGAATGATGGTCCCTTAGCAAAATGGGGAACGGCAGGCAGGTGCGACTGGGTGAAGATAAACTCGAACGGTATGTGGAATGCTAGGTACAAATACTTGCAGAACACACAGCTGGAACTCGGCTGAGGAGACCACAGTAAAAGAGCAGTGAGCAGAAGAGATGAGCACCACACATAGTTCCCATCACTGAGGACAGTGAGAAGGTTCTGTTGCAAGAACTAAATGGAAGCAGAACTAGGAAAGATCCTAAAGAAAGGAGATGGGCAGCAAAGAACGGAACTAACGTGTGCCCAAAGGTCCTAGAGGAATCACGCAAAGACATTACAGAAGACCCACTGCACTTGACAGTTAAGAAGCTTTGGAGTAATGAAGACAGAAGACTGAGCTCAGGAGGGCTAAAGTGAATACATAGTAAGAAAGCCTCATTTGGGAAGAAAAGCTAAGATGAGGGTTGTAGTCAGGAGAACGGAAGAAAAATTTCTCCCACATTATTTAAACTGAAAGGAAGGTACCAGTGGAGAAGAGGTTGAAACCACAGAAACATGGGAGGAAAAGGATGTAATCAGGAACGGAAGGTGTCTAAGATCCAGAGAATAGGCCACACAGTGGGGGCTGGGTGGGAGGCTGAGCATCTAAAATGAAACTCAGAGTTCCTTTTAATGACCCCTAATTTCCCAGTAGCAATAATGGAAGGAAGTGAGATTGATATTCGTTTGCTTCGTTTATTGATTCTGAACTACAGCATCTATAGAACATAGGAAGAATTTTGTTTTTGAGAAGAAAAATGCATGCAGTTATTTTTTTTTTTTGCCTAGCTAACAAGTTAGCTTAAAATGGAAACTATAAATATTAGAAAAATCCTTCAAGATTCCTGTCGTCTTTTTTAAAACTCACAAAGAAGTTATAATCAATCCTAGATTACCCAAAATAAATTAAATTGCAAATTACAATGACTTCCTGACCCAGGCAGCATGTCTTTGATCAGTCACTTGCTGGCATCCTTTGTCACGAGCTTCAGGCACGAAGGCCAACACAATAGTATATGAAAAACTTAGGTGGGACCCCAAAATGTCTACTAAAGACCTTATGATGCATTTCAGAGCCAAATCTAAGTGATAATGGCAAATGTGATATTTTGGATTATCCCATGCTAGATGGCAAATACTCCTGATTAGAACAAATAATTAGTAATTGCTATGATTTAGGTTTGATATACTTCTATTCTTTCCTGATCATTTTCACTATGAAAAATCCAAAAGATTAAACCATTTGTAATATATTTTCCACACATTAGACTTAACATACTCCAAACACAGGCGTATCACCTCTAGGGGACCATGGATGGCATACAGTTAATGCATTTGATGTGCATTAAATATATATGTGGGCACAATCATCTGTCTTTTCTAACAGAAAAAAATGGCTCAGTATTGGAAAAAATGAGGGTGAGTTATAACTTCCCAACTTGAGGATAAATTATTCTATTTAGAATAGCCACCATATATTATGTATTTAGATGATACTGCTAATTTAATAATTAAAATTACAATAACACATTGTTTAGAAGAGATAACCTATGAGTCATTGTTATATTAATCAGCTTAAAAATGATAATCTATAATAGGATAAAATATGTAAGCTCCTCAGTGTCAAGTTCAATCATCACAGAAAGGATTTCCAACTGAAAAAAATATACTCAGTGTGTAAAACTAATGGAAAGTGCTTGCACACTTTCCCTATCATTATTTAAGATATGGATATTAAAAGTCAGATAACATTTACTGAAGTAGTTTTTGCCCCTTTAACACATACTGAGTGTATGCAACATGAAGGAGGTAAAGGAGATCTGAAATGTGTGCAAGGTGAGCTCCTGCACTACAGCCCCCAGTACAATACAGTGGTGAGACATTTCCTAAGCAGAGTCAACCCTGCGCAGGATGATGCAAAAGTAGCCTGCAGGTAGTTTCACTCTTGGAGATTGTATCCCAAGGACCAGTGCCTCTGAAACTGAAACTAAAAAAATATTTTCTTGATTAAAAGAAAAGTTACAAAATTACTGTTTATAAAAATAGGAACAAAATTGCCTAGAATTTTCCCACGAGAGAATAAAGTTCTTCAAATATCTGTACCTTCACTGAAGAGAGAAAAGGACCAATCTCCCGTGTAGCCCATTGAGTGTAAAACTAAATAAAGACACGGGATGCTGAAAAAGCATGTCACAGAGGAGCTGGGTGCTCAAGATTCACTTCAGGTTACTTCTCAGCTCTCCAGTGACTAAACGGTAAGAATCTGGGCTTTATTTACTAGATGATCTAGTGTGATTACTATAAAGAGAACACCTTCAATCTGGGAAAGTGATTTATGGAACGCTTGTAAAAGATGAAAACAAACAAAACAAGAAACAACGCCCTGCATATCTTCCCTGCAGAGATAAAATGTTCTACCTATAGCCCTGGAGTCCTTCTCCTCTCAGAACCCAGCAGCATGCCTCCTCTTGCAGGTCACGTCTTCCACATAAAAGTGCTAAACTAATGCCGCTTAATGACAAATTAATGTCCATGAATAAAAAATACACCTCTAATAGCATGGAGTAATTTGCCATTACAATATCATCATTGGACATGCCCCTGGTTTAATACGATGTATTTAATTCATAACCTAATGAGTGATATATAAAAAGAGGGAGATGAACCCTGCAATTACATTTATGTGAGTCTGTCACCTTATTTGTAAAACCTTAGAGTCATTTACATTCAAATTAGAACAAATGAGTGATTTCACAAAGTGCGGTGATAAATGACCATAGAGGCCTAAGACAAAACTGTATTTCCTGTGAACACATTAATAGTTTCCTATTATTTGTTAAAAATTATAATGCATATTGCCCAGTGTGGTGTGAATAATGACTTTTTTACTGATTAGGTCAGAAGACTAATATGTAGCAAAATAAATAATTTTTCTTTCCATTTTTTGTCCTGATTTTCGCTTTAAATGAACTATTGAATTCTTGTGGATTCACACTGCCACCTGCTGCCTCAGCACAGATACTAGATGGCTATTTCCATCAAAAGCAATGCCACTACTTTGGTGGTTTTATTGGAGAAGCCTATGCAATGGTCTTTTTTATTAATGAATTTTAATTGCCCATCATTATAAAGGCTATGATACTTGGTGAACCAAAGGAACACTACTATTAATCAAATAAAAGAATGTGTCACTTGGGGGAAGTGGCACAAAATGTACAAGACTTTCCCCCTTCAGAAAGCTAACAACAAAAGATGGTGTCCCGGGCAGAGCATGCAGTGCCTAATGGGCCACTTTCAGGGCATACAAGACTAAATCCAATGGCTAACATTCCTGATCTTATGAGTCAGCAGAGGACTTTGTATCTGTGCCCGTGTGTCTGTGTGTTCCCACTCATGACCCTTCAGCACAATTTAAAGGGGACAGAAAACCTTTGTCTGCTCTTGGGGATCGCCTTTCACCAGGTCTTCTCCCCTAACAGCAGCAAGCCTCTCTCTGTAACGTCTGCCTTAGGATCTAGAATAAAGACAGCTTGGTTGGAGGGAGGCCAGGAAAGAGCAGGCCTGGCCCCAGAGATCAGGGGAAGGCCTTTTGTAGGGAACCATACTGGAAGGACCAGCAGGTGGCTGGTGAACATTTTGGAATTAAGTCAGTCTCTTACTTCTGAATTTAAGTTCTTCCATCTATAAAAAGAACTCCCACCTGCCTTAAAGCATTATTCGGTAGGGTGGAAATGTGAGTGCTTGCAAAACATTCAGCACCGATAGGTCCTGCAGAAATGTTGGTTCCCTTCTCTGGGAAAGAAAACAATAATGGGGGAGGGGTATTTTGACATAGATAAAGACTGGGACAAGAAAACCTCTTAGGAGTAATTGGAGTCATCACCATTTTAGCAAAAATGGTGAGGGTCTAAAGAAAGGCAAGAACTTCAAAGAATCGGGGGTGAGTGACTCTACCTAAGTTGGATGTCTAGACATCCAAAGTTCTAGACAACAAATAGATCAGTGGTACTCCTAGGGCATGTTGTGATATATTAAGCTTGAATATTTATGTGGGATTTAGGTGAGGTTCAATAGTTAACCAAAAATCACCTGAGAAGGTTGAGTGTAAAGACACATGCCTATAAGCCCAATATTCTGAAGGCTGAGATAGAAGTTAGATGTGAGCCTGGGCTACTCTGTCTCAAAACAAACAAACAAACAAACAAAAAACAAACAAACAAAACAAACAGCAAAAACAAAACCCCAACCAAGCACATAAAGAACAAAAATTAGCTGGGGAAAAAGGGTTTGTGAAATCAAACCAGATTCAAAAAGTTTGCACACCAGTTCAGTACACCAGTGGGCACAGTGGGTACATCAGAATTTTGACATATGTAGCTGATAACTCTGGATGATGATCTCCAGGGGTTTCCTTAACAATATTTAAAATAGTGAATGGAACGTGTGCAAACGCACAATTTGAAAAGCAAGGTCATTCACGCACTTTACAGGACCCGTTCTAGACAGTAATTGATCTTTTACAAAGTGACTCATTTTTTTTTTTTTTTTTTTTGAGAAATTTTTAGAGGAGCCCAAGGGGCAAGGACAAGCAGAGAAACACTCACATTTTATTTTTGACTGTATCTTGGCTGTGGATCTTTTAAAAAAGGTGCGATCCAATGCCCACACTGTGGCCTTGAAGTGCCCTTTTCTTTTTGGGGGTGTGGATGGTGTTGTAGAGCAGCAGCGTTTGCTGTGTTCAGAGGACCTTCAGACCAAAGGAAGAGCTGCCGGCTGGGGAGGCTCAGGGAGCTTCTGCCAAGGGGCTCTCCCTGGACAGGTTTAAAAGGAGTTCTGGAGAATTACAGGTTCCTATCCCTGGACAGGTTTAAAAGGAGTTCTGGAGAATTACAGGTTCCTAGAGGAGGAGTCTATCCTTCATCAAAGAAAGAAGGGAAATTTAAGAGCAAAAAAATAATAGCAGACATCCTAGTGAGGACAATAGCTTCAAGAACTCCCAGTTGGACAAAGTATCAAACAATGATGCTAAACACATTGCAACTGAGAGAGGGTTCAACTTCTTGGTACATTTTAAGCACTGGGAAGTTTTGATTTTATAATTTTTAAAATACATTTAACTAAACTATTCTATATGAAATTAAAGATCAGTTGAGCAATATTGCCAAAGTAGTAAATACATATAAGACTATATAAGAATAAAATAATATAAATGTAGACTGACCCAATCTGGTAGGTTTTTTCCCTGACAGAAGCAGAATATATGCATTTAAAAGACGGAAGTACTATAATTTCTACACATACCTGGTTTTGGATCTCATACAGTCAGTTTCCTTCTACAAGTTCAACATCTTGCAATAATCACAGATAAAAAAAGAAAAAGTTGCATAATAGAAGGAACTGGAAGCAAATTTGTAATCATTATTAAGGGGCCTAACTAATAGTTCTTCACAAAATGTAACTATAGACAAAACACTTTTACCTCAGAAGTTACATCGCAAAGCACAGTTACTTAGATCTAACAATTTCATCTGATAGAGCAGGGGGAAATACACATGAACTTACAGTGTTCATCTGGAATTCTTATTTATTAAAAACTGTAACTATAAATGCATGCACACTACTTGCAATATACATGATGATAGTTAACATCACAACCAAATTCCCATCAATATGTGTCACTGATAATTATCTGCCATAGAAAAAGTGAATGCAGTGATGCTTAACCAAAGCTCAAGTAGTAGCATTTGACGTAGAAATGTCAAGCAAAACTAATTTCAGTCTCACAGGTTAAACATGCTTTCTAAGTCCCGTAAGCTTTCTAGGTGATCCCATTGGCTACAGACAGGAAGGAATTTAAAACAGCCTTCTCATACAGCCCAAAAATATTGAGAGGAAAAGGAGGAAGGCAAGATGGTTAAACATTTGCAGCTAGATTAAATGTGTTGGGATGATGATAAAAATTTCATGCACTGTGTTTGAATTCCTCCTTAGGTGAACATGGCTGACATTCCTTACATTTTCGCCCTGGGAAGCACTCCTTCCAGTTTCCCAGGCTGCCTTGAAGCACACAAGAAAACACTTTGGAAACTATCTGGTGGGCAGCAGGCGTGAAGGATAAAGGGCATATTTAGAGCATATTTAGATAAATTTAGAATTAGAGGACGTGATTATGAAGGAAAATAAAATAACTGGACAGGAAAAGAAGATTCTCCTACTTACTAATGTATGTCACATGCACACAATAGTAGAATTACAGTGTGCAGTTTATTGTTTCAAAATTTATTTTCGTTGTCATTACTATTGTAAAAAATGCATAGAAAAGTGAGACCAGTGAGGCAAATGAGAAAATTCTAAAGTAGAAATTCACTCAGGGCCAGCAAGATGGCTCAGTGTAAAAGACAACTGCCACCAAGCCTGATGACCTGAGTTCAATCCCCAAGACTCACATAGTGAACAGAGAGAACCAACTGACCTTCACATACATACTACGGTGTTCATGCATGACCACAGACAGAAATACACACACAGAGACAATAAGTAAATAAATATGCAATCTCAACTCTGTAAAATAAAATGGCCTCAGAGCCTGAGGCTGCCATAGACATATCTTACTCATAGAATTTTTATCCAAGAGGAAAAATGACTTTCAGAATTAGAAAAGTCTGTCACTTGTCAGCCACAACCAAGTGGTGTACGTTTTGAATCTCTGACATTTTATTTTTAAAATGTACAAATTTGTTGTAAGACATGGATGTGAAACATCTGTAAACACACAGTAGGTTTACACTGAGTGGGAATTTTCTCTCCATGGCTCTCACAGAGTTGCTCCTAACCAGCCAACAAATGAGAGGAAGGACGCACACGCACAGCTCACTCATTCCTTCTCCAGCCTTTCTACCTGGGAAGTTCACATGATGACAAATTATATGTGACTTTGTGATATATTAGCTACTGCTACTGAAGTCTTGACTGTTCTACTTTTCTTGCATCTGTGCTCATTTCCACAGACAAACAACATTCCTTCAAACAGGACCCTTTCAGTGCTATCTTCCTAGGACCACCTGGGGAAGCTTATACATGGCTGCTGGGCGAATCTGCTGTCTGAGGAGTGGGCACCTGGAGGGGAAGAGAGGAAGGGTAAAACATCTGGGTCTACTCAAGGATTCAAGAGTGCAGTTTAATTCCAAGGATTCTCTCACATGTTTCCTGAAGAAATTAGTATGATAGGGTACACACACACACACACACACACACACGGGGGGGGGCAATTTATATGTCACTGGACTCCACTTGGGAGGGGGTGACAACTTGGGACTTCAGAGGAAGGAAATGTGAAGGGCACTTTGGCATGATACAAGCACACATACCTGGATAAGATAGTGGGAGCACAAATTGAGAAGCTCCAAAAGCTGCAGGTGACTGCCAGCTGCCAACACATCCTGGATCACTCCTGGCTCCAATAAAATCTGTTTTGTTTTTCAATAAAGAAAAAAGGAGTCAGCCACATTAAAAATAGACATATCAGACCATGCTGTATTTCAATTACTATTACACACATTTATCTGACTTGAAACTGATCATGGAACTCAGTTCTTTTCATTATATCCTGATTAATGAGCTGCGGCTCTCTTTGTAACAGATGAGTTCTTTCCTTACTGCTTGGGCCAATAGTTACTTCCAGCACCCAAAGCTCAGCCCTAGCTGCTTTTTTTCTGTAGGAGGTTACAAACATTTTCAAAGAACAGTACATCCCTCTTTTGTTTCTGTTTGTAACATCGTCTTATAAAATACAAAAAAAGAGGAGATTTAGTTTTTCAGTCTATTTCAGAATTTTGCTCTTCAGTCCATCACAGAAATAGTAGTTAACACAGGTATTTTATATTTATTTACTTTTATTTTATATATATATGAGTGTTCTGCCTGTATGTATATAAGTGCCCCACAGGCATACAGTCCCTACAGAGATCAGAAGAGGGCATTGGATTCCCTTAGAACTGGAGTTACTGATCGTTGTTAGCCACCACGTGGGTGCTGGGAACTGAACCCAGGTCCTCTGCAAGAGCAGCCAGTGCTCCAGCCCCTTAAGAGGTATTTTAGAGAAATGGGCTTATGCTTCCTCTTATCATATGAAATCAGGGGTCTATTACTCCACTTGACGTCTAAGTCCTACAATAGAAAACTTCAATCTCAAAACTTTCATTTTTTAATTTTTCATTTCTGTTTCTCTAGTCCTTTTTATTTAACATGCAAATATAATTTTCATGAAATAAAAGCATTCCAAGTAAAGAAAGCATCCTAAGTTATCTTGGTGATATCAATTCTCTTCTTTTGTTCTAACAGAACAAGACTAAAGAAAGACACATAACACGCTGACAGAATTCATTTTCATGTATGACTAACAGCTACAAAGATGCCTTTAGTTCTACCATAATCACCCATCCCAGCCCACTTCATCAGTCCAGTTGTTCACAAAGTTTGGTCACTAGACCAACAGCATCAGCATCAGCTTGGAAATAGTGAACACTGACAACTCTTGGCTGCCTCCGAGACTTGCTGAATCCGCTTTCAGGATGTGGTAACTAGCATTTCAGAAAGCTCCACCCCAACTCCCACAGCACTGATGTAGGGAAGTGAGAATTACATAGATGCTGCCAAGTTCTCTTCCACACAAGCCCTTCTCTGCATGCCTCCAATTGCTCTGCTCCTTGTTCTACCTCCTGAAGTCTCCCAACACCAAACCCACTATCTCCCACCTACATCTATATGAGAACATTTGCTTTTCCCAATATTCCACTTGGACACTCCATTCTAACCTCCTCTTCCTGTAACTGTTTCCTCTCATTCTTTACCATTAATATATTCTCCCTATGGGACAACAGCTGCTATCAGCGTGCAAATACATGATTATAGCTCTTATCTCAAGAAATGAAATCCCCAACTTTCATCATTCAGCTTCCTCCAGTTCCTGCATGTTCCTTCCATTTCTTTGCAGAACTCTCTGGGAAGGCTGTCCCCCGGATTTGGAAACCCAGATATGACCTTCATGAGGGTTTTACACACTGCTATTTGTTCTGTCTCTTCTGTTTTGTCTCCCCTCCCCTCCCCCTCCTCTCCACCCATCCCCTTCCCTCCTCTCCCCGTCCTGTTCTCTCTTCTGCCCTCTCCTCCCTTCCCCTCCCCCCTCCCATCCCATCTCCCTTTCTCTCCTCCCCTTTCTTCTCTCTCCCCTTCTGTTCTCTCTCTCCGCCCTATGCTAGGTAGGCAAGCCCCTACAGCTCAGCTACACCCCCACCCGGCTGGGCTCTCCTCTGCACCCTTGCGGCCAAGCTGTTTGTTTCATTGTTTCATCAAAATGCCATCATCAAGATCAGACCTGGGTTTCCAAATCCAGGCGATATTTACCAACACCTCCAGCTGGAAGCAGTTAGCAAAGGCGAGGATCTTCCTCCTTGGAAGGAGGCCATCGCTTGCCTCTGGAGCAACGTTCTTTCTTGACTTTCCTGTGCTTCCCCAGCCACTCTCGGGCCCAGTCTCTATGCTTTGGAGATGACCACAGTTCAGTCCTTTGACGTTTCCTTTCCTCTCTGCTCATTCTGTAATCTTGTGGCTTTAGCATCATTTAATAGACTGATGAAACTCAAATTTGTTTCTGTTCCTCAGCAAGACCCTAATACTCAGCTGGATCCTCAGTGTGGTCTCTTGGCTATCTAGAGAGAAGCTCAAACTAAAGATGCTCCAGTCTGAACTCTTGATCCTCCCTCATCAACCTGCTCTTTCCCCAATCCCACCATCTCAGCAAACATTGTCTTTATTTACGCTAAAACAGCAGAGTCATTCTTCTTTTCTCTAAAATCACTTTATTCTTAGACAGTTTTGTACAGGCATATAATACATTCACATCACATTACCCTAAGCTATTATTCCTCTTCACCCCCACACCAAAAGCCCTCCTCCTCTGGATAAGTGCTCTTCCCACTATTGTATCTTTAAAAGGGGTTTTGTTTTGTTTTGAATTTTGTGACTCACTGAGTTTAACCAGGTCTGCCTGCATGGGCATGGGTGTGGAGCTATCCACTGGAGCAGAGCTATCCACTGGAGCATGGGTAACTCACCATGGTTACACCTTTGAAGAGAATGACTCTCCCTCCCCCAGCAGTCATCAACTGCCAATAGCTCCCCAGAGAGGGGTCAGGCCCCATGAGACCCTCCCCCAGCCATGACTGAATGTTGACTGGTCCAGTCTTGTGAAAGCCCTGTGCAGGTGACCTGAGCTAAAGTGAGTTCATGAGTACAACGTCTGGCTCTTACATTCTTCTCCTACCCCTCCCACAATATTCCCTGAGCCTTAGGAAGGGGTGAAATGGATGTTCCATTCGGGGATGGACAATAAAACAGCCCAAGAGTGAAAACACTGTATATCTGAAAACAAAAGGCAAACCATTTCCAAAAAATGTTACTATGGTTTGCCCCATGATACAAAAGTGCTGACTGGGAAAGAGAAGCAGGAAGTTCAGCTGGGACCTCCAGCTGACAGCTTCAGCCTCCCCAGTTGACTTCTGCTGGATGCTGCTGGATGCTGCTGGATGCTGCTGGATGCTGTAAGCACCCCATGTAATGATGTTACCTCTGTCGGTTTTATTTGTTCTTTTACTTATAAACCTCACCAAGAGGAATTCTGCTTTGCCCAGAACTCTCTGGATTGAAAACTGCAGCTGGCTGCCTTAATGGGGCATCCCTAGTGGGTTTCTGCTGGATATTTGTTAGCTCCTGATTTGATGATGTTACCTTTATGCTGCTATTTGTTATTTACTTAGAAGCCTCAACTGAGGGGACACACAGATCTGCTTGGGATCTTTTCTACTGGGAGCTCCAGTTGACTGCCTTAAAGAGGCTTCCTCTGTCAATTTCTGTTGGAGCACCCACTTTGATGTTGTTTTGCTATCTATATACCTACCTACCTATCACTTGCTATTTATTCTTTTACTTTGGTTTGCTATATACTTAGTAAACTCATCCATTCAAATCTAAAAGTACAGCCGGTTGTGGTGGCATACACCTTTAATCCGAGCACTCAGGAGGCAGAGGCAGGCAGATCTTTGTGAAAGTGAGGCCAGCCAAGTCTACACGGTGACTTACAGACCAGCTGGGACTACAGGAAGAGACTGTCTCAAAAAATATCCAAAAAATGGATATTAATCATTCTTCAGACCATACAGAACATTGTCTGAGAGGCTTTCCCTTGACATCAGATGTGAAATGGCACCTTACTTCCTATTATTCTCTATCACCTAACTTTGTTTTATTCTTCATAGCACTTACCATCTCTCAACATATTACACATTTATTCGATTATTTTCTGCTTCTCTACTCACTAGGGTACAAGGTCAATGAGAGAAGGAACTTCTCCTGTCTGCATCCAAAGCACCTAAGAACACCGCCTAGGCACACAGCTATCATTCAGTATTGATGGGTTTACTGAATGAAAAACTTGGAGTAATTGATTCCTGCACATATACTTAATTCATAACTTATTTTATTAGTTAGTCTGACATAGGGAAAGAGGAGGAAAAGAACTGTATATTTCCGGATTACTGAAGTAAACATGAAAACCAGCACAGGGGTCAGAAATACTAACACTCTTCTGGAATTTCTTTGTAGCACTTTCTGTTCTAGTCAGAGGAGAAATTTGAATTTCTCCAGCTCCTCAAGGAGGAGGCTTTGACTGACAGGCAGGAAATGTGAGCAGCTCCCATCAGAGGAGCAGGAATGTCATAAAGACTTGCAGAGAAGGCATGGCCTAAGGCAGAGAACGAGGACTAGATGGACTAGTAAGGCTAGTTTTAGCCTTTCAGTCCTGTCAGTTGCACTCATTTCACACAACTGGCATTCATGATAACCTCCAAGGCGTGGTAATGCCAAACACAAAGACAGATATCACAGCGAGACAAGAGGAATATGCCACAGAATATGTAATACATCCAACGGGCTTTCTGAGAGAAATCTTCACGTGAGAAATGCATACTGGGATTGTTTTCGCCTTTGCTTTTTAAAACTTTTCTCTTCTGTAGTTTCTGTCTCCTTTCATTATAACATAAGCTTTTCTAAAATAAACTTTAGCATAGAAAATCCCTAAGTGCTTTCAAAGGTTTGCAGAAAGAGACTACCAGGCCAGCTGGCTTTCACTTAATAGAAACAGCCAGCATTTGTCTTTTTAGTTCAGCTCTGCTACAATTCAGTGACTGGGCTCTATTTGATTTTTCCAAAGATTT
>NW_008343387.1:2189268-2200988 GCF_000622305.1 Nannospalax galili | reverse complement strand
TCCAGTGTAGGGAATTTAGCATCTTCTTGAAGAACTGCCTGATAAAAATCCTCTGCAGAATAGGCCCTCAAACATTCACATTTAAGATAGACAACTAAGGAGGCTAGACTTAAATGCTACATAGCATATGTTGGGTACATTTAGATCCTTCAGAACTTTGTGGTCATCAACATAAAGTCTGGAATTCCAACCAGGACAGACTAGAGGGGCCTTGAGGTCACTTGAGGTCAACCTACAGGAAAGGAGGGGCAAGCTGAGAGCACACTATTAGAGTAGGTACTAATCTGAGTGTTTGGACACATCCACAGCACTCAGCAGTCTGGAAGAGTTTAGATCAGAGGAAACCACAGACAGCAGACAAGACAAACAGACATGAAGAATAAGCAAGATACCTAAGACCAAGTGGCCCAGAACCCAGTATCAAAGGGACAGTCGCTTGAAGAAGCCAACGTAGGCTGCACACATCTCAGTGACTCTTGCCTGCTCAGCTGCCCTGGGAGTTTCCTCTGCAAACCTTTGAAAGCACTTTGGGATTTTCTACCAAATACACAGCTGAGGCTTCTCTAGATTGGCAAACAGGTTTGGATGTGCTCAGTAGTATGGCCAGGTGGGGACTAAACACCCTTGTCATCAGGTCATTTATTGTCTTCCCATCACTCACTGACAACTGACCTCCAAGTAGAAGAACACAAGGAAAGCTGCACTTGAATGAGAGGAGCTGGACAATGCTCTTTGGGGCAGGTGACAACTGACAACCTGAGTCAAGCCCAAGAATCTTCCCTACAGCTGTGGTAGCTGAGCTCACACGAACCAAGGTCCTGTGTAGATTCTTCATTCCAAATGCTGAGAATCATTCATTTTGGCTATCGAGATAAGACTTGACCAGTAGCTGTGATCAGGGTGACACTATGTAATGTGACAAAATGCTAGGATTAAAATCCACAAGTTCAGCAAAAAGGCAATGGATTCTTGAAAAGTTTTTATATCACAATTTTACCACGAAGTAGTCTATCTTCCTGACATGAGGGGTTTGGGAATGCTTTGTCCAGTTATGTCATCCGGTCAACAACTTGAGCAGAGTTGGTAGTAGATGGCTGAATCTGTACCTCTCTAACAACTGCCCACATAACTGGAAAAAAGGGCTGGGGATCCTGATCTTAGCAATATCTTTAGGCAAGATATGGACCCAAAAAGTTGTGACAGAGGAGGAGTGTGGAACCTCTAGCAATATTCTGCACAGGGCATGACATGCACCACCCAAGAGACTGTGACAGCGTGGAGCTGGGCCTGGAGGAAGGAGCATGAGGTACGCAGACCCCAGGAGGTCCCCGTCCTCCAGCTCATCCTCTTATGCCATCAGATGTTCATTTTCTTTTCCTCCTATTTTTATCTTGCCTCCTGGGCTAGCTTCTGGTAACAACTGTCTTTTGTGACTATGTAAAGTCTCAGTATGACCTTTTTTCTGCCTGTGAATAAATAAGGACGCATCTTCAAATTGCCACTTCCGTTCTTCAAAGCATGCCTGCATTGCTTGCTGTAGGAGACTATCAGTTTACTTTCTTCTCAGTTTGTGAATAGAGCAGGCTAGGGTTTTGAGAACATTAAATGCAGACAACTAAGGTCTTTACTAAGCACACATGCATAGGGACATACATGAAAACAATAATTTTTGCAAGCACAAGCTCATGTGAAACTTAAAATGAGATATTGTCTAATATCATTTACGAGAATAAATGAAGACATTTCCTCTTAACTCATTTTAAAATACATTTTCATACAATAGAGCAAAATGACAAATTATCACAATTTTGAATTTATAAATCATTAAGTAAATGGAACAAAGAAAGAATAAATTAATGGTCAGATATTCAAAGCATAGGAAGCCTTTTTCATGAAGTTCTTCAAGAGACTGGACATGAAACAAGATTTACTTTTGGTTCTAAAATCATTACATTAAAGATTATTTATCCACAAGGTGGCGCCCTTGTTTAAAGCAAAATGGTGTTCTGTTGTGTGCAGTACTTAATTACTGACATTATTTTTAAGAAGAAGAAGAAGAAAAACAAACCCACAGGTCCCATACAAACTCAGACACACAATAACCCAGCATAGAACTGGGAAAATGAACAGCAGACCTCAAGCTTATCTGAAGGAATATTGGCAACTGATTACTGCTAGATGAAGAAGAGCTGATCTTCCTAAAACAAGGGACTCTAGATAGGCTGACTATACTCAGTGGGTGGATTTGTACTGGGGAATGGCTGGTGACACTGACAACCCAGTGGGCTTAATAAGGATGACCGAGCATATGGGTTCCAGTGGTGGTGGTGGTGGGGCCTATGGGAGGGTGCCAATGGGGATGGAGATATAAAGCTGATTAAGATTGTTTGAGCTGTTCTGTATGAAATACACGAAAAATTCAATAAAAAAAAGAAAAAGAGAGAGAAGAAAACAGCTCAAGTAAGAATAACAAAAACTAGAAATGATACTTTCTAAGTATCTTGTATCACATTGGGAAATGTTCACAGGAATTTCTGCTCCACCTGAGCAATGCTGGTTAGAATTCAGAAATGCTCCATAAATCAGGGAGTTTAAATTTCGGTCCTTGTGCACAGAAACTCCCCTGGTATCTCCCAACCTGCTTTCAAAAGCATATTTCCAGTTTTGAAGACGTCTAGTCTCTCTGATAAGAACAACTTGCTGTTCTGCACACCCAGACGGGACTCTTTTTCTCCTAGAATACTCGCCTCCTTACTTCTTTAATCTCCGCATCTGAAATTCCTACTCATTCTCCATGATCCATCAACCTTACTCAAAACTAAGTAAGACCCCCAACTCCAGCAGGAACAAACTCCTACTGCTGAGCTGTGAATCGCGAACATGGGTTCTAGGTCACACAGTGTGACTTTTAAGTCTTGGTTCCTCTACTAAGGGCACAATGGGTTCAGGAGAATCACTCCAGGTCCCTCAGTGTCCTTATGTATGCAAACAATACTATCTGCCTCACAAGATAGCTTTAAGGAGGAACACAAAATGCATGTGCATCATACCACGTTAGGACACATGGAAAGGTGAAAGGCTAAATTAGGGATGGAGTAAAGTGAGAAAAACCCAGTGGGATCGTGAAGTTTGGTGTGATGACAGACTGGTGGGCACTGGATGCCGGAGGAGTACTTGGCTGGGATGCCTGAATTCACTGAAACCCTGCAGAGTGATTCTTCATAAAAGCACTTGGTCTTCTCATAGCATACAGAAAACTCCCTTTTCTTTGGCCCTTTCTTCGTTAGTACGATTCTGGCATTTCAAGGTCCTGAGATTAATAGTTTTGTCAGCTAGCCCTTTCCAACATGATTTTCTTCATTATGTTTAAATTAATAAAATACATTATTTAACAAAATGTAAAGATAAATTATACATACTTACATCACCTTTACAAATGTGGCTAATTATTTGAAAAAGCAGAACACATCTTTGATATTTTTTAACTCTAAGAGAAAGAAGCAGTTGCAGAAATTAAAATATAATGAAACATGAAGGTCATTATAGGTTAAAAGAAAAGCTAAATTAATTATTAAGAACTACTTTATAATCAGTGTTCTTTCAAGTGTGATGGAGATAGTAGAGATTCTATAAACTTTTATTCATGAAACTGTGCTTCTCCATAACAGCGCTAGCTTCATAAAATGCTAGCAGAACCGGAGAAGAAACATTGACTTTACTGGCAGGGAAAATGCAGGGTCTCTGAATGAACACAGTTGATGCCAATATTCAAATCCAGGGGTGACTTAGCTCTTGAGTACTGGATAGAGAGAGAAGATGGGAGCTGCAATTATTAAGCTATGGTGTGGCTAAGACAGCATGACACACAGGATGCTGAAGGAGCTCCGGGGCTGGGGATATCTACTTTTATTAAAGACATCTGAGAAATAAATCCTAATATGAAAAATTATCATTAATATGCAATTCCATGCTCCATTAATGTGGAATTCCTTGCTTTATAAGGGATGGAGGTAAAAATGCAGCTCTAGAGTCTGCCAAGGAACCTGGGTAAGTCACTGAGGTGGTTCTCTTTAGCATTATCTTATAAAGAAATATACGATTGCTACCTATCTCCATAGGGCTTTACAATCTCAGGATTTTTACAAAAATAAGTTAATATGCAATTCCATGCTCCATTAATGTGGAATTCCTTGCTTTATAAGGGATGGAGGTAAAAATGCAGCTCTAGAGTCTGCCAAGGAACCTGGGTAAGTCACTGAGGTGGTTCTCTTTAGCATTATCTTATAAAGAAATATACGATTGCTACCTATCTCCATAGGGCTTTACAATCTCAGGATTTTTACAAAAATAAGATAAAATATAATGCCATAATATACATAATAATATAATATATAATATATTTGGCATTTTTAATGTCATGCAGAATCATTTCACTGTCCTAAATACCCTTGGTGTTTGGCTAATTCATTCCTCCCTTCCCATCCTAATTCCTGGCAGCTGCTGAATTTTTCACTATCTTCATGGTTTTACCTTTTTTAGAATGTCTTTGAGTTGGAATCTCACAGCCTTTTAAAACTGACTTCCTTCACTTAGCCATGTACATCTGCATCCCTCCAACTCTTTGTAGTTTGATAGCTCATACATTTTAGCACCAAATCATTCATATTTCATTATCCAAGTATTTCACAGTTTAGGTATACGTTCATTTACCTATAGAAATGCATTTTGGTTGCTTCCAAGTTTTGGCAATCATAAATAAAGATTCTATAGATAATTGAGTTCAGGTTTTTGTTTAGAGATAACATCTCTATTTTACGGGGTAAATATTGAGCACGATTCTTGGAGCATATGAAAAGAGTATGTTTAATTCTACAGGAAATTTCTCTGCCCTCTGTTCTTGCTGGTCTTGGTGGTGTCAGTATTCTGGGTGCTGGTACAGTGTTAACCCGTGAACAATGCTATCTCTTTGTTTAATTCTGCATTTGCCTAATGAAATATGATATGAGCATCTTTCCATATGCTTATTTGCACCTATCTTCTTGGATGACACATCTTGTACACCTTTGTTCACTTTTTTAAAATATTTTTTTATTTATTATTTTTATTTGTATATGAGTGTATTGCCTGCATGTATGTGAGTGTGCCCGTGTCGTGCAATGCTGCAGAGGTCAGAAGAAGGCTTCAGATTCCCCTGGAACTGGAGTTAAGGACGGTTTGTAGCCACCATGTGGGTGCTGGGAATTGAACCTGGGTCCTCTGCAAGAGCAGTCAGTGCTCTTAAATGCTGAGCCATCTCTCCAGCCCCTCACTTTTTAAAAAAATCAGATTGTTCATTTTTCTTATGGTTGAATTTTAAGAGTTCTTTTTTATTGATATTTTACTGAGTTTTTGTGCATTTCATATAATAGATCTTAATCAAATTTAGACCCCCTCCCCCATCCACACCCCCTACAGCCCCACCCCCAACAGATTACATGAATTATGTCATATACGTTAAGGCCTGTATTAATCACTTTTCTGTTGCTGTGATAGAAACACCATGACCAAGGGAACTTATAAAAGGAAGAGTTTATTTAGCCTACAGTTCCAGGAGAATTGCAGTCCATCATGGTGGGGAGGCATGGTTGCAGGATGGGCTGGAGCAGGAGCAGAAAGCAGAGCACTTACATCTTCAAGCAGGCACAGGAAGCAAAGAGAGTGACTCTAGATCCAGCAAGACTTAAGAACTCTCTTAGCCTGCCCCTCAGTGATGTGCTTCCTCCAGCATGGCCACACCTTCTAAGACCTCCCAAACAGTGCCACCAACTGGGGACAAAATGTCCAAATACTCAGAGCCTATGGGGGACATTCTCACTCAAACCACAAGGCCTATCTGGATATGCATCTGTACCCAGATGTTTCTCAGTGCAAGCTCATCCACTAGAGTCTATTTAGCCTACCTAGAGTCACTCCCTTAAAGATCTACTCTCCTTCACCTCACAGTAGTCAGTTGTCAATAGTTCCTTGGCTGGGGTCAGGGCCTGCTTCCCATTTTCCCAGTTCTACACTGGGTTTTTGTCTGACTGAGTCAGCGTGGGTCTCGTGCATGCTGTCACCATTGTTGCAAGTTCATAAGAGCAAGTTCCCAGAGGCCTGAAAGTCTGTTTCCTTATGTTCATGAACCAACCCTACATCTTACAATCATTCTGCCCCCTCTTCCATAATGGTCTCTAAGCCATGGGTGGGTGAGATTTAGTATAGGAGTTCTATCCAGGGACATGCACTCTGTAGTCTCTTATTCTTTACAATTTGGCCTTCTGTGTGCATCACACTCTGCTGCAATTATGCCTTTCAGGAGACTATGTTTGTGTCTTTAAAAAGTCTGTTTTGGGGAGGTAGAGATGGGTCAGAAGTTGAAAATACTTCCTGTTTAACCAAGAGGACTGAAGTTAGATCCAAGCACCCCATGCAACGCAACAAACCAGGCATCCTGTAGATGACTGTATCCTCAGTTCTGAAAAGGACAGAGACAGGAGGATTATTGTGACTTGCAGACTTCCAGACTAGATGATTAAATTCAAGACCAGGTTCAGGGAGAGACTCTGCCTCAAAGGAATAGATGGAGAGTGATGGAGGAGGAGAGCTACGACCTCTTCTAGCTTCCACACATGCACACAGGTACATAATCTCCCCCCCACATACACACAGACTCCAAAATTACACAGGCTATTGCTACAGCCCTTGATGACCTCCAAAAACTTGAAGGTAAGACCCTAGTGCTGAAGACAGAACATACTTTGGACACAGGATTTGGAGCAATGGAGCTGGAACTGACCTGAAGCCACCTCCCCTGAAGGCAGCTCTCATAGCTTTAGAGGGCACTATGAAGGTGCCAAGGGAAAACATCCATCAATGGTCCAACACCAGACTCAAGACTAAATAACCACATCAATGGCCAGCACAGCATATGACATTGGTACAGTAATGGCACTTTTATCTTGGGGGCAATCAACAATTATCTGATTGGATTAAAAGCCCACTCAATTGGAGGAACATAACCAAATACACATGGCTGGAGAAGTCATAGATCTTAGAGAAAACCCCAAGACTGTCATACCCCTAGGCTAATGTAATTTCTTGCTACATGGAAAATATATGTCCTTATATTTACAGACAAATATCCCAGTCACCATTCATCAAGGAAGCTTATTTTTTACCAGTCAGAGACTATTACCCCAGTACCACAACTGGTTACACACAGATACTGTGTGTGTGAATTGTGTCTTTGAATTGTCCAGGCCTAAGTGACACATCTGCAATGCAACCTCTACACCTAAGGTACACGGAACATAGAACAAGGGTAATGAAGACAACACCAGTGAATCTCTCAGTTCTCATTAATGGAGCTGCCTCATGCAACAAAAGGACAGGAACACAAAATGTCACAAAAGGCCAAAATGTGAGACTAAGAGTTGGCAGATTTATGGTCCTTGGACAGGACTCCTATATTAAACTTCACCCTCCCAGGGCTCAGGGGCCATCATGGAAGAGGGGGCAGAAAGTGTAAGAGCCAGGAGGGAGGTATATGACCACATGGAAACAGAGTCCTATGAGCTCCTGGGACCCTGCGCATATGATTCTATGGCAATGGTGTCAGCAGACAAAAGTACCATGCAAACTCAGGCAGAGAATAACCCAGTAGAGAACTGGGAAAATGAACAGCAGACCCCAATATTAGCTGAAGAACCATTGGCAACTGATTTACTGCTAGGTGAGGAAGAGTTGATCTTCCTAACACAAGTGACTCTAAATAGGTTGACTAGACCTCAGTGGATGGACTTTCACTGGGGAACATCTGTGGACACTGACTTGATACATTGGGCCTTAATACAGATGACAGAGTATATGGTTCCAGTGCGGGGGCTATGGGAGGGTGTTGGTGGGGATAGGGGTATAAAGGTGATTAAGATTGTTTGGGAGATTTTGTACAAAATACACAAAAATTCAACTAAACACACACAGATAAACAAAATCTCAAAATGTCTTTGTCTTAACCAAGTCATCTAGATTCTTCTATGTTATAAATGCATTCTGGGAGTTTCCTAATTTTGGAGTTACATGTAAACCCATTTTCAGTTCATTTTGCAAAGAGTATAAGATTTGTGCATAGATTTGTTTTAGTTTTTGCCTGTGAAAGTTGAACCAGCATCAGAGGTTATCTTGTCTCTACTGTGTGTTATTTCCTTCCCTGCTGAAGAACCATCACTCATATTTAAGTGGGTCTCTTTCTGGGTTCCTCATTCTGTTCACTGACACTGGTCTGGTCTCTTGCCAATTCCACACTGTCATAATTTATATAGCTATGTAGTAATTCAAGAATTAAAGTCAGGCAATTTGAAGTCAGCAATTGTCAGTTCTCCAATTTTGTTGTCATTCAATACTGTGTTGGCTACTTTGGACCCTTTGCCCCCTTTTGCTTCCTTATATGAGCATTATAATCAGTTTGCTGGTATCTGTAAAAGAACCGTCTGAAGTCTGGTTGGGACTGCATTGACTCTGTAATCAAGTTGTAAAGCTATTTTGACAAAACTGAGCTTTCCTTTCTCATATGGCTCTTGTGCATAGTTTGCTAAATTTATAACTGTGTATTTCACTTTGGGGGCTACCAATTTCTAAAAATGATAATTTTAGAAACCATAAATACACTTCCAAAATTGGATAATAATTGTAACATGTGAAAATCATATGAAATTAAAATTTCAGTGTAAAGTGAATTTTACTGGACTATAGGCTAATCTGCCCCTGGCAATTTTCGAGTTATGAAAGGAGACAAGGAGCTATGATAGTGACTTCACAGGTCCAAGAAAACCTAAATTGTTTGTTTATTCTCTGGCCTCTTACAGAAAACACTTGCTGATTCCTGGTCTAGAGTATAGGTAGGGACTGGAAGTCAACTGCACAATATTGCACACACACAAAAATCATGGTCTAGAAAACATCACCAAGGAAACAAGTCAGCCTAAGCAGGACAGTTCTGAGGCAGGAAGGATTCCAAACGTAGGAAGGGGAGAAGTAAGCAAAGATACCTGGAAAAGAACAAAGGTAGGGAGCCCAGAGCAGCAGAGCAATGAACCCAGAGGATATTATGAAACTCAGAGAGAAAAGGCTTCCATGGGAGGCCAGTTGGCTCTATCAACTGAAGCTGATGGCATAAATGATAGCATCTAATTGAATTAGTTACTATCTGTCTTTGTTAGGGACAATCTCTCTAGTATACTGAAAATGGAAATTTTCTAGATTTGAGGACTGGAATGAAGATAGAAGAGTGAACAGGAGGAAAAATAAGTTTATGTTCCAATTTTAATAAATGGTAGCCAGAAGAACCTATGAATAAGAAAAGGATTAAAAAAAATGTCTGAGTAACAAGGTGTGTTTATCTGCCAAGGGAGCAATGCAGTAGAGAAGAAGCTGAGGACTGGAGAGAGTGAAGACTACAGGACTGAGGTCTGAGAGGATGAGAGAGACTCAAAGCTTAAATTGAGAGATTAGCCTCAGACCAGTCAGGAAGATGCTTCTTCCACTGAAAGATGTGGAAGGACACAGAATGAATACACAGGAATGGGGAAGTTTGAGGACGTCATGGTAGGAAGGTGTAGCTCTTCCTGTCTGCTTCCCTTTCTTCCATGGAAGGTGAGTTTTCCCCATGTGTTGTAGGCAGCGTAGCTGGAGGTTGTGTTTGAGAACAGTGAGGAAGAAAGGAAAAACTTATCAGGAAGAGGAGCGAAGCAGACTTACTAGAGAAACATATTAGCACTGCCTGGCAAAGATGTGGATCCATCTGAGATTTAGGATCATGAATCTGAAATAGAAAAGTGACTTTCTGCAGGACAGTCAGCAAGAGTTGATTCTCATCACTGCAGTGCCATGGGCTGGACTCAAGGCCCGCCCTCTCAGTCAGGTCAGTGGCTGGGTCTTAGGTTGCCCCCAAATTCTTTTTTTTTAAATACTTTTTTAATACTTTTTTTAACTTAAAAAAAACTTTATTGAGAATTTCATACATGCATATAAAGTGTTTTGATCAAATCCAGGCCCATTCTCTCCCCTCCAACATCTCCCATATTTCCCCATCACTTTCTCTGACAATTTCGTGTGCTCTCCTTTTTTCTTTTCCTTCCTTCCTTCTTTCCTTCCTTCCTTCCTTCCTCTTTCCTTCCTTCCTCTTTCCTTCCTTCCTCTTTCCTTCCTTCCTGTTTCCTTCCTTCCTTCCTCCTTCCTTCCTCCTTCCTCCTTTCTCTTTCCTTCCTTCTTCCTTCTTCCTTCTTCCTTCCTTCCTTCCTCCTTCCTTCCTTCCTCCCTCCCTCCTTTCACACTTTCTTTCTTCTCACCTGTAATCATCTCACCATGCATATGACTTAAAATTCGTGGACTCCCTCCCTCCCTCCTTCCTCCTTCCTTCCTTCCTTCCTTCCTCCTTCCTCTGTTCATTCCTTCCTTCCTCCTTCCTTCCTTTCTTTTTTTTTTAAAATGGGGCTTTTTGCTACTCTAACATTACCCCTCTGAAGAGGTAACCCTAAAATCTTTTAAGGATTAGATATGAGCTCCCAAATACTTTTGTCATTTTTGGCCTTTGGAACGGAGTATGTTGCTAAGAGGCCCAAGAACATTGTGACCTTTAGTTAAGAAACTGGCTACTTTTCTTTGGGGTCTTTTTACCTTAACTGCCTAGGCAATTCCTACCTCCCATTCTTATCACACCATCCTCTGAAGAGGTTAGCCAAATTGATGACAGGGAATCAGGACACAGATTGCTTTGGCTTTTTCCATGCTGAACAGCGACGCAGGATGAGGCAATTGGGGTACCCCTTTAGTGGGCCTATCTAAAAGACTCCCAAATTGCTTAACTCTTACATGAAGGAAGAAAAGAGTCCTTGACTGGTGAATAGGGGATGTGAATAAGTAAATGTAAGAGTAGTTAACATCACAAGTTCTAGACAGAGAATCAGAAAAAAGTCAGTAACAGGGAAAATTTCAGTCTTTCATATACACTTGTGTAACTTTTTGGGTACAGAACTCTCTCATATCCCATATGACATAATTCAGAAAGCTAGCATTTCATTTCTTTAAAAATGCAACGACGAATGATATATTCGTCTGTGATTTTCAATCACAATGCATTCTCAACATTAGTCTACTCAAAAGTAATAATGTACTATCTACTTAAAATATAAATCATCTCAAAGGTTCTCTTTGATGGCTGCAGTATGCACGGTCCTGGGTTCAACCCCCAATACTGGAAAAAAACTGGAAGTTCTATTTGCCCAATTATGCATTATAATATTAGTCATAAAGATAATATATTTTTGCTATCATGTTGTTTTATTTTTAAAAAATTCATTTAGATTGGAGTGGCGGAGCACATCTTTAATCCCAGCACTCAGGAGGCAGAGGCAGGCAGATCTCTGGAGATGGACAGCCTAGCCTACATAGGGAGTTCCAGGCCAGGTAAGGCTACAAGGGAGACCCTGTCTCAAAACACACACACACACACACACACACACACACATACACACACAAATTCACTTAGAATTGCAAACCCTTCATATACTGACTACCTTATATAAATACTAAATCCTTCCAGCAGAGGGCTCAAGAACTCCATTTTAAGGAAAAGTTTTAAAACTCACTGTCCAACAGTCAAATTTTTGAGACAGTAGTTCTCATAAATATGTTCCTCCTTTTAA
>NW_008343387.1:2137222-2188789 GCF_000622305.1 Nannospalax galili | reverse complement strand
ACAATCTCTGTGTTCATACACTTACAAGTGGGCCTCAAAACTAAACAAGAGGACTGGGAAAAATATGGAAGATTGCTCAGTGGGTAAAGCACTTTCTACATCAGCATGAAAGCCTGATTCAGATCCGCAGCACCTGTGTAAAAGCTGGGCCTGAGAGCATGCCTATAACCCCAGTGCTGTGGGGACAGAGACAGGCAGGTCCCAGGGGCTTGTTGGCCAGCTAGTCTGGCCAATTGGTGAACTCCAAGCTCAATGAGAGACTCTGTTTCAAAAAAATGAAATAAAATCAGGTAGACAGTGATAGAGGAAGCTGCCCAACATTGACCTCTGGCCTCCATACATTCATGCATGGGCAGGAGCATCCCTCAACACATATATCACATACATGTGTACACACACCCACAAGGTAAAACAGAAACATAATGACACAAGATCAAATGGTGAAACCAAAAAAGACAAGTCTAGTTTCTCAAGTCCCTGATGTGTACAGGAAAATTTTCTCCAGATAGTAAGGTTATTGAGTATTTTACTTGGTGATACTTCCAATGGCATCTTTCAATAGCATCAAAGGCATATTTTATAGTTAGCACTGCAAAAAGGTAAAAATATAGAGAACCCAAGAATTCAGTTTTCTGATTTTCTGGCTTGATCTAGGTATAAATACAGACAATGAAGCCTGCCTTCCTTCCTCCTTCCTCCTTCTTTACTCCTTTCCTTCCTTCCTTCCTCCTTCCTCCCTCCCTTCCTTCCTTCCTTCCTTCCTTCCTTCCTTCCTTCCTCCTTCCTTCCTCCTTTCCTTCCTTCCTCCTTCCTTTCTTCCTTCCTCTTTCCTTCCTTCCTTCCTTCCTTCCTTCCTCCTTCCTTCCATCCTTCCTCCCTCCCTCCCTTCCTTCCTTTCTTTTAGACCGGGTTTCCCGTAGTCACGGGTGGCCTGGAAGTCACCTCAGAGGCCAGGCTGGGCAGTCACAGAGAACCACCTGCCTCTCCCTCCCAAGTAAGGCGATTAAAGGTGCGTGCCACCATGGCCAGACAGAGCAGCATTTCTTAGAAGAGTCAATATCCTTCTCTGGGGGACAACTGGAAATCTTGCATGCACCTTTAGTCAACCCAGAAGGCTGGGAAATAGTGGCATATAGGGGCAGTGACCAGCTATGTAAGATTTCCCCGAAGCCTGCACTGGAATCCTTACAATACATGCATATATAGGTGAAAGTTTTACTTACGAAGATCAAAGCCCAGAACTTAACTCTGTCTTATATATAGCCATTTACAATTGTTGGTCTGTGTGAAGATGCATTGAATCATCCAATTTTGCCACAATAAAGATCAGCAGAAGGCTGTTGCTGTATTTTACTCGGAGTTTTATCAAGAATTTTTCATAACTTTTACAAAATGATGTTGCGGAGTAGGCACTGCAGCATGTGAGTTGCCAGTGTAACACTCGCAAACCAACCAGCATGTGTGCCAGGTATCCCCGGCATGGCCATGCATCTGCACATAACTGTGGGCACGCAGATGTTCCACCCTTTCTGTGGACCTGTGAAGACTTCATCCTGCACTTTGGAAGGATTCAGTACATATAGACGAATATACCTGCCATATAACATAAATATAAAATTCTTTTCCATTACATATGGTCATGTCATTTCATTAGTGTTTGCGCATGTCAATTATATTATATAAGAATTTATTTTCAAGATAGTAAAGGAGACCATTTCGTATTAAAACTTGATAGATGAATTTGAAAACTACAAATCCAGATAAAGACACTGTATGTCTTCTAGAAAACCCTTCCCGTTTATTATTTTTTCCTAATGAACTTTTCCAAAGAGCTGTACAGCACACAGGATAAGGCTAGACTGTGGATAAGCTGACATCTTCTTAGGCAAATGCAGACACTCACCAAGATTCTCTATTTAAAAAATGGCAAATTCTTGATTCAGATAATTTCAGAAATGACCCTGGGTGCAGCCACAGTGCACATATACACTATGAATTGTGAAATGTGCAGCACAGAACTTTCTACTGAAACCATTCAAGGGGAATAAGTATCCAGAAGTGCAAAACCTTCTTTGAGTTAAGTAGGTGGGTTGACCTGCTTCTGTGAGTTGCTGGGTGCCAGAGTATTTCTATGTTGGATAACGTTAGTATGTTAGTTACTTTTCTGTTGCTGTGATAAAATACTGACAAAAGCAACTTCTAGAAGGAAGTTTATTTGAGCTTACAGTTCCAGAGGAATCAGAATCCACCATGGTGGGGAGGCATGGTGGCAGGCAGTGGTGGGAGCAGAGGCAGAAAGAGGAGCTAAGCACTCACATCTTCAAGCAGGCACAGGAGGCAGAGGGCGACAGGTGACCCAGCAAGGCTTAAGAACTCTCTAAGCCCACCCCTAGTGAAGTGCTTCCCCTAGCAAGGTCACACCTTCTAAGACCTCCCAAAACAGTACCACCAACTGAGCACAAAATGTTCAAATACTTGGAACCTATGGAGGACATTCTCATGCAAACCACCACAACCAGTAAGAAAAAGAATGACTGTTTATTGTCCCACTATTGACAACAAAACCACTGCCAAGAACAACAGAGAAATACGTTTCTGTTCCCTGTATTGGCAGTGGGGTAGGGACAGGAGGTACAGAGAGCTGGACAGTGGAGGAAAAGACAAATCCATCTCCCACAAGTGAATCTTCACATCATGAAGAGGAGGCTGGAAACAGAGCAGAGCACAGCAATGCTTGTCATCCCACACAGTCTCAGACAATGGGAGCCGCTCACAGTGTTAGCAGTGTGTATGTTCTACACACAGGAACTCAAGCACCTTGGCCCACAATGGTTCCTGAGCACAGGACTGAGGTGGAGATTTTACAAATGCAGAAAATACATTTCATCTCATTTTGTCAGTTGAATTTAGCAATGTTCCACTATTTGTGCCTGAAGCATGACCACTGCTCAAGGGATTTTCAGTGTTGAAATGCATGCAGTTTCTGAACCCTGCCCATCCTTCTTCCTTGGTTCATCACAACAAAGCAAAAGCATAAGAAAACTCCAAAGCCCCTTCTAAACCACAGAAGCCCCTGCCTGCATGTAGAGCCCTCATCTCAGTCCAGATCCTAACTACAACAACAAAGCCAACACCAGTGACTATGAACCACGCACCCTCTCACTTCCAGAAAGATTCATGTGTAGTGTTATTCTGAACATCTAAATCAAACTTCAGGGTGGGGATCCTATTTCAGCTGACTGGATATAAAGCAACCTTAATAAATCAAACTGCTGAGCTTTAAGCTGATCTCCAAAGTTTGTCCACAGTTACCCTTCCTCACCCAGAGATATTCATACATGACTCTACTGAAGATGTGGCTTTATAGTTCAAGTGGCATAAAGTATACTGGGAAGACACTGACCAGGCCACACACAGAGACCTGGTAAGGGAGGAATGTAAAGTTCTCTTACAGCTGACCCACTCACAGCAAGGAGCTCCTCTGCAGGACTTCATTTCCTCTTATCAACTCCTCTCCATGACAAGCAACCACCTTGCTGTTACAGCCTCATCTGGGAAAAGGAAGCTGCTGGGTGTCAGTTTCTAAAAATATCACTTGTGTTTTCTACAGTGAACATTAGGTCCTCAGCTTACTCATTATTTTGGAAGAACAAACCATGGCGAAATCCACTGTTTTACAGACATCTTGCGAAACAACACAACCCCTATTGACACATGGTACCCAAATCCACAGGCAATGTTAAGCGGGTACATCCTATGAAACATGACTGTATACATGTAATGACTTCACTCAAACTCAGGAAGTTTGCTTATCTGCTTCTTTGTTTTAATAATAAAAAGGAAAATCTCCCCAAAGACCAACAGCATAGAATTTCAAGAGTAAAGAAAGAAGAAATAAATCAAATGAAATTCAAGTTTTCTCTTTGTTTCAGTCTTCTCAAACTCTTTGTGTAAAAATATCCACTTCTGGAGGAAAATGCAGCCACAGACTGTGTCAGGACTCCGACAAGAACTAGGGGGAGGAGAAAATAGCCACCTTCTGAACAACTAAAAAATATTCTTCCTTAGACTGGATTTCAGACTGTGCCCTCCAGACCCTGGACACAGTTGAAACAGCTGGGGGTGGGGTGCTGCCCAGCAGGCTTCTATAGGTGTTTCCCGGGGAACGCAGGATCCCAAGATTAAAATACTTAAAACCACTGAGTAACTTAATGCTGCTCCCAAGAGAAGTGGAAACATTTCTTCCAGATTTGTTTTATGTGAGACCACCAGGGTAGGCTCTGAAGCAAATCTGATGGGGACGTGCTCCATATAAAGCGACACATTTGCCCCTGAAGGGTATGGCCCGTGGGAAAGCAGTTCCAGTTACTATCACTGTTGCTCTGCTGCCTATTTTGAATCTAGAGAAAAGTAGTCAGTTGTGGTAAATACTGTTTCAATCACAATATAATGCCATAGTACACACCTATCAGGGCTAAACACACACAAACACACAAACACACACATACACATACACATATTCATGTGAAATTATAAGAGAGCCAAAGGAAAGTCAGGAACAAAACTTTCAGTACATAAGAACATGGCTTTTTTTTTTTTTTTGTCTTTTTGAGGCAGGGTCTTCCTGTAGCTCCAGCTGTCCTGGAACTCACCACATAGACCAGGCTGGCCTTGAACTCACAGAGATCCGCCTGCCTCTGCCTCCCAAGTTCTGGGACTAAAGGCGTGCGCCACATGGCATTTTAAGGAAGAATTCTCTTTCATTTTTAACTCTTGTCTGTGTGAACAGTTTTACAGGTCTGCAGTTATATATAAGAATTTTTTTCACTCAAGAGAATACCACTTTTTATTTCTAAAAGAGTTATGTGAGAGTTATAGAATATTTCTGTAAGCCTATGATATTAATCATTCTCTGGGTCAAATAAGGGTAGTTAGGACGTGTGTCTCTAAAGGCAGGTTCTTCCGTGATCTTGAAAAGTCAAGGACTACAGTTACTGGTCAATGAAGAGAAAAGCACATGAAAGGCAAAAGTAAATATTTTTTTCTTCTTCAGATGCTCATACAGATGGCTCATAGCTGGCAAAGTTAACAATCTCTGGATGGGGGAGATTTTAAAGAAATCTACAAATGTCACTATCATTTGGCAGAGTTTCTCCTTTTACTTTGTGCTTCTGGAATTTATCAGGCTACAAGGGACATGACAGGAAAAGGCCAGCTCTCTGGATATGAAGAGGAAGCTAGCTCCCTCTGCACAGGGTATTCATGACTACACTTGGTATGCAGTCAGACCTTGGCATCATAGCCATAGTGCTGAACCAGAAACCTACCGTGGCCCTCAATTCTACTTGCTTGCACTTTGGCTCGTCTACTCGGATCCTAGAGACTGTTCTGAGAGTTTGGGGCTGAAAGCCCTACCTTCTCAGCAGGGGTCTGCTCGGCATAAACATGTCTCAATGTCACCTGTTCCTCACCATGGAGCTGGGCTCTTTGTCCATTTCAAAGCAATACCTGGGTGCCTGGTCACTCATCTAGTTGGGAATGGATGCAGTAGCTCCATCTCCTTTCCCTCCTCATCTTCCTCATATCTCTTCTATTTCAGACTAGTCTGAAATATGAGTGAATGGCCAGTGTTGGAAAGTGAGAAGGGGAGGCCAGGAAACAGGATTAGTCCTTTTTCTCTACCAGTGTGAGAATCTGTGGCGGTTTTGTATCTGTTTTCTGAGGTGGATCTTCCCAGTGATAGCTGACATTGCACAATTTACTTCTGACCTAGCTCCTAGAACAAGGCCTGTTCCCCAAATAGATGCTGCCTGGCACCTCTGCCCCAGGGTTGGCTCTGCTGTAATCATTGCGGTGGCTGTGCAAGGGTACACACAAGGGTTGTGTTGCTTCCTGAGCTTTGCTTGAGCTATTGTGTGAGCAGAACACTTGGCTTATCAGCACAAAGGCTAAGTATCCCTGTGCACCCTGCCGTTCAGAGGAAGTATTAGCATTGAGGGGAAGTTTTGACTTTTTCTTCAACATTTCCTGGATGAAATCTGTGGGACAATTTTAAGAAGGCTGTACTTTAGAGCTGTGTGTAGGAGGAACACACACTGTTGCACTTAGTGTTCATTCATCACTCCCACTCCATCCTTCCAACTTCTCTCCAAGACAGCAATGATTTCCAGCTACTTAAAATACTTACATATTTTACTATGCTTACTACAACTGACTAAACATATAATCAACTGTCAGCGGAAATACCTACAAGTAGATAAATTCAGTGTTAACCCTATACTGGAACATCCACATACATGCCATGGGTGAAGACTGTCAGTGAAGGTCCACATAATCAGTAACAATTTCCTACAGTCCAGATTCTCTGCTTAATGTTAATTGCAGCTCCACAGTAGGAGACTTTCTTATCTCTCAACTATACTCAAATGCATTGTTTGCCACTGTCTGTGTCCCCCACTGTCTGTGTCCCCCACTGTCTGTGTCTCCCACTGTCTGTGTCCCAGTCTTAAGGGGAAAACAGAGTTACTAAAAAGTCGTTTTGATGTTTAAGAAGCCAAAGTTCCTGGATGCTAGAAGAAAGGCTATCTTGTGTTCAAGTCTGCAGCAGAGTAATCACATAGAGGGTACAAGATCAAGAACTCAACCCCAGAGACCTCAGGTTAGGGAGGCATGGCTCCCAGGCTGAGAAAACCCAGTCCACTTCTAACATCTCCAACATTTTTATGTGTCTTTCAATAAGATATACCACACACGATGCAACTTTTTTTAAAGACACAGGAAAATTTTTTAAAAAACACAATGGACTTGAAATTAGGAACACTAGGTTTCAATAACTGGGTCAAAATACTGAGGAGACAGACCGGAGAGACATCTCAGTGGTTGAGAGCACCAGCTGCTCTTACAGAAGACCAAGGTTTGGTTCCAAGTACCCACACGGCAGCTACAAATCATCTGTAACTCGTTCCAACACTCTCTTCTGGCCTCCATGGGCACATCACACATGTGGAAGCAAAACATGCAGGCAAAGCACCCATACACATAAGATAAACATAAATACAATATTTTAAAAATATACAGGGGAGCCTGGCATGGTGTCTGCACTCAGGAGGCAGAGGCAAGCAGATGTCTTTGAGCTCAAGGTCAACCTGGTCTACAGAGAAAGTTCCAGGCCAGCAACGGCTACACAGTAAGACCCTGGCTCAAAAGACTAACCTCACCCCTAAAACCATACACAGGAGAAAGATTTTATTCAGTCCGTTGCTCCTCCCCGAGCTTGTAGTCTTTCTAGAGACCCCACCACATTCCTCAGAGCTGTTTTTAAAATTAGGTTAGAAGGCACCCATAAAGTGCATAGCACTGTGCCCCAGATGGTTCACAGTGTTCTATGAGATAGGTATTCCTTCCTGCCCTGTCAGGACACAATTTGAGCAGCCAAGGTGATGCTGTGTGCTCCAGCCTCAGACTCTTCTGTGAATACTGTCCAGAATGGGACTCAAGTCCAGGTTTGGTCCTACATCTTGCTTTCCCTTTTTTCTTCTTCTAAAGACATTATACTTTCTACCTATATCTTTTCTTTCCACTTGACTTTCTTTTTCTCATCAGGGTTAAGCATGTGAGGCAAAGACTACCAGTTAACGGGTTATGACTGTCTTTCCGAAAATTGCTTCTCTCTTCCTAAGCAGTTGTCTGACCTTTCTGGAAGTTGATTTCCTTTATGCTGTCCTCAGATTCCACTTCATAGACACATTATAGCATAGGCATCTGTGTCCTGTTATGTCTTATGTTATGTTGTTATATTATGGTCATTCTCAAGGAAAGCACAAAGTGATAAAGGCAAACAGCAAGGCAGCCACTTACATCTTAGCCTGTGTTAAAATACAGCAATCTTTGTACATTTGTATTGGCTTATAATTTAAGCATACTTTACAAGTTTAAATCATCCAATTCTTGATACAGCTAAGTACATAAAATGCTTGCTTAATAATTTTATCAAAAAATAATAATCAGGAGCCAGGCAGATGGCTCAGTGGCTAAGAGCATAGGCTGCTCTTGCAGAGAATCTGAGTTTGGTTCCCAACACCCACATGGCAGTTAACAATGGTCCATAATTCCAATTCTAGGGGATCTGATGCCCTCTTCTGGCCTTCATAGGCACTGCATGCATATGGCACACACACATTCAGGCAAAACACTCATACATATAAAACTAAAATACATTAAAATGTTATAAATAATAATGAAGTTTTTTTACTCAGCCATAAAAAAGCAAACCTGTCATTTGCAGGAGATCATTGCATTAAGCAAAAACAAAAACAAACCAAAAAAAACCAGATTCAAAAAAACAAACACTGCATGTTTTCTCTCATATATGGAATCTAGATATTTTTTAAAAATATGTAAGACATGAAAGTAGAAGGGGGACTATTTGGAAAGAGGACATAGACCAGTGGGGTAGGATAAGAACATACACTGGGGCATGAGTATGATCAAAGTACATGATATGAACATATGAAAATGTTATAATGAAATCCATTATTTTGTACAATAAACATAAACCAATAGTGAGAAATGAAACCAACCAACTAGAATCAATAAAAATAAAAAACCCATGTGAAAACATTGATCTATAATATAGATATTGATCAATAATACAGATATTGACCTAGTATTTCATTCCTATTTACACACCAGTAGAGTGTGAGCTATGGGTTACTGATCTCACATGAGAGATGAGAAATGCAGATATGACTATAATTCAGGTGTTAAGAGAGAAATATACACAAGAAATAATTGTAAGCTGACAATTTGCCTCTGTAAACAGGAACATAAACTATATTACTTACTAACCACTATGAAAACGGGTGGCAGGTCTATGTATGAGTATCTGCTTTAATTCCTAAGTTATGAAATTTGGCTGCTTTCACCTCCCCATCTTTGTGCCTTTTATTCAATGTATGAGCCATTCTGTATGTATTTTTATTCCAGCAGCCAGGTTTGTCTTAATTAATCTAAGACATATACTGCAACTATATTGAACCCAAAAAATAACTCAGACAATATCATATACTTTACTAATCATTTAAAGAATATTCAGAAGAAAGGTGAGCTTTCCCACTTTTGAAGAACTAAATACCACTTTCTCTGTGAACTTTGGTGCTGGTCCATGGTAACCACACTTCTCCTGCTTTTGTATATACCGCACGTCTGCTGTAACTCCCTCAGCTTCTTGAGGCTTTAAAATTGCTTTGCTTTTTTTTTAAAATTTTTGGTATGCAGCTCAAACCCAGGGCCTTGTGCACTCTAACACTGAGCTACAAGTTTGCCCTGGCTTTGGTCTTGTTTTTCAGAAAATAAAACTGACTGCATCACTGAACTTAAGTGATACAAGAATCCAACTCATACAGACTCTTTTCCTTATGATGGTTCTTTAGGCAATTTAGAACCTACCCTAGAAAACATAGCTCAGACTGAAATACGATGCTTGCTGAGTAACATTAAGAGTCAAATGGCTCTACTCATCTTTCCATGACTTCAGATAGAAAGTTAGGTAGATGTGACCTTTTTTTTTTTTTTTTTTTAAACACCAACATGAGTAACAAGAAAAGCAATTAAATCCATCTAGGATTATCCATCTAGGATAATCTCTTTTGGTTAGGCACAATTGAACAAACCATACCTGTCCTGTGTATGCAAACTCCAGAGCCTGCTTTAAGCCCAGGCTGGTCACACCGTGTAAATTCACCTCATCAGCTCCACTTTCCACCATGCAAAGGCTGAACATGGCCTGAAATGGGGAAAAGAAAAGAAGAGACTGAATTACAGGATCTAAATAGAAAGAGAGAAACAACATGCCAGGGAAACTGGGAAATAAAGGCTTGACAGGTTAAAATTTGATTTGGCTTTCATTTGCACAAGCCTCTGTACCAGTCTGATAGGCAAAGAGTTACAACAACAACACACACAGCACTGTATCTCTCACGTGCAGACTCGTCCCAGGTGCGTGTTCAAGCATACTGAACACATTTTCTTTAATATGGGGTCTAACAGCTACATAAAGTACAGCAGTCCTGAGCATAAATGGCCAGCTAGATGTGAAGAGTCACACTTTCATTTTCTGATTCTTTGTTTTTATGAGTCATTAGTCCTGTTTCTGGACTGTGTCATACAGTCCTGTATCATACACCCTTTGTTTACTTCACGTGCGGTTACCAATGGTCAAACAGAATTTGACAATTTCAACGGGAAATTCTGAAATTAAGCAATCCTGACTTTTAAATTGTGCACAGTTCTGAGTAGCAGGATTAACTCGCCAATGACCCACCCAGGACACGAATCACCCCTTTGTCTACTGTGTCTGCACTGTATGTTCTATCTACCTGTTAGTCACTTAGATGTCACTTCAGCTACCAGATTAACCAGCATGGCATCACAGAGCAGCCAAATGCTACCTCACAATGTCTCCATCAACTGCTTCATTCCATCACATCATGCAGACAATTATATCATCTCATATCACAGGAAAGGTGATTTATGTCCAATAAAATATATTGAGAGGAGCCATAGTCACATTACTTTTATTATACTGTTCTAATTTAGTATTAGGCTTTGTTATTAAACTTACTATACATAACTTATAAATCAAACTTTTTCAAATTTTGTTTATATCAGAAAAAAATGTAAAAATACACAGGGTTTAACACTATATGTGATTTTAGGCATTTGCTTAAAGATCTTTGAATATATTCCATACTGATAAGGGAGGGCTAATTTATATATAAACGAAATTAAACCAGTACCTCAAAGGGAAATCAGCATATCCATGTTCACTGTAGCATTATTCATAGCAGTCACAGTACAGAGACAACTTAAAAATTCATTAGATGAATAGATATGCCGAATAAAGAGAATACATATATGCAGGCATCTCTGTATAAGAAATTATTCATGAGGTTGGAGAGATGGCTCAGCGGTTAAGAGCACTGACTGCTCTTGTAGAGGTCCCAAGCTCAATTCCCAGCACCCACGTGGTGACTAACAACTGTCCATAACTCCAGTTCCAGGGGATCCAACACAGGCACTGCACGACTGGGGTACACTTACATACATGCAGGCAATACAGTCAAACATAAAAACTAGAGAAATAAAATATTTATTTAATAAAGAAATTATTCATCCCCAGAACAGGAGGAAATCTTCTCATTTCCAACAACATAGGTGAACCTGAAGGACTGTGTTAAGTCAGAAAAGCCAAAGGCAAAGAACGAGATCTCACTCCTAAGCAGACTCTCTAATAGCCAGTTTGGGTGTAGAAGGATGAACAGTGTTTGCCAAGGGCTGGGATGAGGAGGAATGGGGAGCTATCAGCCAAAGAGTAGTTTCACTTACAAAAGATGGAAAAGTTCTGCAGATATGATACACAGCAATGTGACTAATCACTAACAATGGTGTGTTGTATCATTAAAATTTACCAGAAATTTAAATGTTCTCACTAGCAGAGAGAGAGATTAGAGAGCAAAAAAGGAAGAGATAAGAAGGTAGAGAGGAAAGAGGGGAGATAGAGAGAACAATGGTAACTATGAGGTGATGAATACGTTAATTAGTGTACTGTCATTATCCCACAATGTATACATATATGGAAACCTCACGTTCTACACTTGAAATATATGTATAAATGTTGTCAATTTTATTTCAATAAAACTGAAAAGAGAACCTTATGTTTGAAGTCACATTATCCTCAATGTTGTGGGGCATAATGCACAAGGACCAACTGGTAACTCTCAAGCTCCGGGTGTGGATACTGGAACGTGAGTGTGAGCAGACAGAACATCCCTGAGTCAGCTTTCTTATCTGAGAAGTTGGGCTAAAAATTGCATCCATTTTATGGAGTATGAAGAAATGGCTCCTTATAAGAGTGCACACTGCTCTTGGAGAAGACCCAAGTTTGGTTCCCAGCACATAAGTTGGTAAGCACATAACTGTGGGCACATGCATTCACATAAGCACATACCCGGAGACACATACTTATACACATAAGTAAAAATAAAACAATTTTTAAAAAGTTACACTCAGGGTTAAAGACATGGCTTGGTGGTTAAGAGCACTGATTTCTCTTGCAGAGGACCTGGGTTTGGTTCCCACATGGTAGCTAATAACCATCCTTAACTCTGGTTCCAAGGGATCTCTCTCTCCTGGCCTCTGCTGGCATTGCACACACATGCTGTTCTGATACACTTGCAGGTAAAACACTCATACACATAAAATAAAAATAAATAAATAACTCTAAAATACAATAGAAATTATATTCATTTTATGAACTGGCAGATTACATACCAGCAGTGCATAAAAAATATTCAGAATACTGCTTTAGATGCGACAAGCTCTTAGTAAAATTTATGTCTTATAATAACAAAGAAATGACATGAAGTCTCTATGCCATATTCTCTAGGGAACAGAATACATCAGGAGAGCACTGATGATCATCTGTAGCTAGAAATAAAACAGCTAACAGGAAATTGCCTTTAGAATTAGTGGATTTGTTATGTATTTGTAGAAGACAGCCTGAAAACTCAAAACAAAACAATGCAGGGCACAGTATAAAAAATATTATAATCTGGATTGGAGAGATGGTTCAGCAGGTAAGAGCACTGGCTGCTCTTACAGAGGACCAGGGTTCAGATCCCAGCTCCCAAATGGAGACTAACTACAATCTGTAACTCCATTTCCAAGGTATCCTACGCCCTCTTCTGACCTCCACACAGGTGCACTTACATACATTCAGGCAATACACTTATACACATAAAATAATAAAGAAAATATTCTTTTTAAAAAATATTATAATATGTGTAACTCTGACTTTGCTTATGGCCACTATGAATAAAGTCAGACAGAAACTGCAGTCATTTTCAACATCTACTTCTTATTGTAGGAGTGGCTAAGTTTGTAATATTCACTACAGCAATTTCTTTTTCCAGATCTTCTAATCTGTGACTGTGTCTGATGTGGCCAGCCATTCTCTGCATATTACAGGTTCAGGGAAGGATAAAAATGGCTCAAACTACAAAGGAATTATCTGCGTTAATGAAATAGAAATACTTCCAAGGAGCAAAGATTAAAGAAACAAAACAGTCTGCCAGGCGAGTTTTGAAAATCTGCTCTCCTGGAGACTTTCCGAGTGGGTTAATACTGAAATAGAACAGGTATCTTCAATTATAGGGTTGTGAGTCACTAACTTGAAGCTTGGCTTAAAGGAATTGAGGAAAAGTCACAGTTCCTTATATAATGTACATTACATTTGCCCATGTTTGTGTTAGGAGACTGGTAACTGTTTTTAAACCGATACAACAAAATAATTTTCTATAATTGTGTTTTGCAGAGGCAAAAAGAGATTCTTAATTTATCTCATTTATATATTATTTGGATCATTAAAATGAATATATATTGTTTGTATAAATCAAACTGCCCTTAAAGAAAACTTTGTTTTACTTTTAAAAGTAAAATATGTTCAAATCTGTGGAAGAACATGTGGTTCAAATCCATATTCTAAAACCTACTGATCATGTGTACAGCTGATTTGGACATGGGACCTTTGGCTAATTTGTTAACATTTCTGAACCCTGGGCCCTTTATTTGTAAAATGGGGATAATGCTATTCTCACAAGTTTGTCTAAGGTATATTTACAATTATGATTGTGAAGCATAATACCTGGCCCATAATAGATGTTCAATAAATAATAAATTATAATAAATTGCTGTTATAATCCAGGTGGATTATCCTATGCTCCAATATGTCCCTTTCATTTTAACTGAAGTGAGAGCCAAGAAATAGTGTCCCCCCCCCCCAACACCAGTTCCCTCTGGCCGCAGGATTTCATTTGGCCACTTTTTCCTATGGAATGAACCCATCATAAAAACCATCACCATTATGTCTATAAACATGGAATCTCTACTTTGACATGAAACTATATTGCCTTAGAAATTTAGTTAGCTATGTTGGCAGCTGCCTATGATCCCAACACTTGGGAGGCAGAGGCAACAGGATCACTGCAAACTCAAGGCCAGCCTGATCTAGACAGTGAGTTCCAGGAAACCCAGAGCACATAGTGAGACCATGTCTCAAAAAGGCTGTCCCTGAGAGAGAGAGAGAGAGAGAGAGAGAGAGAGAGAGAGAGAGAATAATTTAATGTTGTACAAATTAGATAAAGATAAAATATGTGATTATTAAAGGTCAATGCTTTGCAAATAATAAATTTACAAAGGAAGTAATGGATAACGCTGACGTGAAGAAGAACTCAGTGAAACTCAGCTGCCACTAACTGAGGGTGTGAAACAGTGTGGAGACATTAGCTAGGACCTGTGAATAAACACAGGTAAATGAACAAGTCAAGATGTTTTTTAAAAAACATATGTACAAGCCCAGTGTGATGGTGAATGCCTTTAGTCCCAGTACTCAGGAGGCAGAGGCAGGTGGATCTCTGTGAGTTCAAGGCTAGCCTGGTCTACACAGTGAGTTCCAGGCCAGCTGAGGCTACAGGGAGACCCTGTCTCAAAAAGATAAAAACAATAAATAAATAAATAAATAAATAAACACAAATCTTCCACTGTTCTAAAGTGTCATAAACAAGGAAAATTTGTTCTAAGAAAATATCCTTACATGCTAAATATGGAAACATAAAAATTAGTTGTTAAAGGGAAAGTGCATCTACCATAAGCTAAACACATCAGAAACACAAGTGAATTCAAAGCTAGATTTTTAGGGAAAAAAACACAAAAGAACACATGGCAGCATCCTCCGTCAAGCTACAGTCCTCTGCCAACACCTGGGAGAAGGTTCTACTGAGAAATAGGAAAGCACAAAACAGGCTCTTTCTTGGTTCACACTGTTTGTGTCTGCTAGAGCCTTGGCCAGGCTGAGATTTACAGTCTTCACAGCTTACTCTCGGCTGATAATGTGCTGCCACAACCACAAATCTTTGTAATTGAAAACCCATTTTGCGAGGATGCGGTCCACTTGCAATGCCTACTGCAGAGGGTGCTACAGATGTATGATGTGTTATCCTTTATTTCACATGGAAATGACACAAATTGAGTTCTAAAAATCACAGTCCATGAATTAAGCTGGCCTGGGTCGTTCTTGTTGCCGTACAGTCAGAAGATGAGCTATTGCGTTGAAGTCAGTACATTAAGTCTCAGACTGGAAAAATACCTGAACTGTCTTTTGTGGGGGGACATTCATCCCTTATCTTTTCTGATAGGAAGTGAATTGAAAGTAAACAAGCACTTTCTATTTCATGAAGCCATTGAAAAGCATACCTTGTGACAGCCGCAGTAGATCTTATCTGGCTTAATTCATCTTGCATACTCCGTGTTATACAATTAGCCCACAATGCTTACCACAGCCTTGAGACATTGTTGAGATTTGAACTAAGTTCTGAATCCACAGAGATTACATTTTGTTCAATTTAATGTTAATTGTGATTGTCTTTTATTACATGTTGGTTATAGCTCACATACTAAATGGGTAGTAAATCTCAGTTAATGGGACCCTTCACTTAGTTGTAGTAGCGCCTTTTCTTTCTATTATGGGAGAGAAGATCCTGACCACAGTTCCTCTAGAATATTTATTTTTTTTACATCATAAATGGGAAAGGAATTCAGTCCATCTGGGAAGCTTAATGGCCTAAAAGAGTGGGGATATTTGGTGGGAGGGTTTATTTCTTCCTGCACTATAACTGTTTTAGGTTTTTGCAAACAGTACAGCATTACTCTCCAGGAATAGTTAACCACAGAGGACAATGGTAAAATTATAATGCCACAATTATAATTAGGCAGCAAAATTGATATCATTCAAATACCAATTTTTCCTCACCTCACTACATAAAATAAACTCATCTTAGGTGCTAAAACTCGTGCTACACATTGGTTTTCCGAGCATCTTAAAACAGGTAGCTTGTTATTCAAAGGACAAGTGCTGCTTCACAGGTTTGCTCTGGGTACAGGTGCTTTCTAAAGGAACTACTCCGTGATAATGAACCCGCAACACAAGCACCGCCATGGACTATTCTGTGTGCTTTAGAACTTGCTTCCTCTTGAAGTGGTTGTTTCAACTACCTGGGTCTTCTGGAATAGAAAAGAATGGAATTGAAAAAAGACACAAGTCAAACTGGTTTGTTTTGTTTTGTTTTTTTAGGTTAATGTAAATGTGAAGGCCAAAAACTACTGCCCACCACAGATATGACAAAACTCCAAAGGAAAGTATTTATCCATGACAGCTGTTATGCATGCTAGAGGGTGAGGCGGCCTTGGGTCACTCTTTCTCAGGCACTGACCTCTTCTGCTGCTTCCCTCATCTTCTAGCCTATCAGTTGAAAACAAGAGCCCAGCACTCTCCTGCCTATGATGTAAAAAAGCCCATTTTAAAAACTCTGTCCCAAATCTGTCTCTTTCAGACACTCTCCTGTATAGAGATCTATCTGTTTTCATTTGGTAGCCAGTGGTATAATCCTCCTTTTCAAGACCTTCTGCGGGTACCCTGGCTGAGACTTCCTGGATTTCCTGCATTTTGACAACTGTCCAAAGACAAAATTTAGGGTCTATATGAAGGAGTGCTGAGCAGATGTGATGTAGAGTCTCTATGAATTAGGCATAGTAGGGAGAACTATGAGAGAAGGGCTCTTCTGAAAATAGCAATATCAGAAAAGGTTGAAAAACTGGAAAGGAATAAAGCAAGCAAGTGAGGAAGCACAGTGCAGGACTTTGCACTAAAGGAAATATGACAAGAATTCAGGGAGCATCTGCAACACAGAGAAGAGGCTCTCACATGACTCGTCAGAGCTGCCCAGGATATGCTAAGGAGTCATAACTAAGCTGACTTCTCTCCTACAAATAGATTTTTCAGTTTCTTGTCTGCTTTTCTTGTTTTTGTTTGTTTGTTAGAAGAGGCTCTCATTCTGTAACTCAGACTGACTTTGAACTCCAGATTCTCCCGTCTCAGCCTCTGGTGCAAGAGGAAGCCGAACGAGGGTTTTAAAACTACTAGGTGCTTCAGCGTCATCTGGCCTGTTGCTCCAGATGTAGCACTGGCCTTGCTGAAGAACCTGTTAGAAACAAAGAAATCTGGGTCCCATCCCACACCTCTTGAATGGGGAGTTATGTTTTAATGGCAGTTCTAGGCAGACTACATGCATCTAAATGTTTGAGAGGCATGGCTGTGGGCAATCCTGCACCCTTCGCATATCTGAATATACGAAGTGTTGAGACACCCGACACCCTATCGAGTTGTTTCTTGATGAAGAAATATCGATAAAATTGCAAGAACAACAAATGATAATCAACATCTTGAAAACCTTCTCCTTCTACTAGAAAGTCAGTAAATTCACAGTCATTTCTGTTTAATGGCCCTTCTGATGTCTGATGACAGTTCTTAAGTCTCTGGAAATAGTGCCTATCTGAATTCTGAGTCCCAGCACTAGAAATCCTGTTGTCTGGGCACAAGGGCTGAGCCCAAATTTCAGCAGGTCAGAATTTATCCCCAGATTCAGAAGGGATGAGGAAAATACCGCTGAAGAAATAAAAGTATTTTTCTGAAAGAGAAAATCGTGAATTCAGGCCATGTTTTTGAAGGAGTGATCATCCTATCATCTTGGCTGGGGCACTGGTAAAAGCCTTCAGGAAAATACTTAGTCTACCTCCTATTCCTCACTTATATGGGTGCATTTTCTCAGGTCCATTTCTTCTTTTTTAAATATTTTATTCGTTATTTTTATTTTATGTGTATGAGTGTATCCCCACGTGTAAGTGGACCACGTCATGCAATGCCTATGGAGGTCAGAAGAGGGCGTTGGACCCCCTGGAACTGGAATTTTTTGGATGTTTGTTAGCCACCATGTGGGTTCTGGGACCCAAACCTGGGTCTTCTGCAAGAGCAGCCAAGTGCTCTTAATCACTGAGCCATCTCTCCAGCCCCACTTCCTTGTTTTCATGTTTTCTTGAAAAGGAATTTCAAGTAGCTACCTTAGAGCTGCTTTTGGCACAAACCACTCAAAATATAAATTTGAAATTTAAAAAGTAGAAGCTCAAGGGCTGGAGAGATGGCTCAGAGGTTATCAGCAGTTATGAGCACTGGCTGCTCAATTCCCAGCACCCACATGGAGGCTGACAACTGTCCATAACTCCAGTTCCAGGACATCCTCCACCCTCTTCTGAATTCTGTGAGCATTGCACAACACAAGTGCATTTACACACATACAGGCAATACACTCATGCACAAAAAATAAAAACAATTTTTTAAAAGTAGAAGCTCAGAGGAGAGGTAAATAAAACCAAGATTGCCTAAAAACCTATAAAGAAATGTGCTATTTCATATACTTAATTAAAAACACACACATAAGTGTGTTTGTGTAACAAAAATCCCCGTGCCCGGCAAGGGTAACCTCCCTTTAAATTACTGGGTCAGAGTAGTCCAATAGACTAATATAGGCTCCTAGAACTTGAAGGGAAGATTGCCTATTGTCTCCTAGAACTTGAAGTTAAGATCCTATTGCTGAAGGCACCACATGTTTTGAATACAGGACTTGGAAAAATTGAGCTGGAACTGATCTGGAAGCCTCCTCCCTGAAGGTGAGTACTCATAATATTAGAAAGCACTATACAAGCTGCCAAGGGAGAAAAACAATCAATGACCCTATCTTGCTGTAAAGCCTATGAACCACAACAATGGCCAGCCCAGAAAACTATCTCTAATGATGCAACAGTGGCACTTTTATCTTGGGGGTGATCAACAGTTGTCTAGTTGGACTTAAGGTGCACTCAATAGGAGGGACTCTACATATGCTACTGTAAACAAAACTAAGTGCACATGGTTGGAGAGGTCATAGACCATAAAGAAGAACATACTAATGTCATTTTCTAACTAATGTAATTACTTACTATATTCCAAATACTTATCCTTAAGTTCACAGATAGGGTTAGCTTTCAGCACTCACCAAAGATGTTTCTTTTTGCAACAGATGGAGACTATTATAAAATCCCACAACTAATCAAAATGCACAGAATAAGTGACCATGTGCTTCCTAGCCCCAACTGATACATCTAAAATGAAACCCCTGCAACTAAGGCTCAAGGAACTTGTGGAAGAGGGGCAGAACATTCCGAAGAGCCAAAGAACCAGATAACTTATTCCAGACACTCCACGGAAGCTGTAGCCATGAAATCTCTGCAATACAGGTACCTAACTATGACCTGCATAATAACACCACCAGTGGCATGCCAGTGTGGACAGGGAAATTTCACAGGGTCCCTACATGAAGAGGGACAGGCAAGCAATGGATGCTAAGGGAGGGAGAATCAAGTTTTTACAGAGATGAGTTCCCTGATAAGTCATCCAATCTCAAGTTGTCATATGTACATATGAGCACCACTAAATGGGTGCATATATATATATATACATACACATATATACATATATATGTGTATATATATATAAACAATAATAATCAAAGAAGAGAACAAGAAATTGAGGTGGGAGAGATATGTGAGGAGTTGGAGGGGGAGAGAGAGGGGTGGAAATGATGTAAATATAGTGTTTATATATAAAATTTTCAAAAAATAAAAATTAATAAACAAATTAACTAAAAAAGAAAAGTAACAATTCAAACCAGTTTCCACTGAAGAATAATAAGCGAGTTCCTTGGCTGTCCAATCTGATATCAGTAATGGCTTCCTGGGGCCCTGTTGAAGACTGTGAAGCCACAACTAGCTCTCATAGGAATGGTTATCACATAGCTATAAGATGTGTCATAGGGTATAATCAGGGCCCAGGAGCAAACAAGTACCCAAACACAGTTTTGCTCTAGAAATCACAATGCCATCCACAAAAATCCATTTCTCTTTTCTACAGAAAAGTTTTTGGAAGGATACTGAAGATAACAGTATGAACTCAAGTTAAGGATCATGTATTATGCTACTCTCTTACGATTCAAAGCAAAGGCCACCCTGATGATATACCTGTAAACCCAGCACTAAGGAGGCTATGACACAGTGCTCAAGGCCAGCCAGCCTGTGCTATGTAGCAAGATCCCATGTCAAAATTATAGTAAAACCCCAGACTACCTCAATGCTGCAGAGCTTACCTGACAGGAGTAGGCTTTGGGTTCCAGCCCCAGTACCACAAAACAAACACATCTTACATAAGCTATAGATTATTCAAAATTTTAACTTAAACTTTCAATAGTCCTCATTTTCTTTTTCTTTAACATTTTACCATAAAATAAGCATATTAAACTTAAACATACAGATGCCTAGTCCACGAGTGAAATTTCTTTTCAAACTTTCATTTGATTCGCCATTATGGTTTGCAAGTTTGAGTCAGGCAACACACCCTGGAGTCACTCACCTATCATTGCGCATACACACAGAAGAGGGTAGGCGCCCCCAATAACAGACTGCTTCATCCAACTCCATTAGGGCTAAGCAAGAGTTTAGGACATTCCTAATCTAAGGCAGAGCAGACTAGCTCAATGAATACGAAGTTCAGGTCTTGCTAAATGTGTAAGTTCACTGTCTCTACAAATATACTAGATGGTTTGTGTACACAGGCTAAGGCAAAGCCTTCACATCTTATAAAATGAGAAAAAGGAGCCTAGAACTAATCCACAAGAATTAAAAAATCTTTAAAACATAACTGGATTCTTTTAATCTTATAAGAATCTATACTTATTTCTCAAAATTTATATATATTTTATATTTGCATATATACATACATATCATTCATTTTTATTTTTTTTGAGTGAAACAAATTTTGTCCTATAATTAGGGAGAGGGTCAGTGACATGGCTTAGTGGGCAAAGGCATCTGCTGCCAAGCCTGATAACTTGAGGTCAATTCCTGGAGCCTACATGGTGAAAGGAGAGATCTGACTCCCTGTACTGTGACTCCCACACATATTCTGTGCCATGCCTACACACACACACACGCAGGCACACACACAAAATAAATAATAAATAAACAAATGAGAATTAATAACTTCTAGATACTACTATTGCCCCATTTAAACATGAGGGAGTAGAGAACAAGTGAATTCTTCAGAGTCTGACTTTGTTCTTCCCTTTCAGAACAGTTAATAAACTGGGAAAGTACTAAGCCTTTCAATTCAAAGAGAAGCAGAGACATGTGACTGTTTAGATATACAGATATCCTCTCCTTTGCGCCTTCCAACCACAGTTGACCCCTAAAGAGTAAATTCTCACTGCCTGCTTGGGCTCTGCATTATTATTACCTATTATTGAATCTCACAGGAGGCTGATTTCCATAAGCTGTGGCAGTAACAGGGAACATGACATAGATACAATATGAGCACAAAGTAGTAAGAAAGATTTAGTATGAAATCTTTCATCACATTAAGAGTCAGATTTCTCAAATGAGAAGAATATTGGTGATTCAGTCTTTCAGGAATCCAGGCACCCAAGCCCAGAATTCAATCAACATCAGATGGGCTAATTAAAAGCAATTGATTCAACAAGCAGCTGGATCATCCCACAGTGTGGACAATTCATTCTGAGTCAGTTTTTACAAAGATGATAAACAAAATTGTAAGCTTGCAGATCCAGATAATTATTCATAAGGTTCACATGATCAGCTGTCTTGTCCCACTTTTATAAAACATCTGCCTTCACTCAATCCTCAATTTTAAAGGTTTACAATTTCATCAGCTTTATTATCCCTGGAACATGTTCTTTCAGATGAAGTTGACATTACGTGTGTACATGAGATCAAATAGCATGAGTGAAATTTTTATTGTAAATAAAACAGCATGGAAGTTATAATTTTGAAAGCATTAAAAAGATATGAAAGAAAAAATGAAATAATCTTTTCACACATTTGAAGCAAATACATATAAAGCGCTCAGCACAAAGGCTGCCATAGTGCAAATGACGCCAAGTGTTAGCTAGTATGATTGCTTTGTGAATATTTTTCTAGTTTCACAGTACTTATATTGAGTGTAAATGAATTCATTCAAATAAACGAATAAAACACAGAGCAGAGTTCACCGTTCTCTAGTCAGCATAACGAATACAGGGAGCCACAAGTACAATGATGAAATAATAGTCATCTGGCTCAGAACTGGGAGCAATTTCTCGGGCACCAAATCAGATTATTAAAAAAAGGAATATGATGAAGTCTATTTAAAAAGGAAATGATATTTGACCACTATCACTATTAACTTGTAACTTCACCTTGAATTCAAAAAGAATTCTATTTTCAATGAATGTCCCCAGTGTTAAAGGAAATGAAGCTATGATTATTAGAAACAAAACTACATGACTGAATGGCACTCCAAAGTTCCTCCCCACAGCACATCTGAGAATCAGCTTTCTCCAGTTTTTCCACTGTGTGCAGCCAGGCAATTAACACTGATCAAATGTCCACCAAGTGAGAGGCTCCAGGCAGACTGTGAAATCTCACATGATTGCTTCATTGGCTTTGCTGAATGTCAAGGCCATCGTTAATGGTGCTTCTTTTTGGTAGATACTGATTAACCATCATATACAAGTTACAGAATGCTTACTTCGACTCATAAACAAGAGTCTCTTGTGACTTAGGTAAGAAACTGAGCATATTTGGAACTCTGGGTAATTTTTATTTATTTTGTGGTTATTTTTAACAGATCCTCAGGACTATACATTTTGTGGATTTTTGTTTGATGGCTGGTGTGCACTGCCCCAAACTGCCTCCTGGCTTAATAAAACCAATGTCCAGTCCAGACTAAGCCAGCTGGATCCAATGAAAAGCAAATATCTGCTGGGTTACTAGTCTCTGGGACTCAGCACTTAAAATCTGCTTCTCAGTAGTATACATCCTCTAAGACTCTAAGACAGTCTACGTGGGAGAGGGGTACAGTCCTCACTCTTCTGGGTTTTGTCTCAGGCTTAGCAAAGCCATGGATAAAGAAGATAGACACTACAACCCTGTCTCTGAACTTGTCTGCTCCCCGTCTCCACACCAGCTACCACAGAGATCTGGATGAATTTATTTTAATGAAAATCACTTTGACATGTGAAAGCTGAAAAACAGGTGGAACTGATTGGCTTTATATTCTCAGTGGCATCTATGGATCCAGGGACATCATCACTGCTGGATAAACGTGAGGGCATGTATTCAACTCAACTGAGAATGTATGAAAAAGCCATTTGCAAATCTACTTTACAAACTAATTTAAAAATATTTTAAAACCTTTTTTTGATTTAGTCATTTTTATGTGTATGAATGTTATGCCTGAATGCATGTAAGTGCACCCATGTTGTGCAGCGCCTGTGGAGGACAAAAGAGGGAATCAAATCCTCTGGGACTGGAGTTATGGACAGTTGTTAGCCACCATGTGGGTGCTGGGATTCAAAATCAGGTCTTCTGCAAGAGCACCCAGAACTCTCAACTGCTGAGCCATCTCTCCAGCCCCTCTCCCAAATATATAATTTTTTAAAAAAGGAATTTGATGTACAAGTATCTCTGCAATAGGATGAGTCCTTTGGTATAAAAATGGTATAACTGGGTCAAATGGTAGGTTCATTTTTAGTTTTTGAGGAGTTCGCCACACAGTGTACCATGTTTGTTGCTGCTCTTTTCACAGTAGCTAAGAGTTGGAGGCAACTTAAGTGTCCCTCAGCTGACGAGTGGATAATAAAAATGTGGTACATTTACACAATGGAGTTCTACTCAGTGGTAAAAAAAGACAAAATCATGAAATTTGCAGGTAAATTGATGGAACTAGAAACTGTTATTAAATGAATTAACACAGGCTCAGAAAAATAATCTTCATTTGTGGATCCTAGCACCAAATCCTTATATGTGACTATATAGCCTCATGTAACTGCAGGAACCAGGAAAATGGAAAAGAACCAGGGAGCTAAAGGGAAAGAAGAAACCCTAGAGAGAAGAACAGTAGGAGACAGGCATTATTAAGGGAGAAATGGGCAAAATGGGGGTATTTAAATGGGAGTCGGGAAGGAGGGCTATACAAGGAACTATGGGGAGAAAGGGAAAGAAGAAGCTCAAGAGAGATGGGACCATAGGAGACTGGAGTTATCAAGGGAGAAATGGGGAAAATGTGAATGCTTCAAATGTGGAGGGCAAGGAGGGAGGTTTAGGCAGGGAGAGAGAGGAGAGATAAATAATGCCTAACTAGTTTAAAAAAAAAAACAGAGGCAATCATATTAGTCTAAAAACCTACTGACAAATTACACATACAATATCCCTACATGAGTCCATATGTATACTTGAAGACTACATAACAAGAAATAGTGCCAGACAGGAGAAACCTTCCTTTGTGTTGTTGGCCAGAGCAGTCCAAGAGACTCCCCAAATTATACAGGCTTTTTCCACAGCCCTTGATTCCTCCTAGAACTTGAAGATAAGAACCTACTGCTGAAGACAGGACATACTTCACACACAGGACTTGGAACAATGGAGCTGGAACTGACCTGGGAGACACCTCCCCTGAAGGCAGCTCTCATAGCTTTGGAGAGCACTACGCAAGCTGCTAAGGGAGAACATCAACCAATGGTCCAGCCCCAGCTTCAAGGCCTAATAACCACGTCAATGATCAGCACAGCATACGACATTGGTGCAGTAGTGGCACTTTCATCTTGTAGGTCATCAACAGCTACCTAATTGTACTCAAAACCCACTCAGTGGGAGGAAACTCACATATGGTACTGTAAGCATGGCCAAATACACATGGCTGGCGAGGTCACAAATGTTAGAGAAAACCCCAAGGCTGTCACATCCCTATATGCAAAATATGAATCCTTATATTTACAGACAAGTATCCCAGTCAGCACTCATCAAAGAAGTTGCTTTGCAACAAACTGGTCATACACAGACACTGTGAATTCCCCAAGCCCAAGTGGCACAACTACAATGCAACCTCTGCACCTAAGGCTCACAGAACATAGAACAGGGGTAAAGAGGATACTAATGCATCTCGCAGTTTTCATTAATGAAGCTACCTGGTGCAACCAACAACCAGGAACACAAAAGGTCACAAACGGCCAAAGCATAGAGAGTAAGAGTCTGTAGGGTGTGGGTCCTTGGACAGGACTCCTATATTAAACTTCACCAGGGCTCTGGGACCACTGTGGAAGAGGGGGTGGAAAGATCATAAGAGCCAGGTGGAGGTGAATGACCATATGGAAACAGTCCTACAAGCTCCTGGGACCTTGCTCATATGAACCTACATAAATGGTGTCAGCATGCACAAGACCCATGCAAACTCAAGCAGACAAAATTCCCAGCATAGAACGCAGAAATGGGAAATCCCATTTCTAAACCAGGCCCCAATCTTAATCAAAGAATTACTGGCAGCTGATTACTACTGGGTGAGGAAGAGCTGATCTTAAAGGGAGGGACTCTAGTCAGGATGACTAGACTCCAGTGGATGAACTTGCACTGAGAGATGTCTGGGGACACTAACTTGACACAATAGGCCTTAACATAGATGACAGAATGTATGAATTCCAGTGGGGGGGAGGCTATAGGAGGGTGCCAGTGGGGAAGGGAGTGTAAAGATGATTAAGATTAAGATGTTCTGTATGAAATATACAAAAATTCAATAAAAATTGACCAAAAAAAGTTTGAACAGCAGAATACTGCATGGATGGATAATGCTGATCTTTGAAGTCATGGGGTACCAAATGAAAATTCTAGTGCTAGGTGTGGGATACCTCCCTATGTGTTGTTGGTAAGGAAAGCCTCCAAAACAATACAGACTATCACCATAGCTCTTGGTTGTCCATGACCAGAACTAGATATTAAAACCCTATTGCCGAAGACATAACACTTTGGTTGTAGGACACAGATAAATCAAACAGGCACTGAGCTGGAAACTTCCTCTTCAGTGGACAGCTTTCAAAGAGCCAGGAGGTGCTACGCAGGTTGCCGGATGAGAAATCTTATCAGTGGTCTTATGCAGTTGTAGATCTTACATATCAACCTGCCAGGCAAGAAGTGTCCACTGGTGCAAGAGCGGCATGATTAGGAGGGAATTCTGGCCTGGTGTTGTGAACCTGGTGAATGGCCCATGACTGAAGAGGTCATAGGTTCTGGGGGTAAACCTATTGCTTTTGTTTTACTGAATGGATATGTTATAAACTGCCTCCTAAGTATTTATGCTTATAGCCATAGTCTAGTGCTGCCTGGAACTCACTTTGTAGACCAGACTGGCCTCAGTCTCAGAGATCTACCTGCCTGTCTCCCAAGTGCTGAGATTAAAGACATGTATCACTACACACTGCTAAATGTTAAATTTTTTTCTTGACAATTTTTTAGAAACACAAATAATGCATGACTATAGTTACCAAGAAAAAATAGGTTTAGATAAAACTGAAATCCTACTTTCTATTATGCATGGAGACATATGCCTTTAATCCCAGCACTTGGGAGGCAGAGGCAGGTGGATCTCTGTGAGTTCAAGGTCAGCCTGGTCTACATCATTCCTCATGTATTTGAGTGTTGTGTTCGGTATCTGTATGTGGGAGTGCATACATGCAGAGGCATAAGAAGGTGAGATCCTGTATCGTCACTTTCCACCTTATTGTCATGGGACAAGAGCTCTCACTCAGCCAGTAGTTCAGGGTTTGGGCTAGGCTACCCTGTTGTGCACGCTTGGGATTCACTCAGAAAACATGAAAGTGAAGAATAAAGAAAGTGCAGCATTAGTGGAAATTAATTCAATAAGGCTACTCTCAAATGCCAGGGGTATTTCAGAATTCTTCTTGGGTGTGGCATTGGTTTCTAAAAGACCTTTTAGAGCTGAAGAGACGAGTCAGTGGTGAAGAGCACTGGCTGCTCTTGTAAAGGACAGGGGTTGGGTTCCCACCACCCACATGGTGGCTAACAACGTTCTGTGGCTCCAGGGGATCTGACACCACCTTCTTCCCTCTGCAGGCATTGCACTACGTTGGTGCACTTACATACAGGCAGGTAACACACACATATACATAAAATAATACAAAATAATAAATAAAAATGCATGGAGACATATGCCTTTAATCCCAGCACTTGGGAGGCAGAGGCAGGTGGATCTCTGTGAGTTCAAGGTCAGCCTGGTCTACATAGCAAGTTTCAGGCCAGCTGGGGCTACAGGGAGACCCTGTCTCAAAAACAAAAATCAATCAAACAAACAAACAAACAAAAACTGAAGTACTACTTTTTGAAAGGGCAATGTTTGAACAAACGTCTAAAAACAGCAAAGGAGGAAGTCATATAGGAAAAGATAATTCCAGCAGATGATCACTGTGCACAGGTCCCCAGGTGAGAGTGTGCCAGGCAAGGACAAGGTGACAAGAGGAGAGAGAAGCAAGAGACGTAGGAAGGATCTGTCGTTACTTTGCATGAGTAGACAGAATTGTAGCCTGTGGCCGTTACTACCTGATGCCACATATAACAATGCTTGAATAAGGACATCCTGATTCTAAGCATCCACTTCGTCAAGAGGGATCTGAACTGTTCTGAGAATCTATTTCTTCAGAATTCTCTCAGAACAGTCCTCACAAACAAGGGTTCACTCTTTCTTTCATTGAAACAGGCTCTGTAGAATGAAGGGGGAAGTAAAAGTGGAACCATCTTCTCAGAGGATTATGTTTCTTCTGACCCCTATTGACCTAGACTAGTACACACACTACCACAAGTAGACTATCAATTTAATCAATCCATGCTGTATGCAACACAAATTCATTGCTTCCAATACATATGCAAAACATACACATGTCCATATGTTGTTCGGGGTCAAGGGCAAGGAAGCATCATAAGTTCTATATCTACATTACAGGAGGGGCTCAGGGCTAAGATAAGCTAAGGTAAGATTAACTTTTTGGTTGCAAGGTAAAAGTCATTTGTCCAGAATATGTCCATATTATAAAGGTTATTACCACATTAACCTGTTGAGAAGTGACACCATTTGAGCTATATTTTCAACAGAGTCACTGGAGCTGCCATGCTGAAAACAGTCTCCATGGGACTGCACATTGAAATGGGAGGACGAAGGAGCAGAACACTGCAAAACTCCATTCCAAATATGACGGCAGTTTAGATCAGGGTGACGGTGGCAGGTGTGACTGAAACTTGTACCTACTTTGTAGGTAGAGCTGTGAGACTTGCTGGTAGTCTGGATCCAAAGCACAGGAATCCAGGATGCCACAAACAATTAGGGCCTCTAATAACCATAAAGTTATCAAACAACTAAAATAGAGAAAACTGTGCAACAAGTTTTGGGGATGAATTGAGACATTATGAATACATTAAATTTGTGTTGCTCCCTAAACATTTAAATAGAGGTGGTGAGTAGGATGCTGGATATACAGGATTTTAGGGACAAACATATTAGGCAAGGTTCCCTAAAGGAACAGAACTAGCAGAACAAAGTACATGAAGATGGGTGCCTCAGTCATCCCAGTCCTGTGCAGAAGGCCTGGAGCTCTCCAGGGAGCTACACCAATGGGTTGACAGGATCAGCTTAACAAGGGAATCTGGGGCTGGCAGCTATACTTGTCTGAGCCAATTCCTTATAATAAACTTCTTCTCTAATACAAATTCTCTTCTGGTTCTGTTTCTAACATGTAACCATATAGGATTCTATGTCTGTGTGAGTGTGTGTGTGTGTGTGTGTGTGTGTGTGTGTGTGTGTGTGTGTACACATACCAGAGAGGGGAGAACTTGAAGCGGGGGACAGAAGGGAAGGGACTCCTGACATGCTGCACGATCCGCATGGAAGCTGGGGTGGATGGAAGCCCAGAAGCCTTGCCCAATCCAAATTTTTGAGAAATTGAGACAAACAAGGAAAAACAATCAAATAAGTTTGAAGAAGAACATCCAGTGAGAAGAGAACCTGGAGAATGAGAATGCAGGGTACCAAGAGCCACGTGAAGAAAAAGTTTAAGTAAATAGGAAGTGACTGAGATGCCGAGAAAAGTGGAGACTAGGCACTGATTACTGAACTCGGCTTGATTTTATTTATAATTTACGTACCTATATTAACAAGTAAAACAGTTCCCATTTCTCTTGCTGCCCTTACTATATTTTGGTAATAGAATTATGGTAGTTATAAAATGGGGTGTGTGGCTTTCCATCTTGTTTTAGACTAGAACTGATTTATATAGTATGAGGAACAGACTGAAGTAAAGTGTTGGTAGTACTGGATCGGTTGCTTTTCTGAGGTGGCGTGTGACTATTTGGGCTACCACCCACATTCCCTATATCTTCTCTTTTCTTTGACCCACTTTTGGTAACTTACATTTCTTTAAAGTTTGTTGGTGAAAACTATATCATATTTTTAATAATTATTTTTCTTTTTGTATCTTTAAATTCATTTCTTATACATTGTACTCCTTTTTAAAATAAATCTGAATACTTTAGTCAAAGGTTATCTAATGATTCCATTTGTAAAAATAGTCTATCAGCATTTCATGATAGGAAAAACAAAATGCCTATATTTACCTTTACTTCCTGCTAGGTATTCAATTTATGTCTCTATGCTCCAGACTCCTGGGTGCATGTGTATGTGTGCATATGTGTGTTGAGGCCAGAGGCCAACACTGGGTCTCTTCTTCCTTCACTCTCTACCTTAATTTTGAAACAAGGTCTCTCACTGATATAGAGCTTGCCATTTGGGCTACACTAGCTGGCCAGTGAGTCCCAGGGATTCTCTTGTCTTCCCCTTCTCAACCCATTTTATATGGGTTCTGGGAATCGGAGGTCCTCATGCTTACATGGAAAGCACTACACCCATGGAACCAGCCCTTTCCAATGAAAAGTCTACATAGGTCCCAGTTTTTTGTTATATATTTGGTGTTACTTGTTCCATTAGTCTCCCTGCAAAACTGAATGCTCCTAGCAAACTTTACTCTGTACAGAGAGCAGGATAGCCGGTCTCCTCAGGATGAATTTCTTAAGTGGCCAAAGTTGGTATGAGAACCCTGGGCATCAACACTGGAGAGATTGCTCAGTGGTTAAGAGCACTGGCTGTTCTTGCAGAGGGCCCAGGTTCCATTCCCAGCACCCACATAGCAGATAATAACTGCTAACTCCAGTTCCAGGGGATCCGACACCTTCTTTTGACCTCCATGGGGACTGCATGACACAGGTATACTTACATACATGCAGGCAATACACTCATACACATAAAAATTAAAAATAATAAAATAAATAAGAACCTTGGACATCTAGAACTTCCTACTAGAGTTGATTTGCCTTCTATCTCCGAGCTCAAGTAAAAGTCTTTTAGGCATACCTACTTGGCCCTCTTTGTTAATTTTCAAAATCTCAAGTACACTACATGGAATATCCATAAAGACATGCCCAAGGTTCTCTTTTGAAAGCATTATAAAGTGTTATGCTGATTTGTTTCCCAAATTCCATTCAACCAACGTTTTACACCAGGAAGTCATTGCTCTGATGAGGAACTATGCATCGGAGCAGGACACGGGTGAGCATGAGCTTGAGAATTTGGGCCCTGGAGCCCAAGAGATGAGGGTTTGTATCTTGACGGGGTTCCTCATTTCTTATGTGACTCTGGCTGGGCATGATCGCTTGCACCTATAATCCCAGCATTTGGGAGGCTATGAGTTTGAGGCCAGCCTGGTACATGTGGTGAGTTCTAGGCCTTCCCAGGCTATAGCATGAGATATTGCCTCAAAAAAAAATGTACTAAAAGTACTAAGATAAAAAGAATCCTGATATTTTTAGGAGAGGTAGATACAAAGATATTAATTCTATATTAAAGTGTTAGCTGATAGAGTAAAGGTAAAATGATATTTTTCCTATCAAAAATATTTCAAAATCCACATTACTGAAGCTTGACTTAATGCTATCAGATTTTGTCTGTGAAAAACTAAAAGGTTTTATTTGTCACTTTATAAATTATCAACATGTGATCCCAAGTTTATCTAAAAAAAAAAAACCCAAGGTGTATATTAGAGAGATTTGGAGGATAAATCACAAAAAGGTCAAAGGGAAGATGAGAAAGAACGGTGTGAGAGCAATCCAGAACGAGGGATGCGCAGAGCCTCGGGGATGCCAGGACGTCAGAGGGAGAAAAGACACCTGAAGTTGTGGGTGGAGAGAGACAAGCAGAGGAGTGAAGAGAGTGGGGTTCCAATTGAAACACTCCACCCTGGCTTCTTTATGACCTGCTGTAGTGGCTACTGGGCAACTCTAAGTGTCCATCCAGGAACTATGACTTCAGGGCTACAACAGGAACTGAATGTGGTGCAGGCCCAGGGTGAATGACTACAGCAACCTCTGCCCTATGACGCTTGCAAATAGATTTGAGCTCATTAGCCACAAAGTTGAGGTTTTTTTCTCTAATTAAATAAATTTAATTGTTATGGCCTATCCTTCCCTTTAACTTTTGGCTTCTGGTCCTGTCACAAGAGCTGTGACCCACAAAGCACTCATCAGGACAGCCCTCAGTGAGCAAGGGTAGGAGTGGTAAGCTGGAACTACGTTCTGCTACGTTCTGCTTCAGAACTGTCTCCTCAGATACTCATTATTGTGCTGATGCCACTGACATCTTTTAGAGCAGTGGCTCTAACATTTATATATTCAAAAATTATATAACTATACAATATTAGAATCTGTCTTGTACATTGTAAGTCCCAAGACATAAATAAAATTGTTATAGAAATTTACAGATAGTAAAAAGGAAAAATATATAACCAATTTTGTTCCATGGTTCCACAACTCACCTGTATCAGGGATGCAAAACTCCCACTTGAAAGATCATTGGCAGTTGTGCTAATTTTTCATTTTTAACCTTTTTCTAAAATAATTTATTATTTATGTGTATGTGTGTGGATATGTGCACATGAGTGCAGGTGCCTGGAGGCCAGAGGTACCAAATCTCCTGGTGCTGGTGTTACCAGTAGTTTTGAGTCACCTGATGCTGGTGTTGGGAACCTGCGAGATCCATGGAGTCAGAAGGCTCCCTTCATAAAGACTTAGGTAGATGAATATACTTTCACTTGGAGCACAAGGAAATGGCAGAGTTACTGATTCCTCCTTCCTGTCCCCTGCCCCACCTTACTCCACTTTACCAGGACTTATTCTGCCTAACTTTTGAACCTCCTGCAGGCAGTCTCCCTTAGTAGGAACCAAACACCTTTCTGTTTTTGTTCAAATTCTCCAGTCCCGCAAGGTAGCCCAAACCATCCAATCCAGAGAGAGGAAAGGGGACTCTATCCATCCTCCAAAGATAGAAAAACCCAGCGCCTTCAGGGGAACAGGGACTCTGGCTACAGATCCCCTCTTCCTATGATGAGTGAGTTCTATTGCGTGCTGTGTGATATGTGTACTTTCACTTTCAATGAAACATGGTTGAGTGCTCTGACTGAAATTAATAAGCCTGTTTTCAAGACCCCCCCACCCCACCCTTGAGACGGTAACAAACCAAACTCAGGTCCTCTGCAACAGCAGTATGCCCTCACCACTGAGCAATCTCTCTTTTAATCTCTTAATCTTCATGACAACAAATGTAGGGACAATAACTTTATCCTCTAAAATGTCCGTGATAAAAGGGGAGATGACCTAATTCAGTAAGCTGGCAAGCTGAAGTTGGCTTGATTCTCACAATATGCCATTTTTTCCTTTGCCTCAGTGGATGATAAACATTTCAGCTTCGAGAACCTTGGAAAATTAATATAATTGTGATTGAAGGCATTTCTGGAGCTTATTTCAAAAGGCTGAATAGCTTCTAAGTACATAGGTAGGCTGCTTACTAAATGCTACTTTACCCTTCCTTGGAATCAGAATTCCTTAACTGCATCTTTCCTTGTTAGGACTGATGAGTGTGTATTTCTGTGCTGGGGAAGCTGCTTCAGGGTCGTCCTACTACTAACAGAAAGATTACCCAGCACGCGGGTGACTGTTGTTATTTCTACGTACTGCTACTGTCTTGGTAGATATTTTTTTTATGATTAGGTACTACTAGGACCCTTTTTTCAGAGAAACCAGGCCACAAAAAAACTGTCACCAACATTCCTAAGACAATGTGACAAGCTGACAATACAGGAAAGGCCCTTGAAAAACCGCCCAACACTAGCTCCTCCTATCTCCTGATGCTGGAACAGCACAGGATATCGGAATCTGAGTCTTCAGCAGCAAACTTTTACAAACTCCTATAAAGCCCAGGAGTGTTATTCCCCACAGGAAAACACGAGATCCCTTTTCAGAGGACTTACTAAAGCTCATTCTTTAAGGACTAGAAGCAGTAAATATCCTTCTCAGAAAACTGCGTGCTCGTCTAAACCAAATATGTCATTCCTTTCCCTTTTTGTTTTCAGATAAGGAATCCACTTATTTGTAGACCCTCTGTATAGCTTTGCTGTTCTTTATATCTGAGAGCCATAATGAGCTCCTCTTTCCCCACACTTTCAGGTGGTGTCAGTGAGCCAGGTCCACAGAAAGGACAAGCAGAAGCACATGTGGAATTCACTGAGACTTCAGGGAAATATTCATGCCGGCTGACTAATGCGAAGGTGCTTGTATTGATAGACTTGCTGCTAAGATAAGGCCACAAATTTGGTCGCTTAAACAAACACAGATTTATTGTCTTCATTTTGGAAGATCAGAAGTTGAAAATGGGCTTCACTAGACTGAAATCAAGATGCCAACAGGGCTGTGTTCCTTCTAGGAACTGTGGAGAGGATGTTTTCTTGATTTTCCAGCTCCTAGAGGCCTCCATCACATCTTTGATTTTCCTACCCCCCACCTTCCACCTTTTAAGTACTCTGTAATGACCAGCTGTGTAGCCCAGGACAATTCAGGATAAATTAAGGACCCTACCTTAATTACAGGCTCCAGGGATTTGGACCTGGACCATTCTAGGCGACAAAACTCTGTCCGAAATGCGCAATAGCCAATGGCAACCTTTAACAGAACATGCTTTGGGTTCCACACAGACTGGTACAACAAAAATATCTAGTAGTTGGAGTCTAGGTGTTGGGGATTGGACTCTGGCATTCAGTAGCTGCAGGATCTTAAATGACCCAGTCTTTAGCAAGTCCAATTTCATCATCTCTAAAGAAGTAGTATCTATATCTGTCTATATAGTAGTATCTACAGCTATATATATATTTTTTTAATTTCAACATTTCAATAATTTGATTTTTTATTAGTCTTTATATCCATTACTTTTCTGTTCCTGTGATAGAATACCATGACCAACGCAAATTATAAAAGGAAGAGTTTACTTAAGGGTCCAGAGGGATAAGAGTTCATCATATCAGGGAGGCATGGCAGGAGGCAGCCAGAGTAGAAAGCTGAGTACTCACATCTGCAAGCATGCACAGAAAACAGACCAATGTCCAAAGACATTACTTTTTGATGTTTTGTTATCAAAACTCAAATAAGGCTGAACATGCCTTTAATCCTAACACTCAGGAGGTAGAGGTAGTTGCATCTTTGAGCGTTTGAGGCCAGCTTGGTCTACATAGTGAGTTCCAGAGGCCAGCGAGGGCTACATAGTGAGACCCTGACTTACAAAACAAAATTTACCCCAAGCTTTATCTACATAGCACATGATAATTAAAAGTACCAGACTAGTGGAATTAACCTTATTGGATTTTCAACAGCCATAGTTTGAAGCCTATACTAATGTGGTCAGAGGGACGTAAAGGACAGTTTTTGCCACTTGCCCTCCAAGGTCGACTAAGTTCCAGGGGACTATGGAGCATCTCTCAAAATGTCCTGTAACTCAGGTGAGTCACCTGTCCTTGTTCAAAGAGACTCCACGAGATGGAACTGAATCAGTGTCCAGTCTACAAAGAGGAGGGTCAACTCAGAGGAAACATCTCATTAATGCTTCCAAGTGAAGCCAGACATGGTCGAGCAGGACCTTTGACTTAGCTTCACATAGATGGAACTGGTAAAAGAAAGGAGCCAGGAGTTCCTCCCAAGCCCATGTGACCCCTGAAGAAAAGATCCTCAAATGACCTTAAGTGTAAAAATAAACTGATTTTGGGGGGCCAACTGTATGGTCTTAAACACCCAAAAGGAAAAAATAATGAAAGAGCAAAGTCGTCAGTATATTTCTTTAAGAGTTCAAGGGATTATACTTTCAACATTAAGCTTAAGTCCATATAAAAATTATTTAGACAATTATTTCTCATTGATGATTTTGTTCCTAACCAGAAAGTGCCACTCAGATGTAAGACTTCAAATCTTGGTCTCCAATACTGTAGAGCCCACCTGTAGCTAAGGGAGACAACCAGCTATTGTTCTAAAATGATGGATAAATTTGTTTTCTCCCCCATCTAGAAGCCTTTGAGAGGGAGCTGACACTGATTCTAACCATTCCAACAGCTATCAAAATACCTGAAAGCAAATCCTGAGTCCATCACTCTAGAGTCCAGCCTTGGAAAACAAAAGAAAAATGAGGAGGAACCCAATAGAGGTAGGATGTTTTTGGAAGCCCTTCAAGAAACTCCAATGGACTCTCATATGAACATTTGAAAATTGCGACATTTTTGACATTTTTTCTAGTTCCTTGTCTAGAACTTGTACTGCTAATTACTCTTGCCTTTACTTTTCCTTCACATCTCCCATTCATGATTCAAGGACTTTCTTTTCCCCCTAGAGAGAAGAGTTATGTAATTTGGGAGTCTTTTAGATAGACCCACTGAAGGGGTGCTCCAGTTGCCTCACCCTGAGTCCCTGTTCAGTATGGAAGAAGCCAGAATGGTCTGTGTCCCGATTCCCTATTGGCAATTTGCCTAACCTCTTCAGAGGATGGTGTGATAAGAATAGGAGGTAGGAATTGGCTAGGCAGTTAGGGTAAAAAGGCCCCCCCCAAAAGTAGCCACTGTCTTGGCTAAAACTCACAATGTCCTTGAGCCTCCATTCCACATGCCAAAAATGTCAAAAACATTTGGAAGCTTTTATCTAATCTTTAAAAGATTTTAGCATTACCTCTTCAAAAGGGGGGAATGTTAAAGTAGCCAAAAGCCCCATAAAAAAGAATAAATAAATAAAAGAAGAAAGAGTATATGAAGTTATCAGAAAAAAGTGATAAGGAGATATGGGAGGAGTTGGAGGGGAGGGAGTGGGGATGGATTTGATCAAAACACCTTCTATGCTTGTATGAAATTCTCAAGAAATTATTTATTTAAAAATGTACAAAATAAAAATTTAAAGTATTTTAAAATTCAAAAAAGAAAGAAAATTACTTTTAAAACCAGCATGCATCTAAATTATCTTCCCATAATTTTTCTTTTCTTTTTTGCCTTTTTGAGACAGGGTCTCTCTGTAGCTCCAGGTGTCCTGAAACTCCCTATGTAGATCAGGCTGGTCTTGATCTCACAGAGTTCCATGTGCCTCTGCCTCCTCAGTGCTGGGATTAAAGGCATGCACCACCATAAGTTTCTTAATGGGTTCATTAGAAGTGTTATTTTTTTCTTCTTGGGGCATTCAAACTTTTTTTTTCAAGGATTGGTTTTAATTCTTATTGTTATTCACTTGTATGTATCTGTGTCTGGGTGAGTGAGTGTACGCCATGTTTGTGCAAGTGCCCCAGGAGGCAAGAAGAGGGTGTTTGATCCCCCAGAGGTAGAGGTACAGGCAGTTGTGAGCTGCCTAATGTGGATGCTGGGAGCTCAACTTAGGACTTCTGGAAGAACATCAAGCACTCTTAACTGCTGAGCTATCATCTCACCAGCCCCCATATCTTCATATATTCAGTGCTGATTAAAAATCTCATTGGTGGCGCAAGTACTTGGGAGGCAGAGGCAGGTGGATCTCTGTGAGTTCGAGGCCAGCCTGGTCTACATAGTGAGTTCCAGGACAGCTGGGGCTACAGGGAGACTCTGTCTCAAAAAGACAAAAAAAAAAGAAATCTCATTTTCAAGCCATGCTCCAATTTTAACAGACATGATTCCACTTCAAAATTATTTATGTATGTATTTGTATAAAAGTGGATGTTTAAAAACAGTACCCATTTGATGGAAAACGATCCACTTACCACGCAAATGATAGTTTATACTACAAAAATGATACTCGGGTGCTTTTGCGATCAGTACGTGAAGCAGGACGTCAGAGCAAGGAAAGAGCAAGCGTTCGCATGCTGCTGCCGCAGCACACACACCATAAGCACAGGGCTCAGGAGTGCTTGTTTAGCCTTAAGCAAAGTCATTAATCACAGGGCAGGCTAGTGCACAAGTGACGATGGAAAATATCGAGCACCGTGGGATTTAATTTCAGTGACATTCATGTACCAATTAAGTAAGTAGGGAGTACTGCTTTGCTATTTAAAACAACAGAATATGTTTATGTTTACAGAGTGATCGAAACAGGACTTTGGGTTAGTTTGTTATTATCCTTCTCAATTTTTTTTCCTGAAACTGAGTGATGAGATAAGTTACACTCAGTTAATAGTTACTTGTTACACTTAGTTTTACTATTTAGAACTGTCCTCATCAGACCATGAGATACTGCTGCAGAACAAATCTGTAAGTCTTAATTACACCCCTGACTCCAGTGACTGCTCAGAATGTGCCTAAAGCGAGCTATGGCTACAGTCCTTTAATACTCATGTAGCACTTGATAGTTTGTAAGTCCAGTTTTTGTTATTGATTTTATTTTTAAGCTAAGAAGTCATTTACTACCATATGGGAAGGGGGTCAGAGAACTGACAAAGGTGGAAAGAACAGACTAGGAATAAAGATAGGAGGCTTCAGGTTTAAGGGCTGAAAGCAAAGTAACTGAACATTATATTCCTGTTTATCCTTTGTGTAAGAAACATTATCTGTCTGTACATGTTGTTTCTGAGAATCAGAAAAGCTAGAGTCTTTAAAATGATGGAAAGCATCCAGTGTAAATACTGCAGTGACTCCGTCTGTATTTTGTGGTGAGCAGTGCTATCATCTTCAAGACTTTAACGAACACTTTCTCAGGAGCAAGACAAATGAATAAATAAATAGAAAGTACATATATGTAAATCTATGTACATATATAGATTCACCACCATATAAATACATGTATCTGAGAGAGGGCCCGTTCTGTGAAAATTAGTAAGTGCCTAACTAGCTCAACACAGCAAGAAACTATTTCAATCAGACTGCAATAAGGAGAATAAAGGGAGCGTATATGGTGTCCTGGGCACTGCAGTGGGCCCTGGGGATGTGAATGTCAGAACAATGAAGAGAGTTGTGGCCCCACCCCTTGCAGAAGATGAAGGGAATACCTTCCCACACAGACTTCCTGTGTTGCTCGCTCCTTGTACAGCTTCCTTTGAAATGTCTGCGGCTGCTCCTCCCCCAGCTCCCTCCACACCGAAGGCCTGCCTGAGGACAGCAAGAACGTCTTGCTTCCACTATCCCTGACACTCAAGCCTTAGTCCACAAGTCCAGCCCCTGAAGTCTTTAAGTTTATTTTTATTGAAGTTTTGTTGTTTTCATACAAAATAATTTGATTTTTAGAGCAGTTCCCCTATCCACCCCTCCGCTTACTGCTCCTGTGGAAACTACTTAAAACAGCTCTCATGTCAATTCTGTAACTCTTTTTTAAGTATATATCAAATACTGAATTGCACATGTATAGATGAATTAAGTAAACTAGCAATTTTCATAACTATGTAAACATAAGTAAATTTCATGATTACTGAATACCAACTAAGGCTAGTTTCCTTAGTTTCTTCTTTGTCTCCCCTTTTAAAAATGTTTTACTGATTTTTCTTGTGTGTGATTTTCATACAATACAATATAATTTGATGCCATTTTGATCATTTTTATTTTATGTGTATGAGTGTACTGCTTGCACGTGTGGAAGTGCACCTGTGTAGTACAAGGCCCACGGAGGCGAGAAGAGGGTGTCAGATCCCCTGGAACTGGAGTTATGAATGGTTGTTAGCCACCTTGTGGGTGCTGGGAATCAAACTCAGGTCTTCTGCAAGAGCAGCCAGTGCTCTTAACAACTGACCCACCTTTCTAGCCCCGCCACTGGAGCCTGTTTAACCTACAAGGAGTCCCATCCTTGAAAGAGACTGTCTCTCTCCCCTCCCAGCAGCTATCACTTGCCAAAAATTCCTTGGGTTGGGTTGAGGGTTCTTGCCCATCTTCCCATATCTGTGCCGGGATTTTGTCTGGCTTGAGCTTACATGGGACTTGTGCACGCTGTCATCATTGCTGTGAGTTTATTATGAGTCAGTGATCAGCTGTCTGAAAGACTGTTTTCTTGTGGTCACCCACCACCTCTGGCTCTTACGATCTTTCTGCTCCTCTTCCACCATGATCCCTGAGCCTCGGGAAGCAGAGGTTTGATACAGGTGTCCTATTCAGGGATACATGCTCTGCAGCCTCTTTCTTTCTGCACATTGGCCAGTTGTGGGTCTCTGTGTTAATCACCATCTGTTGTATAAGGAAGCTTCCCTGGTGAGAGTTGAGAGATGCATTAATCTATGGATATAACAGTAAGTCATTAGGAGTCAGTTTAATACAGTAACTATTTAGTAGAAAACTAGTATTAGGCTCTGCCCTATTTTAAGCACCAGCATGTGCTTAAATCAGGCCCTCTGTAAGAGCAGCCACTGCTCTTAACCACTGACCCATCTCTTTAGCTCATTTCTTTGTTTTTAAATGAAGGTGGTAATATCACCCATTTTACATATTTCTTGGGAAAATGAAATGTTGATCCATAAAAACTTTTAGAATAAGTGTGTGGAGCATAGCAAATTCTCTGTCAATGGTAGTCATGACTATTGTTACTGCTATTGATTGAGAATATCAAGGAAAGAACAAGGGATAAAAACAAGGCTAGAATCCAAAAACTCTATTTCAAACCTAAACCCGTGGTATTGATTACATCATCTTATGTTTGTACACCAGTCTGTATCTGCCACCAGACTATGAACTCACTCAGTGTCTAGAAAATAACAGTAATGTAAAAATGTTTATTGAACTTGAAAAATTTTAATTATACAGTATATACTCATTTAGTAATCATGCCATTATACTGAAATAATGACTAGCAAATATGATGATAAAACACATGAAATGGATCTGTTCTCCCCAGTATCATGGGATTTTGCACTTCTCTCAAACCTAAAAATTACACAGGCAGAAGTGCACTCAGTCTCTAAGGGAAAAAGATGCCCAAATATTTAACTTTCTAAAATGTCATATTTGAATCACTTTACCAACACATATATAAAATTATGTTAGGCAGTCAAGACATCCACTTCTTTGGCCAGAAAGTGTAGGTGTTAGTGGAGATTAAAGCTGAAGACAGCAAGTCTCTTCCATAATCCACAGGGTATTCCAGAACCCACAGGGTGGCCCATCATTCAGGGTTTCCCACAATGTGCCCCACGACCCATGTGCTCCCTGAGTCAGAGAGAGGCCAAGAGAGGCAATTAAGAATTGACTCATGTTCACCCATTTCTGCATGTGCTTGTGGATTCATGCACCCACACCCCATCACCCTCCTACACACACATACATGTACACTCTAGATCACAAGGCCCCTCCTGACTTTTCCTGCTACCTCTGATTCAATTATTTCCCTACTCATTGGTGTTCAAAAGTACCTCAATGGATTTCACTACTCCCTGGCTAGTTACAGTTTTGATCCAAGATGTTACCTGTAAAGAGACGTATTACATGGTATATTATCTTTAATTCCTTAAAGGAAACAAGCTAAAATTTTTAAAATTTGGGAAGTAGGAGACTTTAAATATGAATTCAGGGACACAACAGAGGGGAGTTGAGATAAGTCTTCTTGAGAGACATCACCCTTGTTGGTTGTGAGAAACCTTGGAGGGTATTGTAGGCAAGAGGTTACAGGTCCAAAGCTGAGAGGTGCAAAGGCCCTGTCGTAGAACAGACTGTGCCTGGAGAACAGTGTTGCAGTGCACTGAAGGAACAGATGGGAGAAGACAGGGGCTAATGAGTGACAACAAGTTGGTATGAAGGTCATTCCTGGGGTCTGGCAGTTAGGCAGGAGGTGTTCTGAAGCACCAGCGCAGGGGATGACCATTCATGCCACAGTCCTGCACAATGGCTTAGAAAGCAACAGCCAGAGAAGGAAAAAACGTCAAATGGCAACTTAAGTGTTTTAAGCAAGAAAAAAGGAGCTTCCAGATACAGAAAATGGAAGGATGTTAAAGGATGACACCAAAAGTTAGCCTATCTATCAAAAGATGAGTGAGCCTGTAAGAAACTGACCGGATGAAGAACTGACCTTTCTTCCCCAAACGCCGAGGCACACCATGGCCAGGCACCACTAGTTAATCCAAAGAGCGAAATAGCTAATGCTTAGTGAAAGATTGCTGAGTGTTGGATACTGCTCCTGTCCTTTCTTCACTTAATCTCATTTAATCTCTGTACCAACTTGTCCTGAGGGTTATGCCTGATGGTCACCAGTTTAAAGATAAAAATACAGGCTGAAAGAAGAAGATGATTACATAGAGGAGAAACCTCACAACTATTAATTAAAGTAGAACTTTCTATTTGCCAAGCACTGTGGGAAACAGGGAACTGACAGGAGCAGCCCCTACTGCTGAATCAAAACTCAAATGTCCTCCTGAGCTTATCCGTTTCATTTCCCTGCCAGTGCTTTGCCCTTTTCTGGAAGCCCTTGCTTTGACTCAGTTACAGCAATTGACAAATGCCAGATTGTGCTGACACTATTGAAATCAAATCTAAACTTTAATTTTTTTTTGGTCTTTTTGAGACAGGGTCTCCCTGTAGCCCCAGCTGTCCTGGAACTCACTATGTAGACCAGGCTGGCCTTGGACTCACAGAGATCCTCCTGCCTCTGCCTCCTGAGTGCTGGGATTAAAGGTGTGCACCACCACACCTGGCTTAAACTTTAATTTTTTAAAAAGTCATCATTTCTGGACTCAGTAATGCTTTCATACTTTTAAAATGCTGATGATCACAAGAAGTCAAAGTACTTTGCACTCAACTGCTCATTCATTATTCATGTTTTAAGCAAGAAAATCTGATGTTAACTCTCAGGCCAGTATCAAAGGACAGCTTACATCAAAGCATGCACATGCTGACCCCTATGGTCCCACCTCTTCTGAGTCAGAACAAGAAATATTTTAGCTTTAGAATAATATGCCAGATACCAGAGTTTAGAGTACACAAGTGTATACCAAAATGTATCAAAGGATCATATTAGAAGAAAAAATGCATGAACAATTAACATATATTTAGTATACATTTATTTAGTATTTGCAGTCCTAAGACTTGAAGTACACATGAAATTCTATGAAAATTAGAAAACATGTCTTCATTCGCTTAAATACTTATTAAGCACTTACAAATTCAGGGGCAACATTTTATTGTTTCAAGGGACAAGGGTAACAGGCCACTGTTTCTAGGTGGTGCAATGACAGACTACATGATACAATGAAAACAGATATGATTTTGGTTTAAGGTAGGCAGTTGTTGGGTACAATTCTTTATGAATCTCTTAGATTCCTATATACAGTTTGAGAGGAACAACACCAATCCATTGTTCTAAACTCTTTTCAAGAATGTTTCAATAGCAAACAGCCTTGGTATAGGGTGGGAGGAGATAGCCCAGTCTGAACAAAAGTCATGTTTGCTTTAGCTCTGAGGAGATTCTGGGATTACATATTCTGGGATTACAGGTGGGCCTCCACTCACCTAGTTTTTATATAAAATTGCCAGGGATCCAAACTTGGGTCCTCTGATTTGTATGGCACTAAGCAATACCCCTAGATGACCTTTGAAAATTCAACATCACTGGGAGCTGGCAACTGAATGTAGTTGATACTATCTCATAAGTTAAAAAACAAAACAAAACAGACATTCTTACTGGAAATATTTAAACCTGTCATCAGGTTGTCCCAAAGTGTAGGTTGATGTCTATATTATTTAAAGACTTTGGAGAATGAATTTTTTAAATCACAATTAAACTTGTATTCCTACTCATTGAGACTCAGCTATGAGTCAAAAATGTTCTGTTACACTGATTCTGAGGGAGGCCATGGTATTTGCTTGGCCAATGGGAGATGAGTATACATTAATGTTTTATTTCAAAAACATTACCTAGTCCTTAACTAAAGTAACACTAAAAAGAAATTTAAATGATAATTTAAATGATACATAGTCTGATGTTACTATTGCTCTTCAGGTTAACAACTGTCCAGGTTTTGTTTTTGATACCCATATAAGAGGTCAGATAGAAAAACAAGAAGACTCCAGAAGATGAAAATGACAAGTGACCATACACAGACAGCTGTCATCTCTGGGGAATTAAACTGGGGAGTGCTGGAATGAAGCCATCCTAAGAGGGAAGTAAGGGCAGAAAAGCACTAGTTTCTGTAACAAAATAAAATGAGAGTGTCTGCAGGGCAGAACGGAGGGAGAAAGTGTGCAGAATCAATTCTAGAGGGAAAATGCAAACAAAAAAGCAACACCCCTGTGGGGAGCAATGAAGTGGTTCAAAGAGGGAGGTGTCTAAGTTCTGTCATTAAAGCAATCAGAGAAATCTCAAACAAACTATTAATGATGTACCTCAAGAAACTAAATAAGAAACTAAAATGCTAAAAAAAAAACAACCCAAAACACCTTAACTCTGTAGACAGAAGAATAAAGTTGAGCCCAGAAATTAATTAAATGGAACTAAAAAGAAGTATACAAAAAAATAGATGAAACAGAGTTGGTTCTTTGAAAAGATAAACAAGTGACAAACACTTAGCCAAACTAATCAAAATAAAAAACTCCAACTTATAAAATATATGAAAAGACAGCTATTACCATAGATATTAATGAACATATACTTTGAAAAGCCAAATAAACTGGAAAATCTAGAAGATAGGGAAAATTTCTAGACATATATAACCTACCAAAATTAAGCCAAGAAGATATAAAGAACTTAAACAAACGTATAACAAGCAACAAGATTAAAGCAGCAACGAATGTTTCCAAACTAAAGGGCACAGGCCCAGATAAACCCTATTAGACCTTCAAGAACGTAACAGCAGTGCTTCTTAAGCTATGCCGCAAAATAGGAAAGAACACTGCCAAACTCATTTTTAAGTCAGTTTTATACTGATACAAAAGTGGAAAAGGCCACCACAACAAAAGAAAATGATAGGCCAATCTCCCTGATGAACATAGATACAAAAATTCTCAACAAAATATTTGTGAAACAAAGTCAACTATGCATCAAAGAGATCATTTGCCATGATCAAGTGGGCTTCATCCCACAGATGCAAGGAAGGTTCAACACATGAAAATCAATCAACATAACACACCACATAAATAAACTCAAGAAGAGCAATGACATGATTGTCTCAATAGATACAGAAAAGGCCATTGATAAACTTCAATATTCCTAGATGATGAAAGCCCCAAAGAAATTAGGAATAGAAGGATCATACCTCAACATAGTAAATATTACATAGAACATTATACAAACCTATAACTAACATTCCACTAAATAGGGCTAAAACTAAAAAATCAGTAAACTCAGGAATGAAACAACGGTGTTCACTCTTTTCCCACTCTTATTCAATATAGGTCTTGAAGTCTTAGCTACAGCAATTAAAAAAGAAAGAGATAGAGAAAGAAATAAAGGGCTATAAGTAGGAACAATAGAAGTCAAACTGTCTATATTGTGTAGAAAATAAGGTTCATCAAGCATTATTGATGGACTTCAAGACAGATTAACCTCAACTCAGTAATAATAGGTGATTTTAATACCTCCACTTTCCAATAGATGTGTCATCTTGGGAAAAAACAGAAACATTATAATTACATGGTATCATACATCAAATGGACCTAAGGCAGATATCTACAGAATATTTCATATAAACACCAAAGAATATACATTCTACTCAGAAGTCCATGGACCATATACTGTAATACAAAAGAAATCTCAACAAATACAGAAAAATTGAAATAACTCCATGTATCCTATTTGACCACAATGCAATAAAGCTTGAAGTCAACAGCAAAAGAATCTCTAGTAATTACATGAATTCACGGAGATTAAACAACCCACTACAGAATGATGAATGGGCCAAAGAAGAAATCAAGAAGGAAATTTTGAAATTCCGGGAAATAAATAAAAATGAAAGCACAACACACCAAAACTTCTGGAACATACTGAAAGCAGACCTAAATGTGAAATTTACAGCTCTAAAAGCCTATGTTTAAAACAATCAGAAAAAGCACAAAGAAATGACTTAATGATGAGAGAGTATGGAAAAACAAGAACAAACCACAACCAAAAGTGTAGACAGGAAGAAATAATAAAAAACCAGGGAAGAAATTAATGAAATAGAAACAGATAAAATACAAAGAATCAGTGACTCTAAGGGCTGGTTTTGTGAAAAGATAAAACAAGACTGACAAACCCTTAGCTTAATTAACCAAAAGAAAGAAAGAGGAGACCCAAATTAATAAAATCAGAGGTGAACAGGGAAGCATTATAACATACATCAAAGAAATTCTGCATATTATAAGGGACTACTGTAAAATCTATACTCCATTAAGTTAGAAAACCTAAAAAAAAGAATAAATTTCTAGATTCTTTCTAACCACAAAAGTTAAACCAAGAAGAGGTCAACAACTTAAACAGTATAACAAATAAGGAGATTAAAAAAGCCTTATGACTAAAAAAGCCCGGGTCCCTATGGGTTTACAGCAGAGCTCTACCAAACTTTGAAAAGAATTACAATCAATACTTTTTAAATTATTCAAAGAAATAGAAACAGCACTTCCAAATACCAAAGCCAGGTAAAAAACACAACAAAAAAGTAAACTATAGGCCAATATGCCTGATGAGCAAACATGCAAGTATTCTCAATAAAATACTTGCAAACCAAACAGGCATATATCAATTAGATCATCCACCATGGTCAAGTTGGCTTTATCCTGGAGATGTGAGGATGGTTCAACATACCTAAGTCAATAAATGTAAATAAATTATATAAATGCATTTAAAGATAAGAATCACATGATCATCTCAATAGATGCAGAAAAGACCTTCAGCAAAATCCAACATGTCTTCATGATAAAAGTCCTAGAGAAAACAGAACTGGAGGGAACATACCTGTTGGGTGAAACTATTCCTGGGGGGACATGAAGAACAGTCTACTCATCCCAGATAGAGAACCAACAGACCAAGTAAGGATAGCACCAAAATTCTACTTGGTGAACCAAGGAGTTTTATTGCGGTTACTTATAGGACTTATAAATGAGGTGTTTTCACAGGTGCAGAAACCAAAGTCCACCCCAGCATGGGTGAAAGCTCATGAAAGCAGGAAACCTGGAGTGCACTGCACAGCCTGCAGGCTGGAGAGTGTCCTTTCCAGGTATCTCAGCTGGTCTGAGCCTCTTCCAGGCAGCTCAGTTTGTCTCTGCTTCTTTCTGGTGTCTGGGTTAGTCTGAGGGCATCTCTCAACGCTTCTTAGGGCTGCTTATGCATGCTTGAGGAGGGAGGGGCCTAGTGAACCTGGTTAATTTCAGGGATTTCCTGAAGCTATTCAGTTGTTTAATTCCTGAGTTTAATGAGCTTATCTACAGAAAGGAGGATTTCACCTCCCCTCAAAACATCCTGTTGCTTACCTTTCTAAATTTAGAACATGCTCTTATTTATCTTCCTTTAGAACACTCTGTTGTTTACTCAGTTTCCTCCAAAATGGAAAATTTCATCTTGGAGGAAATTGTTAACATTCCAACATAAAAATTGGCCATTTATGACAAACTCAAATACAACATGATCCTAAAGGGAGAAAAACTAAGCAGTTCCATTAAAACAAGGAATGAGACAGGGCTGTCCACTGTCCCCACTCCTATTCAATACAGTGCACTACTTAGACAACTAAAACAAGAGGAAATCTTTATCGGTGAGGAGGAGGAAGAGCACTGTAAAGGGAGAAGGAAGAAGAGATTAAATAACACTAAAGATGTTTGAAGAAGCATTAGGGAAACAGCATTTTATGTTTATTTAAAATACATATGTGTGGATGTACATTCATATGTACATATATACATACTTTATACATATGTATAATATCGCAAATGAAATTATGCCACATAGGGTGATAATGCTCCCTGTAGGAGCCATAATCTGTTATCTAACAAATACCCCAGTGCCAACAAAAGGAGACTTCCCTTCAAATCGTTGGTAAGGGGGCGGTCCAAGAAACACCTTCAAACAATATAGGCTATTGCCATTTGCCTTGGTTGCCTCCCAGAACTTGAAGGTAAGAGCCTATTGCTGAACACAGGAATTGGAAGAACTGAGCTGGTACAGACCTGGAAGCTTCCTCCCTGGGGACCAACTTTCACTGTATTGGAAGATACTACACAAGCTGCCAATGGAGAAAGGTAATCAATAGCCCTTCTAGCTATGAAACCTACAAATTACAACAATGATCCCACTGGCCCAATAGCGGCACTTTTATCTTGTGTGTGTGGGAACCCCAATAGCTGTCTATTTGGATTTAAGATCTGCTTAGTACAAGGGAATTCATGCCTGGTACTGTATTTCTCTTAAAAATTAGAATAGCATATGAGCATATCATATATAAGCAACTGGTATATTACCATACAGAAAAAAGCCGGGTGTGGTGGTGCACACCTTTAATCCCAGCACTGGCGCGGGGGGGGGGCAGAGGCAGGTGGATCTGACTTCAAGGCCAGCCTGGTCGACATAGTGAGTTCCAGGACAGCTGGGGTTACAGGGAGACCCTGTCTCAAAGAGACCAAAAAAAATAAAAAGTCTATTTCTATAAATACAGTCAACTACCCATGGCTGGAGAGGTCACGGCCTCTAGAGAAGAAACTTCTACTACCATTTTCCCAAGCATAGCTTCTACCTGTATTCTAAATACTTACACCCATAGATAAGTGTGGTTTTCACCCCCTACAAAGTGCTTCTTTTCCCAGCACACAGAAGCTATTACAGCAATCCACAACTGGTCAAAATGTAGAGAATAAGTGGTCATAGAAGGCTCAGTCCCAATTAGTACATCTACAATACAACCTCTACACCTAAGGCTCAAGGAACATTGTGGAAGGGGGTGGGGGAGACTGGAAGGGCCAGGGGACCAGGACGCCTGCTGTTAGATAGCATCTTCTAGACATGCCAAGGAAGTTGTACCCATAAAATCTCAACTGTATGTTTTCCTAAACAAGACCTGCAAATGACTGCACTAGTTGACATGCCAACAGGGATGGGGGTGATTTCAAAAGGCCCCACCTCTAGATGAAGAACTACAGGTACTCAATGGATGCTGAGGGAAGGAGAATCAGTTTTCTCCAGGGATGAGCTCACTGATAGGTTATTCAATACCAAGTGGTCACCCCTAAAGACCATGTACATATGAGAAACACTAACCAGACTCAGCAGGGCGTGTGTGTGTGTGTGTGTGTGTGTGTGTGTGTGTATCTGTGCCTATGTCTGTGTGTGTGTATGTGTAATAATGATTATAGAAAGAGAGGTTATGAATATGAGAGGGAGTCAGGAGAAGGGAGGAGTTGGAGAAAGAAGAAAAAAGGCTGCAAATGATATCAATACAGTATACTCATGTATGAAATTCTCAAAAATCAAAAAAATATTATTAATTTACAAATAAATTATCTAAGGAATAAACCTAACTAAGGAAGTGAAAGATTTCTACAATAAAAATTTTTAGACGCTGAAAAATAAGATGGAAAACTTTCCCATGATTCTGGACCGTTGAAATTAATTGCAAAAAATATCTATATTATCAAAAGTGATCTACAGATTCAATGAAATCTCCATTAAAATTCCAATGAGATTATTCACTAAAATAGCAAAAATAATACTAAAATTCACACAGAATTATAAATGATCCCAGACAGCCAAGCAATCCTAAGCAAAATGAAGACTGATAGAAGTGTCATCTGTATCACAATACCTGATTTCAAGGTATACTCAAGGGCCATCATAACAAAAACAGCATGAACTGGCACAAAAAAACATGTAGATCAATGGGCTAGAAGAGAGGACTGTCTTCATTTTTTTTCCCCCGTTGCTGTGATAAAACACTCTGACAAAAGCAACTGGGAAGAGAAAAGGTCTGTCTTAGCTCCAATTCAAGGGACAATGCATCATGGTGGGGAGGGTAAAACAGCAGGAACTTGAAGTAGCTGATCACATTATATCCACAGTTAAAAAAAGAAAGCGATGAATAACACATCCATGTTAATACGCACCTCACCTTCTCCATCTTATACAGCATTCCCTACTGTGGTCCTGCCCACAATTGATGTGGGTCTTCCCAATCCCTACAGGCATGTCCAGGAACCCATTTCCCAGGTTATTCTATAGTCTGTCAAGTTGATAGCACTATCCATCAGAAGTTCCCAGAAGTAAATACACATAGCTCATAGCTACAGCCATATGCTTTTTTTTTTTTTTTTTTTTTTTACAAAGATGCCCAAAATATACTGGAGAAGACAGTCTCTTTGACAGGATGCTGGAAAACTGGATATCCTTGTGTAGAAGAATGAAACTAGACACCTATACCTCACCCTGTTGAAGAAAAATGGATCAAATACCTAAAATTTTGCAATTGTTAGAAGAAAACAGTGGAAACACTTTATAAGCAAAGAATTTCCAGAAAGGATGGCAATTGTTCAGGAAATGACCAAGAATTGACAAATAGGATTTCATGCAATTATAATACTTCTATATAGCAAAGGAAAAAATTGAAAAGACAGCTATACATCTAACAGAAGATTAATATACAGAATATGTAAAAATATGAAAAAGGGCTCAGAGGTTAAGAGCACTGACTGCTCTTGCAGAGGACCCAGGTTTGATTTCTAGCACTTACATGGCTGCTAACAACCATTCCATGGGATCCCATGCCCTCTTCTGGCCTCCACAGGCACTGCATGACATGGGTGCACCACACAGGCAATACACTCATAAACATAAAATAAAAATAATAAATAAAATGGTTTTTTAAACCTGAAAAGGCTAAGTACAAAAATCCAACCAATCAGTGGGATAATAAAATGAACAGATCATTTTCAAAAGATGAAGTACTCCCCTTCCTGAGATTTCCCTGTGCCCTGCTACCTCAGCATTCAGGCCTCCTTGGGTTGCCGGGATCCTTTCCTCCCCCAGATTTGTGTGCTGCTCAAGACTTGCTATGGTGAGATCCCTCTGCTATCTCGGCTCTCAAGCCTGCTTAGTTCCCTCATGCCTCTTCCCACCCCCCAGACTTCCATGTTCATCCAGACTTATGGTCCTGAGTCCCCCTTCCTGAGACTTTAGGGGTCCTTGACATCTCAGCTTACAATCCTGTTTGGGTAGTGATGGAGCTCAGTTCTGCAGAAGGTGAGTCAAGGACAAGAGAGTCCAGCTGTCCTTGAAAACAAGAGGATGTTTGGATATTGGCAGAATACCATGTCCCAAAGTCAAGGGCAGAACACTGCCTTGGGACAGGATAGTAAGAATGATAGTTGATAGGCTTGTGTTTTGCTTTCTATGGTCTAGGAGCTCTGGGAAAGAGTTTGGTTAGTAACAGAAAAGGAAAACACCCTTTAGTTTGAACTTTGCCTGATTTATGTTTTGCATGCTATATCCTTGGCTGTCCCTGCTCACTAGGTATAAAGAACCACTCACCTTTCTCCACCTGAGAGTTTGGTCCTTTGCCTTCATTCATTTTGCCGTCCACCAGCAGACCTGAGTCTCTACAGGGTAGACAGGATCCTTGCATGCCCAAGACCTGTGGGCTTCTCAAGTCTAACCTATCAGCCAACCTGTTCACCTAAGAGCCCCCAGCCCACCATGTTGATCCTGGACCATGTGGAGTAAATCCTGGAACCTCAATTCAAAAGTTGTACTTATCTCTAGCTAACTGAGACTACTACTTACACTCTATTTGCATATTAACACAAAGTGGCCTGAAAACCGAACACCAAGCACCAGTCAGCTGGGCCATAATCTGACAAGTTGGAGAAACAGCAAACAAAGATACAAACATTCAACAGACATGAAATCATCTACCCATACCAAGAAATACCACCACACAAGTACAGATAGTTAGGTCTCATAGAAAAAGCACGAACAACATAAACAACCAAGAAAATATATCTCCTCCAAAAATTAGCACTCCATCATAATATTTCCTGAGAATGGCAACCTAGAGGATGCACAGGACAATGATTTCAAAAGAGAAATTAAAATATGTTCCAGGAACCAAAGGAGGCTATGAATAAAAGACTGAATGAAGAATGTGAAAACATAAACAACTTGAAATTACTAAAACAATTCAAAACATGGTATTAGAATTCAATAAAGAGACAGAATCTCTGTAGAAAAGCAAAACTGAAATAAAATTTGAACTGAAAAATTCAAGAACTCAAACAAGAATTTCAGAGGAAAGGATCAAAAAAAGTAGAGAAAATTTTAAAAAAAAGACTGTCAAATCTTAAAGACAAGGTTGAGGGAATGAATTGCTCAATCAAAGAAAATGTGAAATCTAAAATAATCCAAGAATGGAATATATAAGACCTCTGGGACACTGTAAAAAGATCAAATCTATGAATCATAAGTATAGAAGAAGTTAAC
>NW_008343387.1:2110779-2135819 GCF_000622305.1 Nannospalax galili | reverse complement strand
AGACATCCATCAAGTTACAGGATGCATACAGAGCACCAATTAGACAGGACTAGAAAACAAACTCCCAATATCATATAATAGTCAAAACACTAAATGTACAGAACAAAGAAAAGATATTGAAAGCTGTGAGAGGGAAAGAGCAAGTCACATATAAAGGCAGGTCCATCAGAATAACAGCTGACTTTTCAATGGAGACTATGAAAACCAGGAAGGCATGGACCCATGTCCTACAAGTCATGAACGAGCAGAGATTCCAGCCCAAACTACTAAACCCAGCAAAACTATCAGTTGTAATTGAAGGAGAAAGAAAACTTTCCACTATATAAACAAATTTAAGGAATAGAGGCTCATTAAAACAGCTCTACAGAGAATATTTGATGAAATAGTCAAAGAGAAGTTTCTCAAGAGGGCACTATGCTGGGTAGCTTTAGTGTCAACTTGACACACCTGGGTTGAGGGAGCCTCATTTGGGGAACTGACTCTATTGGACTGGCCTGTGGCCTGTGGCTATGTCTGTGGGGCATTTTCTTGACTGTTGAGTGATGTGGGAGGGCCCAGCCCACTGTGGGTGGTGCCATCCCTGGGCAGGTGGGCCTGTGTTGCATAAGAAAGCAGGCTGAGCAGGGGCCAGGAGAGCAAGCCAGTAAGCAGCGTTCCTCCATTGCCTTTGCTCCAGCTCCTGCTTCCAGGTTCCTGCCCTGAGTTCCTGCCTTGGGCTCCCTGATGAACTGGGACCTGGGAGATATAAGATAAATAAACCCTTTCCTCCCCAAGTTGGTATTGGTCAAAGAATTTTGTCATAGCAATGGAGAAACAAACTAAGACAGGCACAAACAACAAATAAATAATCCCAGAATATTTAACCAAAAGAGGTCTAAGAAAACAACACTACAACACCAAAATAACAGGAATTAAATAAACATTGGTCATAAATAACCCTCAAAAATAAGGGTCTCAGTTTCCCAGTATAAAGACACAGACCAACGGATTGCACTAGAAAACAAGATCCATCAATTTGCTGCCTACAAAAATCACATCTCATCATCAGTAATAGACACCGCCTTAGGATAAAAGGATGGAAAAAGTTATTTCAAGCAAATTGAAGAAACAAACAGATGTGGCTATTCTAATATCTGACAAACTCTATTAGTACTAAACTCACACACTGACTCCAACACAGTAATAGTATTTGACTTTAATACTCCATGTTCACCAATAGACAGGTCAACCATAAAAAGCAAAATAGAGAAAGCCTGGAGTTAACTAACACCATAAATCAAATGGACATAACAGATACTTACAGAGAATTCCTCTAAAACATCAAAGAATACACTTTCTTCTCAGCAGCCCATGGAACTTTCTCCAAAACTGACCACATATTAGAACACAAAGTAAGCCTCCACAAGTTTAGGAAAATTGAAATAGCATCCTATATTTTACCTAACCCTAAAGTAATAAAGCTAGATATCAACAACAACAAAAATAGGAAAAAGTATAAATTCCTGGAAGCTCAAAAACACACTACTGAATGAAAACTGGATCAAGGGAGAAATCAAGTGGGAAGTTTAAAATTTCCTATAATTTAATGAAAATAAAAATATAACATATCAAAATCTATAGCACACAATGAAGGCAGTCCTAAGAGGAAAATTTATAGCACTAAATGCCTACAACAGAAAACTAGAAACATCTCATATAAACTAATAATGCACCTGAAAGCTTTGGAAAATGAAGAACAAATCACACTTAAAAAGAGCAAATGGGAAGAGATACATAAAATCAAGGCTGAAATTAATGAAATAGAAACAAAAATACAAAGAATCAATGAAACAAAGACTTTACTCTTTGAAAAGATTAACAAGATTGACAAACTGTTAGCCAAGTCAACCAAAAGAAAGACAAAGAGAATTCAAACTACAAAAAGATGTGAAAATGGAACTACAATAGATCCTGAGGGAATGCAGGAAAGTATAAGGTCATAATCTAAAAAAAAAATCTATATTCTACTAAACTGGAAATTCTAAGAGAAATTAATATGTGTGTGTGTCACCTAGAACAATTAAATCAAAATGACATAAAAATTTAAACAGCCATAACAACCAATGAGATAGATGTAGTAATTAAAAACCTCCCAAATAAAAAGAGCCCAGGACTAGATGGATACAGTGCAGAATTCTAGCAGACCTTCAAAGAAGAACTAACACCAATACTCCTCAAGTAATTCCATATAATAGAAAAGGAAGGAACACTTTCAAACTTCTTCTATGAAGCTAGTATGACTCTAATATCAAAACCAGACAAAACCACAACAAAAAAGAAAATTATAGGCTAATCGCTCATGAATATAAATGCAAAAATCCTCAATAAAATACTCACAAACCAAATGCAAGAACACTTCAAAAAATTATGATCAACTTGGCTTCATTTCAGAGATGTAGAGATAGTTCAATATATGCTTCAACATATGTAAATCCATAAATGTAATCCACACATAAACAGACTCAAGGAGATAAACCACATAATCATTAGATGCAGAAAAGGCCTGTGACAAAAGCCAACATCCATTCATGGAAAAATTCATGGTGAATCTAGAGATAAAGGCGACATATCTCAACATAAAAAAGGCAATATACAAGAAGCCCACTGCCAACACCATACTAAATGGAGGAAAAAACTCAAAGCATTCCCAGAAAATCAGGAACAAGATAATGATGTCTACTTTCTCCATTCCTATTCAATATGGTACTTGAAGTCTTACCTAGAGTAATAAGACAAATGAAAGCAATAGGGAGATACAAATTGGAAAGGAAGGAGTCATAGCCAATATGATTTTATAAATAAAAGACCTTGAAGACTCCACTAGAAAACTTCTAGAGCTGATAAACACATTCAGCAAAGTAGCAGGATATAAAATAAACACCCCCAAATTAGTAACCTTCCTATATAACCAACAACAAACCTGCCAAGAAACAAATCAGGGGAATGATCCCATTCACAATAACCTCAAAACCCATAAAATGTCTTATAATAAATCTAACCAAGGAGGTGAAGGATTTGTATAATAAAACTATAAGACATTGAAGAAAGAAATTGAAGACGATACCAGAAGATAGACCTCCCATGCTCCTGGATTACTAGGATTAGCATTGTGAAAATGGCCATCCTACCAAAAGCAATCTACAAATTCAGTGCCATACCTATTAAAATTCCAAAACAATTTTCACAGAACTCTAAAAATTAATCTCAAATCTCATATGGAAACACACAAAAAAACAGGATAACCAAAATAATCCTGAACAATAAAAGAAGTGCAGGGGTATCATCCCTGGTCTCAGATTATACTATAGAGGTATAGCAATAAAAACAGTATGGTACTGGCATAAAAATAGACATATTGATTAGTGGAATAGAATTGAGGACCCAGATTTAAGTCCACACATTTACAGTCACCTGATTTCTGACAAAGGAGCCAAAAATACAAACTGAAGGAAACAGCATATTTAACAGATGGTGTTAGTCAAACTGGATAAGGGCATGCAAAAAGTATGAAATCAGATCCCTATTGCTCACCACACACAAAACTCTAAAAGATCAAGGACCTTAACATAAGACCTAATACCCTGAATCAGGTAGAGGAGAAAGTAGGGAATATGCTGGAACTTAAAGGCACAGGAAAGGATTTTCTGAATAAGACTCATAATGCAGCCATCAAGTTCAACAATTGACAAATGGGAACCTCATGAAATTGAAAAGCTTCTGTACAGTAAAGGACACCGTCATTTGAGTGAAGAGGCAATCTACAGATTGGGGGAAAAATCTTTACTGGCAAAGGGTTAGTATCTAGAATATACAAAGAACTAAAAAAACTAAACATTAAAAAAAACACTTAAAATTTGGGGAAAAGATATGAATGAAGTTCTCAGAAGATGAAACACTAATGGCTAAGAAGTATTTTAAAAATATTCAACATCTTTAGTTATCAAAGAACTGCAAATTAAAACCACTTTGAGATCCTATCTTACCCGACTCAGAATGACTAAAATCCAAAAAACAAAGGATGACAAATGCTGGAGGTGTTGTAGAGAAAGGGGAACTCTGATCCACTGTTGGGAGTATAACTTAGTGTATCCACCATAGAAACCAGTGTGGAGATTCCTCAAAAAGGCTACAAATTAATCTACCATATGATCCAGCCATACCACTCTTGGGCATTTACCCAAAAAAACTCTCTATACTCCTTAGGAGATACTTGTTCATCCGCGTTCATTGCTGCCCTATTCATAATAGCTAGGAAATGGAAACAATCTTGATGTCCATCAACTGATGACTGGACAATGAAAGTGCGGTACATTTATACAATGGAATATTATTCATCTGTCAAAAAATGAAATTATGAAATTTTCAGGTAAATGGATGGAACTGGAAACAATCATTCTGAGTGAGGGAACCCAGACCCAGAAAGAAAAGCATCACCTTTTTTCTCTCATAGACAGATGCTAGCCTTGAATTCTTAGACATACATCTTTCAACTGGAAAATCCTCAGAGGTCGGAAAACAAATAAACGTCCAACGTTGGGTGGTATATTAGTTACTTTTTTTGTTGCTGTGATAGAAACACTGACCAAAGCAATTTATAGAAGGAAGAGTTCACTTGAACTTAAGGTTCCAAAGGGGCAAGAGTTCATCATGGTGAACTCTTTAGCATGGCGACAGAGGTGGCTGGAGGAGGAGCGGAAGTTAGGCTGTAAATCTTTAAGCAGGCACAAGAAACCAGAGAGAGACTGGAGATCTGGTAAAGCTTAAGAACCCTCTAAGCCCACCCCCAGTGACACGCTTCTTCCAGCATAGCCACACCTTTAAGACCTCCCAAAACAGCGCCACCAACTGGGGACAAAATATCTAACTACTTGGAGCCTATGGGGAACGTTCTCATTCAAACCATCACAGATGGGAAGACTTCACGCAAAGGGAGATAGAACGCAGTGAAATAAGGGAGGAAAAGGGAATAATGGAGTAGAAAGGGTTAAATGGGGTGGGGAATGGGAGGGCGGGCAGAGGAGGGAGGATGGGGAGGGATCGCTAACAATAAAGACCTTTAGAAAAAGCCATATGGAAAGCTATCACTATAGAAGTTTCTTCAGGAGTATACACATGCATTATGAAAGGAAATTAAAAGGACATTGTCCCACTAGATATCATAGGCTAACAAAGTATGCAAGGGAGGCACTGTCTCTTTTGAAGCTGTTGACCAGGGGTTCCATCAACTCTCAAACAATGCTAGCCATTGTCCCTGCTCTTGATGATGCACCAAAACTTGATGTTAAGACACAATTGCTGAAGATACTACATACATGACCCATAGAAAAATAAAAATGGTACTGACATCAAAGTTTCATCTCTACTGGCTAGCATTCATAGTGCTGGAAGGTGCTATGCACGCTACCAGAAGAAAAAATTTAATCATTACCCTTATCCAGATGTGAATTCTGTACTCTTCAACAACTGGCCTGTAAGATATGCCCACTGGTGAAAGAGTGGGATGGATATTACGGGAGTAAAGAATCACTTTCTAATTGGATTTAAGGTCCACTTCATAGGACAAAACCCATACCTGACGTTGATATCAGGCCTAAGAGTATGTGGCTACATAGGCCACACACCATAGGGGAGAGCCCAATACTACTTTTTGCTAAATAGATATAAGAGTCAGAGGTGGTAAATGATTACAAGGAAACAGAGTTTTCCAGAGAGCTTGGAAGTTGCTCATATGAACTCACAGCAATGGTGGCAGCATGCACAAGTCCCACATAAGCTCAAGTCAGAAAAAAATTACAGCATAGACGAGGGGAAAAAAGTAATTACCCCAACCCTACCTGAGGAACTATTGGAAACCAATGGCTGCTCAGAAGGAGAGAGTCAGTCTCTTTGAAGGCTGTGACCAGGCTCCATGGGATCCATACTGAAGGACATTTGTGGACACAAATTTGATGCTATAGACCTTTCTATCTATCTATCTATCTATCTATCTATCTATCTATCTATCTATCTATATCTATCTATCTATCTATCTATCTATCTATCTATCATCTATCATCTCTCATCTCTCTATCGGTCTATCATCTTATACATAGATTCACAGATACATAGGTATAAAATAGAGTACATGAAATTGGGCTGGGGATAGTAAGGGGACAGTGCAGATGAAGAGGGGAATCTAAATATGATCAAAATATATTGCATGAAATTCTAAAAAAATTCAACAAAAAGGAAGAGAATCTTTGAAGCCTTCAATAATCTTTAACTGAGAAAAAAGCATGAATATCCAAAATCTTTCTCTTAAAATGAAATGTATAGTTTTGTTGATGGCTACCAGTGGAGCAGTCTGCTGTTAACTGACATCTCTACTTTTAGCTATTCTGTTTATGATATAGCCTACTATGCTTTTGTAATAAATGCTCATTTTCCCTTCACAAAAATGATTTTTAACTGTGAAGGAGTCCTGAGAACAAACTGTATGAAAACCATTGAATTTGACACAGTATAGTTCATAGAATATGGAGTATTATATTATCGCTAAAATATTACAGAAATACATTTGTTAATATGGAAAAATATTCATCCTATGTTATGTGGGTGTATTAAGCACTTTTCTATTGTGATAAGACACCATGACTAAGGCAACTTACAGAAGGAAGGGTTTATTTGACCTCATGGTTCCAGGAATAAAGGTCCATATGGCCGGGAGGCACAGCAGCAAAGGTGGCTGGAGCAGATAGCTAAGCTCTCACATCCTCAAGCAGACATAGGAAGCAGAGAGCAGCTGGAAATCCAGCAAGGCTTTAGAACTCTCAAAGCCGGCCCTCAGTGACATGCTTCCTCTAGCACGGCCACACCTCGTAAAGCCTCCCAAAACAGTGCCACCAACTGGAGACAAAATGTCCAAATACTTGGTGCCTATGAGGGACATTCTCATTCAAACAACCATATTAGGTAACACCATCAAATTTTTAAAAAAGGGTGTGTGGCATTCTATTTTTAAGTATATATATGCAGATAATAATATATAATATATATGACTCACAAAAAGATGAAGTACAAGTGGCCAGTAAACATAAAAGAATCCTTACCTCTTAGGGAAATGCAAACTAAGACCATTTTGAGGTTCCATCTCATCCTAGGCTAGTCACTATGGAAGGCAGCATGGAGGATCCCCAAAAAGTAAAAACAGAACATGAACCAGCTCTACAACTTCTGTATATATACCCGAAGGACTGAGAATACCACAGACATAGCTACACATCCATGTTTGCCGCAGCTGTTAACAATAGTTGAGTTACAGAATCAACCTAGACTTCCCTCAACAGACAAGAAAGATAAAGAAACTGTAGTGTACATACACAATGGATTTTTACTCAGTCATACAAAACAGTGAGTCATCTCACTTGCTGGAAAATGAATACTAGTGGACATGATCATATTAAGCAACATAGCCAGGCACAGAAAGTCAAAGACTGTTTTTTATCTTATTTGTAGGTCCTATAATTCTTTATAGATATGTAAAATCCTATACATGATATGAAGACCTGGAAAAGGAAGAAAACCAGTGGGAGGGGTAAGCAGGAGGGGCACTGAGGGGAGCGTAGAGGAGGCCAGTGCATGTGGTGAAAGTACATGGTATTTGAGAGAAATCGCCTTTATGAAACTCAACAATGAATACATGTCAATTTTTAAAAAATAGGGGCTTGTGAAATGGTAAAGGATCTTGCTGCACAAGCCTGGAGATCTGAGTTCAATCCCCGGAACCCACACATAAATGTGGAAGGAGAGAATGGACTCCGCATTATCCTCTGACCTCTACTCACATACTGTGTCATGTATATCCACACACATCATGCACACACAACACAATAATAATATATATTCTTTTTTCATTTTTGTGTGTGTGGTGTGCATATGTGTGCATGCATGAATGTCTACGTGTGTGGATACATGTGCACCTGTGTGTGCATCCACATGGAGGATCAAGGTTGATGTCGGAAATCATCTTCAATCATTATTCCACCTTCCTCACTGAGGCAGGGTCTCTTAATCTAACCCAAAGCTGGTTGATATGACTCATCTCCATAGCCACCTTGCTCTGGAGATCCTCTAACATTGTCTTCAAAGGCTGAAATTACAGTCAGGTCACCACACCCACCTGGCATTCACTTGAGTTCTAGGGATCCAAATTCAGTTCTCATATTTGGGTGGCAAGTGCTTTAAGCACTGAACTATCTCCCTAGTCCCCAAATAATAAGCTTTTAAGTGAAAAGGAGTCAAACCCTTTTTAGTTCCAGATATTCGATTTAAGAACTGTGTTTATTATTTACTTCTGAGTTGCAACAACTTATTTAACCTCTGAGATCAAGTTTCCTTTTATGCAAAATGGTGACTTTCAATAGCATGTGCATGTGTTTCTATAGGTGTTTGTGTGACGATTAAATGAAATATGTATATATGCATATATATGTACATATATATGCATATATAGACAAATACATATCTTGTCCACCAAAGCTACAGGAAATGGCACTTAGCTATAGATCCACTGTACCCTTTCATCTTACAAAAGGACAATCATATCACCACGTATCATTCACAGATGGAAATTAAATTCTAACATTCTACCAAACAAGACAACATATCTTCTCTAGCCACATGTCAATGTCACATTTTCAAGTGGTGGCAAAATGCCAAATGCCATTTAGTCAGATGCAAAGAGGAGTCCCGCTTTACATTGTGAGGATAGCAGGTACCCAGCCAAGAAAGTATGTCAATGGGGTCCCAAATGCAATGTTGTCCAATAAAGAACACAGGCTCTCAACATTTACAACTCAAGGCTGGCTGGCAGGTCAGGAAACATCACTTTTCCCTGTGTATTGACATCTTATGACAAACACATAGACAATCTACGTTCACTTACCCGGAAATAGTCACTGCAGGCTGCTAGGACTGCCTTGTGAGCGTGGAATTTCTGTTCCTCTGCAATCAGGGTCACATCACAGAGAATGCCGTCGTTTCTCTGCTGATTCAGCGCTGCCAGGACAGTGTCATTGTGAGATTCGGAGTGGCAGAGCCTCTGGCCTGTCAGCATTTCTTGAATACTACAAAGGAGAGCAATGGAGTCCTCTTTAATCCTCTCCTCCGCTCTGCTTTCCAGGAACGCTTACTCTAAACTTTGACGAGAAAACTTGGATTCCAGTGCGCATGACCTGGACCTGCCTGGTCCCACTTTTGCCCTCGCTGCTATTTTTCCTTCTCCTTTTCTGGTTCTTTTCTCTGCCCTACTCCTGAGCCTCTTTCTCCTGCTAGTGGCCTTACTAAGATTTTGTGTCACTGTCTACCTGTCAACCTATGAGACCGCTTCTGAGCCCATATTCCCTCAGTGTATGTACATCTGTGAGAATAAAACTTGCTTTACATATGCGCACGTGTGTGTGCATGTGTGTATGTGTTTCCATGTGGGGCGAACACTCTTCCTATTCTGTAACTCCCTATCTAACTCTGATTTCTCTCCCGCTTTAGGCCTTATCATGTCTCCCTAGGACACAATAGATCCAATAAATACAAGAAAATTGGAAAAAGCTAGTTATGAAAAACAAGAGCTACAGGTGAACATTCCAAATGAAAGGCAATCAAACCAGTTTATTATTAAGTTTTGAAATTATATGTCACATAAAGAATGTCAAAAGAAGTTCCTTTGTAATAAACAAGGCTGGTGGCATAGGCCTATAATCCAAGCACTCAGGAAGTAGATGTGGGAGGATCAGAAGGTCAAGGTTATTTTTGGTTGCATAGTAAGTTAGAGGCCAGCCTGGGCTACATGAGCCTGTTTCAGAAAAAAAAAAAGTATCCTTGTAAATGAAAAGAAAGACTAAAAAGTTAAAGTAAAATTTGCCTATATTATCAGTTCCCAGTGTCTGTGTATAATTGTACTAGATTTATGAATTACTATACAAGCTTATTTTTCTTTTTATTTTATGAACTTGCTAAACCCTTCAATTGTGAAACTTATCCCTTCACACTATCCTATCCTAAAACATTTATCCTTATGTCCTTTCAAAATTCCTAGTTAAACCTCCAGAATTTCCTAAAATAACACTGAAGTAATATCATAAACACACCATAGAAACTGAACTTCCAGTTAGCTATGGACAGATCTTGCATAGATGATCAAAAATGTCTCCACGGAGCTCTAAAATCTCAGAAGCGGTACTAGATTCTGACTATGCAGTAATAACTTACTCCTAAAAGGACATCAATGGTATCAAGTTCTGTGTCCAAACACTGACCTAGTCTCCAAAGCTGAGTAAAGATACCTAAAGATGGCTGAGTATAGGCTCACCCTATCTGGCAATTCTGCACCCCTTCCTCCTAAGCATGAAAGAGCTGTTCATGGGAAACAAAGTAGACACCAGCTTTGCCCACACTGCTGATTTAGGTGGACAGGTTCTGCCCAGCCTGTGCCAGTTGTCTTTTAAATTACTTAAACCACAAATCTCCACCTTAAAATTAACTAAAGGTTTCCTATCAAAAGTCCACACACTTTATTGGACATTTTCCACTGGGAAACATTAGGACTGGAAAGGAAGTAACTTGGTGGCACAAAACTTTCTGGAGCCCGAGGGGGGTGGGGGCTGGGTGTATCTCCATTTGAAATGTGACCCTGGATACTGAAATGCTTTCTGTTGCTGAATATTCACCTGTGCCTCTTGTAGACAGGCTCTCAAAATCAGTAATTGAAAATCACATTCAGAAACATAAATAGTTTTTATACAAATTTCTATGTAAAGCCTAGAGATTAATTAGCATCATGCTGTTAAAGAAATGAGGAAACATAACAGAAATAGATATCAAAGAATAGCTTTAGGATGGTTGGACAAATCTTTCTTAAAATTATGATTTTTTTACATATTTAACAAACACATAGTGCTTACAGTGTTCAGCCAATTATTCTGAGTGATTTATAATTACTAAGTAATTATATTATAATAATGATTAATAATTTAATCTTTCTAATAATCCTAGAAGTAATGTACTATCAATATTTCAATTTTACAGTTAAGACTGAAAGTCCAAGAGCACGCATTTTGAAGCCCAACCCTAAGAACGCAATAATATAATTCCTTTATTTGCTAAAAAAAAAAAAGAAAGAAAGTAAAAAAGATAATCTGTAAGGAATAAGGAAGTTCTCCTTTTGCTCAAGTAAACAAAAAATCATAAAAGTCCCCATTAATTTTATATGTATACAAATAATTAATCTTAAAAATCAACCAGTTAGAATCATATACATGAACAAAATAACATAAGCTAACCAGAAAACCATGTAGTCAGGTTTCAAAAGTATTTGTCTATGTACTATGACTAAAGTTTTGAGAAAGAAAATAGACTTTTAATATCACAGCTTTATAAAATGTATTTGAAACTTTCATAATTTCCTTTCTCCCATTTTATGTCATTTTAAAAGTTCAATAAATGTATTTTGAAATCTCATTTGTAGTGGAACAATAATATATTAAAATAATTGCTTTAAAATGTTTCCTTACTCATTTTCCAAATATAGTACCACAATTCATGTTCTTATTATGAAGCCTGAATCAGCATTTGCATTTCAGATCTCTGTTGAAAGGGAATAAGTCTTGCCAGGGAAAGAGCAACTGTAAACAGCAATTTGGCAAAGAATGAAGAGTTAAGCTTTAAAACAATAGTGTTGCTCCTTGGTTTCAAAGACTTATTCAGCTCAGTTTGAAATAGTCAAGCTTAAAGACTATTACATGATAAATATTTAAGACAACACTTGGCAGATGCTCTAAAATATTTTGGAACCAATATGTTATGAGTTCTTAAAAGCAGAAATAAATACCATGACATTTGGCAAGAAATAAAGGCCTATTAATCAACAAGTCATTATTGTACTCTCAAAGCAACTTCCCACTCAACTCTCACATATAAAGCTACAAAAGACCTTAGCCCTGTAAGTGTTATGGCACACCAGCCACAGAACAGCCAGAAGACAGCATAAAGCTTTACCTGGTTAATGACCATACACTGGGAACAATATGTACCAAAGACTACAGCGTACCATGCTAAAATTAAGGTGAGGAGCAGATTGTACAGTGGTAAGCAGCTTGCTCAGCACTTATAATGAATGTCAAATCAGCAAACTGCTGTCCCAGGTCAGAGGAATGTCCTTACAGTACCAGGAAACAAACAAAAATGGAAATAGCATTCCCAAATTCCTGGAAAAATACTTGATGAAGGTGCTACATTTCTCAAGGAAATTAGTTTGAACACCATTTTAAAACTGAGAAAAATCTTCCATAAAAGAAATAGCTCTTCAAAATGCACAAGTGGTACAGGCCCTCAGTTCCCTGATGCAGAGCCAGCGCCCTTGTCTCTGAAGGCCCTAAGAGCTGCATTGCCAAAAGAGAGCCAATAGCATCCTGTGGTTATTGAGCACTCTGAATAGGCTAGCCCAAAGTAACAAGTCCTGTTGGTGTAAAACCGCACTGTCAAAAAATGAGATGAAAAAAAGAATACAAAGTATCTTCATGTAGGAATATTGAGCACGTTGTTAAAATTAATAGGACCTGTTTCCTTACTCCTTTTTAAAAATTCATCTACTTTAAACTAAATATGCTTCCTACTAGGACTCCATTTGGAAACCCACAAGTTCATAGGAAGACAGGCACCTCAATTGATTTTCACCTGTGCCGTATAAGAGTGTCAGGTGATTCCAATCAACCAGCTAGCGTGGAACCCATTCCTACCTCTCCACAGGGCCAAACCAGGACTTCAGTGTGACAGCAGGAAGCCCAGATTCCCTGAGCCACAGATGGCTTTTTAGTAATGCCAGGGAGCAAGCACTCCATCAGTCACATGCCAGCATCTAATAATGGAGAGATTAATGCACAGGTCTCAGGGAACAGGGCTATTCATGACTTCCAGCCTGTAACTTTTATTCCTGAACTGATCACAGAAACTACTAAATCAAATGCAGAGCAGGCTTCTAATGCCACACGCCCTGCTTATTCTGAATCATTGCCTTAGTGCAAATGGCTTCTTTGAGTTCACAGAGCTCACAACTTTTGAGCTCAGAAAACCCATAGAGTCTTATTTTCATATAGCCATTTGACTGAATTCAGGCAGTTTGTACGGAGTAAATTTTAAAGCAATTATTCAGTGAATTTCTCTTTTAATATTTCCTACTAATCGAGTCCCTGAGGAACATGACATGCAAAAAATATGCAAATAGTTTTCAAGAAATGACCAATAAGGTCATATATTCTTATATAGCAAAAACAGTCAAGTAACATAAAAAGCCTTATTTATTTCTTATTCTTTATCCTTTTCCCTTTATTTTTGAATCTTATTGCTTAAGTAGACTACACAAGAAAGAAAATGGACAAAAATTCTGAATAGTAATAGAGTTATGTCTAATTATGTTAATTCAGTCCACCAACGAATCACCAGGTGAGTACCAGTTACATGGTCAAAATGTTTTTATACAGGTAGATTAATCATAAAAGAATACTATTTAAGTGGGCATGTTATTAAAAGATCCCACAATGGAATTAATTTTATTTTTATAGAATACTGGGCCAGGGTATCCAGAAAGCTAGCGGAAGTCACTGAAAAAATGATTTCATCTACAATACCAAGAGCAGTTAGGAACACTGTGATAGACAAGAGCAGCTTCCACAGCATGCCAACAGCTGAGCCCTACCTGTGCCTTGGACTGAAACATCAGGAAAGAATTTCGGAGAGGTTGAATAGGTTTGAAAGCTATTCAGAGAATTCTAGAAGCCTTGATGATGGGACATACGAAGATGGGAGGAAGGTCCCCAGGTAAGATGGGCACATTTCTTGTTTATATAAGTCAATCACAAAAGTAGGAGACTAGTGAAAGGAGATAAGAATTCTAAAGAGGAAGGTGATGAATTCAGATTGGGACAGGTTACGTTTGAGTTGTCTTAAAGACTTCCAAGTCCTAATGTCAAACACAAAGCTTAATTCATAGATCTGGAGCTCAGAAAGAAATCTTGGCTAGGGACATATGTCTCTGATTCATATTCTCAGAGCAGCTAACAGAGCACAGCTGTCTCAAGAATGTACATGAGGTACAGCCAGTACATCTGAGGGCTGGAGAGACGGCTCAGCAGTTAAGAGCACTGGCTGTTCTTGCAGAAGACCCAGGTTCAATTCCCAGCACACACATGGGGGCTAACAACTGTCTGTGACTCCAGTTCCTGGGGATCCGATGCCTTCTTCTGACCTCCGAGGGCACTGTATGACATGGGTGCACTTGCATACATGCAGGCAATGCACTCATACATGTAAAATAAAAATCATAAAAGAAAGTTAATCTGAAGAGAAGGAAGATTTAAAGTCTTCTGGACTTAGCCGTGGTTGACAGGACTTCCCCTTGAGTAGCAGGAAACAGGGGCACCAGAAACACACATTTGCCTAAGAAAAATACGAATTCTGATGAACCAAATAATCTGTGTTGTCCAGTGGAGACTAGGTCACAAAAATCTTGAGATCGAACAAACCAAAAAATATGCAACACAGATTTTAAAATATATTTATTTTTATTTTATGTGTATGAGTGTGTTTCTTACATATATGTAAGTACACTCAAGCCGTGCACTGCCTGTGGAGGTGTCAGATCCCCTGGAACTGGAGTTAGAGGGGTTGTTAGCTGAATGTGGGTACTGGGAACCAAACCTGGGTCCTCTGGAAGAGCAGCCAGTGCTTTCAACCGCAGAGCCATCTCTCCAGTCCCACAACACACATTATTTGGTTCATCTAAATTAGGATCTTTCTTAGGCAAATGCCTCAAAAACACAAAGAATAAAGAAAATTAAGGGCTGAACAAAAGTGAGAGAATTTAAAGTAGTTAAGAAGGGAAGTGAAGGAGGGAAAAGATTGACAGTTGGTGGAAAAGCAGCTAGGCTGGTGGATGAGACATTTCAGTGAGGTCAAGTATCAGCCCCTGAGAAACAGGTAAACCTGCAAGTTAGGAAAGGAATCCATGGTAAAACAGCTGGCACACTGATTTCAGAAAAGATGTGATTACTGGGGATGACAAGGTCCAAAGCGTGGCCATGGTAGTGAATGGCTACGTGTAAGGACAAGCTCTCTGGAGAAAGGCAGGTTGAGAATCCAAGGGCCGTGGAGCTGGGCAGATCTTCCAAAAAGAGTCTGTGTTGGGGAGAATGATGAAGCAGAACGTGTGGTCTTGCTGCAACAGTTCCTATGGCTGATGGAAGAGTGTGAGAGTAGGGAGGGTTTGGGTGGAAGCAGAGGAGGAGACACCATTACAGAGATGACTGACTGTGGAGGACAGACAATAGGGTAAGAGCTCATTGATAAAAATAGGGATGGCAGACTGATGGCAAAAAGTAATTTTGAGAACGCACATCGATTCTGGTAGCAAGAGACAAATCACTAGACTGAGGTGGTGGCTTACAGACAGTACAGTCCTCACTTGCCATAATGGCTAGACACCAGATCTGAAGCATGTTTTCTTGGCCTTGATACCACTGGCATTCTGAGCTAGACTAGTTTTTCCCATGGGGAGCTGCCTTCTATACTGTAAGATCTTTAGCATAATGTGTAGCCTCTACCCACTAAACATCAATTGTACTCCTACCCCAATGACAATAAAAAAAAAAATTCTGCTAGTCCTTGAGCAGCCTACCCCAATCCCCGCTTCCCTTGATAATTACTGAGTACAACAATTTAGATGGGGAAGTCAGAGGTGTTATACCGGCTCTAGTGGTACACCAGTTCTGAACCCATTTGGAAATAATCATTTCTAATAGCTTCAGAGAACACAGGCCTCGTTATTTAACAGACACATCTAATTCCTCACATGAAAAAACGTGTTCTCCACATGTATTACATCTCTTAATCTTTGTTCTGAAGCCGTTTCACTTCCTCTGATGCTAAGGAAGACTTGCCTCCAGGCAGAATGGATGGCATGCCCTTTCTCACTGACTGCCCCTCAGATTTAGAATGTGCCAAGCTCCTTTCTGCCTTGGGGCATTTCCCAAGTCACCCTATCCTTCAGATCACAGGAATATACTTCCTCACCGTATTCACCCTGTACTTTTCCATCAGAACACTTTTCATAATTACATTTACATTGCTGCTGAGGTGATTGTTTAATGTCTGTTTCTCCCATAGAATATCCATTTTATGGAGGAAGGAACCATATCTGTATCACTTAGAGCTAGCCACTCTGCTTCAAGTAGAGAATTTGGGTCAACAAATATTTTTTTAAATAAATGATCATTAAAAGAAGAGTTTATGAGGTTTCTGTAAATCCTTCCCAGGGGACAATGCTCATAAGCAGGTACAGTTTTCTGAGTTTGTTTTTTTTAAATCATGTTCCTTTATACTGATTTTCCTTTTGCTCAAAGGAGGTTAGCATCCAGAAAAGAAAAAGATAAAATGGAGCATCATTCAAAGAATCATGAAACTCTTCTGTTTGGCCAACAAAGACTTCGTGGTTCATCCTTATGTAGCCATCCCAAAATCACAAAAATTGTGCCTGCTTTGTTTATTCAGTCAAACCTGTGTGCAGTCCCTGCCCAGGGTTTGGCCTTGGAACGTGCTCAGTTCAGACAGTATGACTATCTTAGAGCTGACTTTATCAAGCAAGGGCATTATCCCTCAGGGTGTACCTGAGGCAGCGTTCAGACGGCATCTCCAGCTGGTCCTCAGGGTCTCAGTCTTAGAAGAAGTCAGAGGAATCCAAAAGCATTCCAGCTGGAGTAAAAAAACATAAGAAAGTGAGTAGAGAAGAACATTCTGGATCCTCATGAGGCTACAGTTTACAATGCCAAGGCAGCAGCCTGGAGAACTTGACCGTGACACCTCCATCCTCATACCACAGTCCTTCAACATGGATAACTTTAGATGTTGTCAAATTTTTATGTTTTCCCATATATTGGAAAGTCAAGGACAAAGAAGTGCAATATGTTTGAGAATCAATAATAGCTAACTAAAGACTGAAAGAAAAAAAAAAAAAACCAAAAAAACAAGACATCAGACGGCCAAAGTAAAAAGTTTTTATAAAATAAAGCTAAACAGTCCAAACCTCAGATCCTAGTTGACTTCATAGAAATGTGCATCCTTCCAAATATGATTAGTGAAATCAAGTTTAAATCAAGGACCTCTTAGGTAAGTATATACAGAAAGATAATTTTCTATTCAAGGAGATTTCTGGAAACTAGATGGAAAAATAGCATAGAGAGAGAACGCCATGAGTAGGAAATGAAAAGTGGATCCCATGGCAGCCTCAGGATTAGCATAATAGAAACAGCAGGATGTGCTTGTCAGGCACAAAGCTGCTCCTTGGCGGCACACACTCATGTCCTGCCACCCACCCTTGCCTTTGATTTTAATTACTGATGTAACACTAAACAGAAAAATAAACTATTTGACCAGTTCAGGACCAGGTCCATGACTACATTTCACAACTCACATTTTCTAATACACCCAAGTGGTAAAATTAATTATAATCAGGATAAACTAAATAGGTTTCCTTCTGTCTCAATTTTATTTTGAAAAGCAATAACAGTGTGAAATTGTTATGAAAGGAATATATTAAGCTGTGCCTATTCCTGTTGATTTGTATAATAAAGACAGGTATGATTTGCAATCTGACTAAAATATCCTACTTATTATAGTGCACAGAAAACCACAATTGGTATGATTTTATAATACTTTATGTAATCTATCATTTGGTTAAGTATCCCATCCTAGTATTATTGATTATTAGGTTGTTTCAAACATTTTTCATGTAATTGTAATTTTAGTGATTTTCTTTTTAATTATTATGAATAAAATATTCTGGGGCTGGAGAGATGGCTCAGCAGTTAAGAGCACTGGCTGCACTTGAAGAGGACTGGGTTTGGTTCCCAGCACCCACATAGCAGCTAACAGCCATCTATAACTCCAGTTCCAGGGGATCCAACGCCCTCTTCTGACTTCCACAGGTAATGCACCACATAGGTGCACTTACGTACATACATGCAGGTCATACACTCATACAAATAAAATAAAAAATAATAAATAAAAATATTAAAAAATAAATAAAATATTCTTTCACTCATTTCTAGTAGAAGTTTTAACAAAACCTAGAAGAGAGCATCATTTTTAATTGATCCATCATGGGTGAGCAACACAGGTGATCAGAATAATTCTAGGCACCTTGTTTAATTAGCTAAGAGAGTTGCTTAGCAACCTATTATTGCTACGGTTTCCTTTCAGAATCTGGGTTATAAACTCTAGGCTGTTATAGCAAATGCAGAGATGGACACTTGAGCTTTAAAAGTGCAAAGAATATCTATTAAAAGGGGGTGAAAAATCTTACCCTTTTGAAAGTCATATTTTTAAAACACTTCCAATAACCTAGCAAATATAGAAAAAACACTGTAAAGGTTAGAATTCACCATTAAAAACACATCTAACTTGATATTTTTCAGATGGTTCAAGCAAGGTCATTGAAAATCGTAAGATAAGCTAAACTCAATGTACAGACATTGTTTGTAGATCAAAACAGCAAATTATCTCTCCTCCAAAATTGTTTAATTATGATCTACATCCTACAAAGTTTAGTGATAATGGACATCTTATTAAAGGTGAGTCAAAATGAGTTAAGGGTGTATCACCAGTGAAAAACTTTTCTTCCTATATATTATTTGCTCTTTTTCTACATATTTTCTACTTACTATATACAATATATTGAGATGTTAAGATTTGTATGTAAATGCATTTGTTTTATAAAGTTTTCCTGATAGTGAGATACAGTGAGCACAGTGTACAGGATGATGATATGGATTCTAGCATGAGACCCTTTCTCCCTTCACAGCCTCCTTCTTTCCCCAGTCTGAAACCTGGAGTCCTTCCTAATCTAAGGCTCTTAACTCTCCTCATGAGCTCAGAGAAATCCCAAGCAGTCTCCTATCTTCTTCCTCCTCCAAACCCTCAAGATCAGAGCTGGCCAGCTTGGTGGGACATCAAGAAGCACAGTCATATGAAAAAAGGGGGATCCTCCGGGCATCCAGCATTCTGCGATTTTTCACCACACACATGCCCACACTAGCACAAACCCCAGGGGGGGTGTTATATGGAATTAGAAGCAAAAGAAGACTCTTTTTCTGTGAACTGAGAGCACCTTGAAGGACTCCTTCAACTATGGCCATCTACCACTTTTTGAGCCCACTGGTATAACAGAGCTGCTCTCCTTGACTGATCTCTAATCATGCTCCTCTCTGAGCTCTTTTTTCAAATCGGCCCTTCCTTTGGCATGTCTTTAAGAGCTTTGTGGTCAATCACTTTAGTGTGCAGAGGACACACAGGAAAGCTGGGGTGTGTGTGTGTACTTGTAAGTTTACTAGTGTCACAATCATTCAAAGGAGAAAATATGCTCATGAAAATAGTTAAGGGGGACTGGAGAGATGGCTCAGCAGTTAAGAGCATTGACTGCACTTTCAGAACACCCAAGTTTGAATCTCAGCACCCACATGGTAGCTAACAACCATCCATAACTCCAGTCCCAAGGGACCAACACCCTCTTCTGGCCTCTACCGGCACTGCCCAACAGGGTGCACTTACATATATGAGGGCATAACACTCATACACACAAAAAATAAGGTCAGGGTAGTTGACAAAACTCCAAAACTTACACAGCCTTTGATTGCCTCCCGGAATTTGAAGGTAAGACCCTGTTGCTGAGGACAGGACATACTTTGGACATAGGACTTGGAGCAATGAGCTAGAACTAACATAGAAGCCACCTCCTGAAGATTAGCTTTCACAGTTTTGGAGAGCACTATGCAAGCTGCTAAGGGAGAAAATTAATCAATGGTCCAAACCCAGCTTTAAAACCTAATAAACACAATGACTGGTACAGTAGTGACACTTTTATCTCAAGGGTAATCAACAGCTACTTAATTGGGCTAAAAGCCCACTCAATGGGAGGGAATTTATGTATGGTACTGAAAATACAGTCAAATACACATGGATGGAGAGGTCATAGATCTTAGAGAAAACCCTAAGGCTGTCATCCCTAGACCAATATAATTTCTTATTATATGCTAAATATGGATCCTTATATTTACAGACAAGTAAGCCAGTCACCACTCATCAAAAAAGCTTCTTTTGTAGTAAACAGAGGCTATTACAGAGTTCCAAAACTGGTCACACACAGAGAATAAGTGTCTGTGAGATGCCCAGCCCTAAGTGACACATCTACAATGGGATATCACAAAAGGCCACAATATGGCCAAAGCCTAGAGAATAAGAGTCTGCAGAGCGTGGGTCCCTGCACAGGACTCCTGTAGTAAACTTCACCCACCCAGGTCTCAGGGACCACTGTGAAAGAGGGGACAGAAAGATTGTAAGAACCAGGGAAGGAGCTGTCTGACCATATGGAAACAGAGTTTTACAGGCTCCTGGGACCTTGCGCATATGAACCTATAGCAACGGTGTCAGCATGCACAAGACCCATGCAAACACAATCAGACAAAACTAGCACAGAACTGGGGAAATGGACAGCAAGCTCCAGCCATAGTCGAAGAACTATAGGCAGCTAATCACTGCCAGGTGAGGGAGAGCTGATCTTCTTTAAGTAAGAGACTCTAGATAGGCTGACTAGACCCCAGTGGATGAACTTGCACTGAGGGATGTCTGGGTATACTAACTTGACTCCACAAGCCTGAACATATATGACAGAATGCATGAAATACAGTTGGGGGTAGGGGAACTATGGGAGATGTGGATGTGGAAGAAGTATAAAGATGATTACAATGTTTTGTATTAAATGCACAAAAATTCAATAAAAATACACATTAAAAATAAACTACAAGAAAGCATATATTAACATTTTAGTATCATTTAATCAGCTTCTCAGCTCAGCCTGGAGAACTTGGGAAGGAAGGACAGAATTTTCCTCTGTAGTATAATTACTATCCACATGTAAGACAGTGGAGGAACCAGAATATTCCATGGAGAAATATGCCTCTTTACCACTAAGAACCAGTAGGTGCAGGAAATGATTTAAAAACAGGGCACAAGTCTTCCTTTTGCAAAGAAAATTTCCATTCAAAGGATTAATATGTCACAAGGTCTCAATGAATATCCATGTCTGTTGGCTTCCCCTCGGCCTGAACTCTGCTGCTACCGGGAGACCACTGCGCACCAGTCCCCATCACGGAAGGTTGGTGCGAGGAGAGAGACCAATGGGGTGCGAGGGGCCTTGGGAGAAAACACCCAGGAGACTGTGTCAGCAGACAGCTCATTTACTATGGCAGAAGCAGAGGTTTATATAGGAAAGTTTTGCAGGCAGAGAGGCAGGGTTGGGTTTCTGGTGGGCAGGCAGGTATGGGGAGGGAGGGGGCTTCTAAGGCACATGGCCTTTGTCCTGTACTCTGGTCACATGATCTACAAGAGCCCCTGTTAGGATTAAGGGATTAGAGACCTAATAGTTTTGCCTGGAGGCTGTTGGGTAAGAGACAGTGTGTTTAGAATGGAGTGGGTCTGGTTCCTGCCTTCCTCACTGGGAGGTCTCTGCAACCATGCTCTGTATTCTAGGCACTCCTGACTTATCCCAACACATGTGCTAAATTCTTTTATTACTATACACACAACTAGAATTCCATAGTGATCTGCTCAGATGATAAGAATGTAGAGGAATTTTTACCTTTGTTTCACTTTTTGGTAATGTAGTTAATACGAAACACTTACTTCTTTGGTGTCTTACCAATCCACAACGTTTCAAAGAAGAGGGGGAGAAGCTGAGAGAGGATGATCATGAGTTTGAGGTCAGAATGAGCAACATAGTAAAACCATGCCCCCCCCCCAAAAAAAACAAAAAATAAGTTTAAAAACAAAAACACATAAAGTGTCCAAAATTTATATAAACATCAATAAAAACAGGATGAACATTCCAAAGAAAATAATGTGCTGAACAGGCCAAACATCAAAATAGAAATATAAAGGAACAATCAACATATACAAATGTGCAATCTGGTTAGTAATAAACACCACCAACAAATCATCAGTAAAGTGCTGGTTCCTCCCCATGGGAAAAAGGAAATGGCCCTCTCATACACACAAGCAGATGTTTAAATTGGTGGAGAGTAACTTGTTAATATGCATGAGAGGCTTTAAAATGTATATACTTTGCCTCAGAAAATTTGTATCTAGAAATTCACCCTATGAATAATTACATCAAGTTACATCAAGTAACTATGTAAGGGTTAAATGTAATGTGATTTTAAAAGTGCTATTTATAAGCAAAAAAGAGAAGTAATATAAATATGGGGTATGAGTTCAATAATGTATGCCCTTCGATGATAAACAGCAATAAAATGATAAGGCAGGTATTTATTTGAAAAAATATCTATTTTAAGAGAAAAACAAGTAAAAAATAAAAACACATTGTATCACATAAAGTCCATTTTAAAGAATAAGTGATTATTATTTTGTGAAGGGTTTTATTTTGGTTATTTGTGATTCTAATGTTTCTACATTAAAAATTACATGCATACATTGTATGTATGTAATTAGAAAATAAGGATTAAAAAGACAAGGTGTTTTTGACTCATATCTTAAATCTCTCAGTTCCCAGCCAGATAATCTTCAACAAATTGGTTAATTCTAGTACTCAGTTTCTTTATATATACGCTATTGATATGATAATGAATAGTTGTTATGTTGGTACTAGTAAGCTAATGCTATCCCCAGGGCAGGTTGCAGGTCTCATATGATAGGGCCATTATTCAGGTCACCCTCCTTGTCATCCCACTGTTCCATCATTAAAATAAGCCTGATCTATGGATATTCATGACAAGTCCCTCCAGTTTGTTCATGCTATCATGGCTCAGAGTCTGTATTGGGTCCACTGACCACATTGTCCACAGGTCTAGGACAACCTTTATTTACTCTGGCCAGATGAAGCTGGAACACAGGTGACTGAGAAACTTCTGACCCAGGAGTCCTTGAGACAGCTGCCTTTCACGATTGGCCCCCACTTTCTCTTTTCTAATCAGCAGTCATTTTTCTTGAGAAGTTAAAACATACCACTCTCTAAAGAATTCCCTCCAGGAAGTTTCTTGGACACAGCACACTTTGCTTGCTTCATGGGATTTCTAGGTTGTATAACAACTGTGTGGGGTGGGGGCAAGCAAATGTAACTGAGTGTCTGGAATGTCAAACTCCTACCCTGTCATGTGCCTAAATCATAGGCCACCTGACGCTCCATCTCTGTAGCTGAACTGTACATTTGCATGGCCTTTGAATACTGTAGAATGATTACTTTTCCCTCAGCAGGCTTTCTACCAAGTTTCTTTTCATAGGAAACCCCATGAATCTGTCACATGTGACCACAAGTATATGAACCTGTTGAGGGACTCTGTGCATGGCCCATTGCTACCTCAAATTCAGAGACACTATGATTGCCTGCACTCATGAGACCCTCAAGATCAGGTTATTAACATTCTCTTGTGGGAATAGGTGGGTCATTAGACCCTTACCTGATACTGCAGGCACTCCTCCCTCCTGCCTCAGGGGCACATAGTCTTGGTGATTCTACAATCTATAGGAAGTGAAGGTTAACTTTAGGGGGTGTCCAGTGAAGCAGTTTCCATGAATTGTCATTCATGGGGTGGGGGGACTTTATGGGGATCTGGCTGCAGGAGTCATCCAGGCTCCCATGACAGCAATAAACTCAATGGTTCAGCAAACTAGGCCAGGGTGGAACTATTTCTTTGGTCTGGTTTTGGTGTCCTATCTTAGATGAAGGAGGGAAGCAAGGCCCAGTTCCATGTGCTGGGGTGTCTGAAAACCCAGCTCCAGCCAAGTAGGTAGCCAAATGAATACAGGCAAAACACTTATTTCACTTTATCATCTCACTGCCCTGCTTAACAGTAGAGACAGAGTCAAAGTCCTGCTGTTGTGCTTTATTACCTGCTGGCTCAGCTTCTGGTGTACTTAGACAGACTGGTCCCAGGCTGACCTATTCTATCCCTTCAGGCCACTAGTAAAGGCTCTCCTTACTACTCGGAGCTATCAATCACTCCTTTTGTCTGGTTAGCTGGTAATCATCCCACAAGTCTTAGGTGTCACCTCCTCTGGGAACCCTTTCCTGATCATTCTCCTACACACTCTAATAGTACCTATATAACCACATTCAACAGCATAATTATCATGCTATATAACTACTCCTTGGTGGCAGGATCCACTATACTATCTCTCCTTTTACCACAATCCAGCCCCAGACAATTAGTTCTTAAGTGGAATTACCACACATTCTAAATGGTCACACTTTTGACTACTGTCCCAGTCTAACTACTGATCACAACCCATTGGTTCTCTTTTGTCTCCCAGGTAAGATAAATTGTTTTGCAACCCTGTTTACATGGGCAGGATCCACATCTATCTTTTTCACTATTTTGAATCCTCAGGAACTATCATTATTGACAATAAATCCTCCAAAGCACAAATGATGAAAGTCCAATCTATATCTGTTTTAGAATGAAGAGCGTGAGATCTTAATGACAGAGGATTTACCTAGATTGAACCATAATGTTTCTATTTACATTATGAAATTCATTACCTAAAAGAATATAATGTTGTAGTACATTAAAAAAATTCTTCAAGAATAAAGTATCTTTGTCACCTTAATGCATATGGTTGGAGGCCTTAAGAATCAAATGAAAATTTACTATTTAAGTTCTTCCAATCACATTTGCACACCCCTCTTCCAGCTCTTTAATTTTTAGCTCCATCACTGCTCTATGAATAGAAATACAAAATGCTTGGATCAGTTACACAGTCTTGTCAAAATAACCTAACTTGCAATTATAACATCCTGAGGTGCTTTTTAAAAATGTTCTGTGAAAACATTTTTATTAAAGAATTTCTTATCACTCTTGCACCATTTAAAAGTAACCTAAATTTTTTAATTTTTTTTAATTTTTTAATTT
>NW_008343387.1:2077874-2109815 GCF_000622305.1 Nannospalax galili | reverse complement strand
GATCATCTGTCATTCCAAGAGCAATTCACTTGTTGATGTGAATACATTAGGGAACAGTTCATCCATAATTTAGAATAATGCCTTTATATTCTTAGCACATTATGAGAGGCAGGACCTTTAAAATATTCTCATCCCTTCTTACTCATTTTGTCTTCATTATTTTAAATGATGACCTCTAAACTGAATTCTCAGAATATAATACCATATATGATTTTAAAACATTGTTTCCAAATAAATGATTATTTCTGAGCAAAAAAAAAAGTAACCTAAATTATCCGCCTGCATCTTTACAGATGGCAAAGTATAGATATGCCTTTTTACTAGTAGATATGCAAATTATTTGTGAAAACAAGAGTATATTACTATACTACAAGGTACAAAAATGTATATATAGTGCACATAGTTGATATATATAATTTTTAACTCACTAAAAAACTCTTTATAAAAAAAAATTCTTCTCTTTTTTTCTTTTTTTTTTTTCTTTTTTAACACAGGGTCTCTCTGTAGCCCAAGCACTATGTCGACTAGGCTGGCCTCAATCTCACAGCAATCAGCCTGCCTTTGCCTTCTGAGTGCTAAGATTAAAGGCATGTACTACCATGCAGGGCTATAAAACAGTTTTTAATCAGATAATGCATTTCTATTCTCTCTGATCAGTGATTATCTTCTTTTATAAGGGTATTTTTATTTTATTTTATATTATTATTATTATTATTACTATTATTATTATTACTAGGTCTTTTTGAGACAGAGTCTCCCTGAAACCCAAGCAATCCTGGAACTCACTATATAGACCAGACTGACCTGGAATTCACAGAGCACCTGCCTCTGCCTCCCAAGTGCTGAGATTAAAGGTATGTGCCACCACGCCCAGCCAGTGATTACCTTCTAAATAATAGAAAATACACAGTTCAGAGATCTCAAATTTCTAAAATGTAATCCAAACTCAATTTTAAAATAGAAGTATGGTCTTAATGCTGAATTTTAAAATATTTTATGTGTATGAGTGTATTGGCAGCATGTATATAAGTGCACCCATGTCATGCCAATGCCCACAGAGGTCAGAAGAGGGTGTCAGATTCCCTAGAATTGGAATTATGGACGGTTGTTAGCTGCAATGGAGGTGCTGGGAATTGAACCTATGTCCTCTGCAAGAATAGTCAGTGCTCTTAACTGCTAAGCCATCTCTTCAACCCAATGCTGAATTTTAAAATATGAATTGTTCACTCATCAAATATTTGCTAAGTGCTTAATATGTTTCTGGTACCCACTGAATAAGATACAATGAAACGCACAACCATACTGGTTATTATCACTGCTCTTGGTTAGTCTCCAGAACCTGACTAAAACTGGACTGTTGAAGGCACTACATACTTTGAATCAAAGAACATGGAGAAATCAAGGTGGTACTAATGCAAGAGAAAAGTAATCATCAATCTTACCCAGCTGTGAATCCTACAAGCAACAAAGCTACAATAATGACTGGCCAGGCAAGACCTGCCTACTGGCACAATAATGGCACCAATGTTATGGGAGTAACCTACTACATTCTGATTGGATTTAAGGCCCATTTCACAGGATGGAGCCCATACCTGGTACTATTATTGGGACCAAGAACCTGCAGCCAGACAGGTCACAGGTTGTAGGGGAGAAATTACAACTATTATTCCGCTTAAAGGACATAGTATTAAATTGACTCCTAATGACTTATTGTTATACCCATAGATTAGTGCATCTCTCGCAACTCTTATGAAAAAAACTTCTTTCAGCAGATGCTGATTGACACAGACACCCAAAACTGGTCACTGGGCAGAGAATAAGAGACTATGGTGTGCTCAAACCTAAATGGGACAGCTATATCACAACCCTCCCCCCACAGGCTCATGGAGAGTCACAGAAGAGGGGACAGGAAGATTACAAGGGCTAGAAGTCGTAGTTGATGACAAAGAAACAGTGTTTTGTAAACACAACAGAGCAGTGGTATATACGATCTCACAGCAGTTGTGACAGCATGTACAAGAACTGTGCAAGCCCAAGCCAGACAAAAACTCAATATGGGGGGAAGGGAAATGAAGGCCCACCACCTGCCCAGATTAGGAACTATTGGCAAATGAGAGCCACTGGTTGAAAACGAGAATCCGTTTTCTTTAAAGTTGACCATGCTCCAGGGGATGAACCCACACCCTAGAGTATTTGGAGAACAAAACTGGACTCAGTTGGCCTTAAAAAAATAGAGGACATGAAAGTAAAAGGGTATGGCTGGGGTGGGGGGGATCTGAGAGAAGGTGGGAGAGAGGCTCTGAATATGATCAAAATATACTGAATGAAATTTTCAAAGGAGCCATACATAAAAAATATTATTTTAAAAAATAATTTTTTTAAAAGAACAAAACTAATAGTGCCTGTAAAGAGTTTTTACATTGCAAAATAAGGTAAAATATTCATATTTACAGTTTTCCTAATAGCATAAGACAGTTGGCATTTTTCCACTGTACAAATTTTTATCTTTTTAAATTTTCTAAAATTAGAGTTGTAGTTATACCTTAAAAACATTAATATGCTTCAACTTCCCCACTTTGAAAGTTGATGCATGGCTTGCCTCTACAATAAACACTAGAACAGAGGAAATGCTATTTTTCACAGGAGTACGTATATGCATGTGTTTTCCATTTAGCTCTAATAACAACCTACCATTGTACAAAGTAAATGAGTCCTTGGAGACGGGGAGGACAAGCATGAGTTCAGCAAACAGATACTGAAGGTGAAACAGCGGCACCAAAAGGCGACTCGTCCTTTAGAGGGATGGGCAAAAGCTAACCACAGAACCAATGAAGGATGCAGAGAAGAAGACAGCTTTCCAGGTGAAGGCAGTCCTCTCCAAGACATGGATCACACTTCTGGAACATAAAGATCCTGTTCTAGCCAACGGTATAGCACCGCATCCTCATTAAAGCAATGGGTCTTGGAAGGAAACTCCTAGTTTTACATCTTAGCTCAATATTGCTTCAGTGACCTTCATGGAGTTTCTTAATTTCTCTAAACCCCAGTTTCCTAAAGAGTAAAAAGAGTATAGAATGGGAACTTAATAAAAAGTTCAAATTAAAGATGGCAAACATCCATCCATTTAAATGTTTACCCTGATTGCAACATACATTCTGATTCTGGGAATGTTAAGTTAAAACAAATGTTTTTTTCATTTTTCTCTCTGGAAAACTACAGCATAGATATAATAAAGGTATTTTAAAACATCAATAAACACAAAGTCTCAATTATCATAAGAAATAAAAGACATGAAACTTATTGAGGCTGGAGAACAGATGGGCACATGATAACTGACTCAATGAAGCTAAGGAAGAGTTCCAGTAGTGCAACAGGAGATGCAAAGAAAAAAATCCAATTTATAGCAAAGAAAATACATATGTGTAAAGACTCAGAAACTAATCATACCAGCATGAGATACATGCTGTGAATTGAAACATTTGTGTCCTCCCTGAATTCACAGATCAAAACCCTAATAGCTAATGTGATAATTTGGAAATATGGAACGTTCAGGAGGTATGCTACTATGATAATATGGTATCTCTCCATGGTCTTTTCTCAAGACAGGCCATAGAAACTAGGATTTCTCTTTTCCTACATATCTCTCACATTGCCTGATTCTCTGTTTTAGAGTAGGCCATCGAGAAATTCTCTGTTCTCATCTTGTCTGACAATAAGTCCTAAGACTTTCCTCATTTCAATGGGGATCATACCTCATACCCAGGAGGCAAGGGAAATGAGTAGAATTCTGAAGTAGGCAGACCTTACAGGGCTTCTCCACTCAGTGTATTACCATCAAATCAAACTTTTTTATCCAGTGACACTTCAGCATGGCTGTCCATGCTTCAATCATGTCTGTACACTGAAATCTCCATAAAACTCCAAAAGGTCAGGTTTCATATAGGACCATCAAAAATTTTAGGAAGATCACAAGAGAATTACCAAAGTAAAGAAACAAAAACAACCAAAAAAAACCCCAAAAAACCAAGTAGCTTGTTCCCAGGTTGCGAGTACTGCTCAGTGACAGTGATCTTGACTTCAATCCCCAGCAGTACAAAATAAATAAATAAGCAAGTAAACAAAAATCTAATGTAGAGTTCTATATACAACTCAATTTTTGAAAAGTGTTGAAGAACAACAAGGTTGTTTTCACACTTGCACAGTACACAATAACCTCCAAGTATTGCTTGCCAGGAAACTACTAGAGGATTTTTTTCCATCTAAACAAGAGGTTATACCAAGAAAATAGAAGACAAGATAGAGGAACCCAGAGGCAAAACACAAGTAAGAGACAAAGGAGCTCCTACATGACCATGAAAAGAAAGGTCCAAACTGCAACTCTGAACACAAAACTAGTGGACTTCAGGGTGCCCAGAGAGACTGCTTCCAGGGGGTCACTGGAAAAGCCGATTGAAAAAGTAAAAATCAAGCAGGAAAGAAAAGCCTTCATATCTGATTATGGGTCACATTTAGATGAGAACAGCCTCAGCAAACTAGAACAAAAATGCAGCCAAAATAGTTGCATATCTAAGTTGAGAGTAAAGGGACAGAATGTGTGCGGGTTGTAATGGGGGGACACATTTATCCACCTGAACTTTATCTTCATCATGGTAAATCTACAGACTCAAAGAAAGTGAAATGAGTAAAGACACCATGCTTTTGTTAACTGAGAAACAGCAATACAAATATCGAGAGAAACACTGAAAGGGATAGTAAGCAGCTGCTGCTTCTACCTTTCCATGCAACAAGAAAGATTTGGCTCTTCAAATCATGCATAAACATAAATGTGTTTAAAAAATTAAAAAGGTATATCACATTTCTCAAATATATAATTTAATTAGCTGAATTACAATTTACACAGTTCATGAGATATATAATTAAATGAGATAATCCAAAGAACAGTTTCTAGCACACACATTAAATATTATCCCAATGACAATGAGAAGGTTATAGCAATAATGATGAATCCAAAGGTGCCATTCATTCCCTTTTAGTTACATAGAGGCCCATGCTTTTAAATCACTCTTTGCCTTGTTCCTAATTCTGTCTTGCAAAGCTAGATGGTACACACCACCCACCTTACAAGCAAAGGTTAAGGTTTGGGGAGGAGGATGGCACAGAACCTAGTGCCAATATCCCCCCATCCTTCTTCAGCAACTACTCAAAAAGACCCAGGACTTGACACTGAGGAGCAGTCAAACTTACTGCTACTATCCCCAGAGAGTGCTGAATTAGTCACCAACACCAATAAAGTGCAGCCCAAGCTCATGGCACATCAGTAACAATGGATGTGTATGAGGGACTGACGACCTGCCATACAGACCCAGGCTGTTTCCTTTGCCTGAACCCAATCTGGTCTAGGTTCTTTCCCTATTTTCCATAGGCTGCTGAAGTCTCCCTTATCTAGGCAGAGCCCATCTAAACCTGACCCTGTACACACTATATTACTAATATTAGTTTTAAAATGAATTAGAAATATGACCATTTTCTGGTCACAGTTTAGGAAAAAAAAGAAAAAAGCACATTTATGCTACAAAGCTTTGGTTTAAGTCCAATGGACTACTATGTTCAAATGCCTACACAACACAAATTGCATTTCTCCAGCATCACCTCATTGACTCTAGGAGGTTGTCGTAGACTCCTAAGCAAAGTGAGACAGCATATGGCCTGGCTGCCCACTAATTAGCCTTTATCTCTCACTCTGGGGATTTGGATGGCTTGTCACTTTCCCCTTCGGGTTGATGCTTTGGGACTAGCATGGGCTATCACCTGCTTGAGAGTTGATCCCAGGCCTAAGAAAGAATGGGACAGGAAGCCCAACTGAGGTGGTAAACTGAATGGTCTACCTGACCAGGTTAAGAAACGTATGCAAAAATCCTTCAGACCTTATGCAGATCTTGTAAAACTGTGACTAGGGAGTGGCTAACTGAGAAGTCTAGATTCAGCGAATAATCTTTTATCTAGGAGTTTGACTGTAACACTGTCATACTCAATTGCTTAGTAGTGAATTTTCTCATTGCTTCGACAACATACCTGGCCAACACAACTTAAGGAAGTACATGAAGGAGTGCAGTCCTTCATGGCAGGAAAGTCATGGCAATAAGAGCTTGAGACAACTGATCTCATTGTGTCCATAGTCAAGAAACAGAGGGAGGTGAACGGCACTGCTTGGTTTGCTTTTCCTTCTTTAATTCATTCTTAGACCACAGCCCATGGAATGGTATGACTCACGTTTATGGTGGGTCTTCCTACCTCAGTTAACACTCCTAATATTACCAGTCTAGAAAGTCCCTCATAGACACGCCCTGAGGTTTGTCTCCAAGTGGAGTCTAGATCTTTCCATGTTGACAATCAATGTTAATCATGACAATGTCTGACTGCTTTCACACTACAACAGTGCAAAGCAGTTCTAGGTTAATGATCTGGCCCACAAAGCTTAAGATACTATTGGATTCTTTACTGGAAAGTTTGCCAAACCTTGATCTAGACCAAAATGAAATCCTTTCTCTTCTTTTCTTCTAAGTAACTGACATCAGTGAATGCAGTAAGGAAGATATTAATCCATTCAGTTACTTATGTTAGGTCACATTTCATATGATAAACATGCTAATTCTCTCAAAGTATTTGATTTTCCATGAAAACAGCATGACATGATTGAGTAGCAATAATTTATTGTAAGTAGCCAGGTACTAACTATCCACTCATTCATGCACTGGCTAATTCACTCATTCATTCAGTATTTAAACATTACCATACGCATGAATGCACTTAAAGGAGTAAGATTTAAAAGACTGTAAAGCAAAATGTCTGGTTTCTTATTTTATTAACATGACAACTGATAAAAGGTATGAGTTAAAGTATAATTTTCTTTTTAATAAAAAGATGTAACGTAGAAGAAAGGATTTCTTCAGCTGGGTTGAGCTACATATTAACTGATATAGTAACTATGAATTATAGGGGCAGAGACCATATCCAACTCAGTTCTGTGCTAGAATGCAATTGGTTCCTAAAAGGCTTGCTGATCAGTGCACTGCTTGTAAATTGTTCCTTTGTAGGCAACTAATGGACTTTTTAGCATAAATTCAGAAATTCCAGACAGCTCCCAAAGCATGTTCCTCTCTCAGGGAAAAGATGCTCTAAGTTTTATATAAAATATATATGTAATTCTAACAACTTTAAGAGGTCAAGACCACAAAATCTCATCCATTTGAAAATATCCACTCACTCCTAATATGTACCATTCCGTCAAGGCCATATAGTTTAAAACATAATCGGTGAGGCTGGAGAGATGGCTCAGTAATTAAGAGCACTGGCTGCTCTTACAGAGGACCTGGGTTCAGTTCTCTGCATCCACATGGCAGCTAACAGCTGTCTATAACTCCAGTCCCAGGGGATCGAATGCCCTCTTCTGACTTCCATGGGCATTGCATAACATGGGTGCACTTACATATATTCAGGCAATACACTCACACATTAAATAAAAATAAAATATTTAAAACATAAAAGACATTGTCTCTTCTCATAGAACTCAGATTCTACGAAGAGATAAGCTATAAAACTGTAGGTAGCAATGGGTGTTGCAGTGAACCAAAATAATAGAATGTGATGTGAGCAGGTCAATAGACATTCAGTGTGAGTAGTCAGGGAAAGTCTTTGAAGAACTGAAGTTAAAAAGGAATTATGCAAACATAAAAATACTAAAGAATATTCCCAAGTCAGAGACAAGTTTTCCACAGTACGTTTTATTTGAGAGATGTTTCCAATTGCTACATGAATTTTTGGCATGAGTCAGAAGAGGAGGAGGAGAGCAGAGTCTGTTTTCTTGGATCAGTCAATAGGCTTGGGTGAGTTTTATGTGTAGGAGGATGACTCTCAGAGGAGTGTGGGGGCGATGGAGGGGATCAAAGGCTGACAAATCCATGTTTGATAATTTGCAATGACTGAGGCAGGATTCTTCCCTCATCAATTCCAATTTTCCCAGAGCAAAAATTCTATAATAATGATATATTTTTTTCTTTTAAAAAGTGTATTCCCTAATCAAAATATTTGTTCCCTGTGCTATATACTCTGTACAAAATCTACTAAACATTACTAGTGAAAACAGATCCATCATATGTATTTCAGAAAGAAACACACTCAAAGAACATCCTACAGTTACACTAATTGCATATTTACAGAAAAATAGACTGGCCCACATAAGCACATACCCATAACACAAAAATTTTCCATAATTCATAGGAATTCTCTGACGTTGCTACTGATTTTTTTTTCTTTTTTGAGATAGGGTCTCCTCCATGTTCTACACGGAATTAGACTTTGGCTCTGACACTGGCCCACTAGCTAGAACTACATTTGTAAGCCTTTATTCTCTCACAGGGGCCTCTCTTCTGCAAGGCCCAACATCATAAGCCCTGGATTCATGTCCCAACCTTAATGTTCCTGCATCAAGGAATTCCTTCCAGATTTTTGGAGCTGTGAGTTATAAGGCATCAAGGTGAGCAATGAAAAGTGTCAGAATTAGCTTTGCTCTGCACTGTCCACAGAGCATGAAGACATGGCCTAGGATTGTGCTGGGACCAAGCAGCCATAGTTTAAAAATAACAAATAGAAGTGAAGTCGTGGAAGCTATATCTATCCCCCATGGAAAAGTTCCTCAAATTAAAATGAAAATATTTAGAGTAGTCCATGATAAGAGATTTACAGATTCAATCTCAAAATATTAAAACTATTCAATTTAGGGCAGAAGCCACATCCTTTAATCATGTAGAGTGAACAGAGTTGTTAAACTACTTTTGTGTCTGCAGAACCACACATTTAAAGAAAAGATATTTCTTCCAAGAAGAAAAGTTATGTGAAGGCCATTAAAAGTGCTCCTCTCTGATGCTGTTGATGAAGACTGGATCCCAAAAATTAAGCTAAAGAAGAGAAAAGTGCTTCATGGAATGTTATAATGCAGCAAGGTGCATGACAGTGTTTCTGCCACCTAGCAGATCTGGAGGACACTGTAAAAGTCACAGACAAATCTTATATTCTAACTGAATCCTTAAACTTATTAGTCATATTACTTCTGTAAATAATTTAGCCTTGATAAGCCAATATTTATTTCTCCATAAGAGTAAAACAAAATCTTCTGATACTTCTATTGAGACTACATGAAATAGGAAATTTTCAAGTATATCCTAAAGTATAAAGTATAATATAAGTGCATAGTATTGGTATCAACAACTGCTCTTTAGTTCTGTTGCAAATAGAGCTTTAGTTATGGAACACTAAGTTATTAAGTTCTCATCATAACTTTAGAGCTGTAAGAAAATTAATTTCATACTCCTAAATGGCATTCATCATGGTCTTACTACATGATTCTATTTTGTAAAGAAGTTTAAAATGTTTAAACTCTAAGGAGTTCATCAACCCCAAGTAGCATTGTTTTGGTCAGACTATCTGAACAAAATAAGCAGAAAAGCATTTCACTATTGTCTAGGCTAGTCTCAAAGACATCTTTAGTCTGACACCTTGAATTCATGCATGCCTCATAGGTAACACTTTCAATTATTTAAGCACTGGCTGATAGTGCTTGTGTCAGCATGATCAGTAATTGCTGTCTTAATAATCACAGGCATCTGATTCCAGCTGCTCCCATCTTTGATATAACCATGAGCAACAGCCTGGAGGACAGGCCCTGACAGGAAAAGAATACAGCCAGGGGTCAAATTAATCCTGGTGGTATATCAGCTTTCAGGGAGCTGAGTAAGTCAGAGACACATACTGAAAAATTAAACAACAGATTGAGAAAGAATTAATGTCTTAGGAGTTTTTCACAAAATACAGTATTTTCTGAACATGAGAATGGTCTTTTAACCTAAGGAAGCAGGCTAAATAAATCATACCTCAACTACTTTCTTTTGAGTAATTATAAGACTGCATCTATACTCATATTCCTCTGCAGATACAGCATTTTGCTTTCCCCAGATGGCTGGGGCAAGTGGCTGTGCATATAGCCAAGGAAAAGGCAGGAAGCACAAAGTATTTAACTGTCAAAAGGAGGAGTATAGACTTATGAACATTGTGTGAGGTTCAATGGGGGAACAGAAAACCAAAGACGAGCAATGCAGGAAGGCCAGGCCTTGGGAGACCTGCATCCTTCACCTTGGCTCTACCACTATTTTCTCAGATGAACCAGTTTGTGTCTTTGGGCTTCTGATCCCCCTGAAGAAAGAAGAGGGATGCAACTAAAGAACTTTGTGGGAGAGCTTTTTATAGTTGATGTGAAATTATCCAATATTGGGGGCCAGCAAGAACAGGAAAAACTGATGTCTGCCTCTCTGCATGAGAGATCCCCTTGGCAGAAGAGCAAAAATGTTTCTTCTCCTTTGAAGTAGAAGTAAAATCATATTACCTATGTAAATGACACCAAGAGATTTGACCTTTATGAGCTGGTTCTAGAAGAATACAGACTATGCATTTACCTGAAGCCAAGTCCATTCTGAGAAAAAAGAAATGATGATTCATCACAGTCATCTACTCCAGGACAGAAACTTGGAATGTGTGTGTGTATGTGTACATACAGGAACATATGTGTGTGCACGCATGCGCGCACGCATGTGTATTTACATGTATGCATAGATACCTGTATAGAACCTGTGCAGGTATATAAATATGGGTAGCTATGTGTACATGTGTATATTGTGGCGGGTGCCTGCTTTGACCAAGAGTGGGCCAATCTTGTTCTGAGGGGTTCTGGTTCCTCTCAGAACTGTTCTCAGAACTGTATCTATTCTATTCTCCTCTATTCTATTTTCCTGTCTAACAAAGGGCTCCTCTCAGATTTATTGAATCGCATATCAAGCATAGTATGGGAAAGACATGAGCAATCTTTGATAAGTTGGACAAAGGAAGAAGTTGTTTTCTGGCCTAACTCAGAACAGCACACAAACAACAGACAGATGTCATCAACCTATGCCTCCATGTTGTTTCCAACATTTGTGGGGGGAGATGTTGTTTTCAATGTCATTCCCATCACATCTCATGCACATACATATTGTTCTAAATCAGAGGCATAACTGAGTTACAAGTAGGGAAAAGTACATTTAAAGTTGTGCTTTCAGCTTAGCTTATAAGAGTTAGTTACATAAAGATACCAAATTATTGTAGGACTGATTCCATTATTTTTCATAAAAGGAGTATATAGTTCTAAATGTTACCAAAAAAAATGATTAACTTTATTTATTAACCTTGGTTATGTAATATTTCTATTTTTAAAGGGTTGTTACAAATAGTCTTTCCCAGAAAAAGTCATTCCCATGTATATATGTATAGCAGAGTGTGTGTGTGTGTGTGTCTATGTGTCTGTGTATGTCTGTGTGTATCCATGTATGAGTGTTTGTGTCCATGCACATACATGGAGGGAACATGAACTGCTAGCTCATTGTAACATCACTCTTTATTTTCTATTTTTGCCTCTTATCCCTCTTCTAAATCTTTAGCAGTGAGTGATTTTGAATTTTTAACCAAGTCATGTGGTCAAGAAAGAGGTAAAACAGGTTGTTTACAAAGACTTATCAATGGAGGGCTCTTTATTCAATCCAGGCCTTCTCCCCTGCCTCCTTTCTTGACAATCCAATAGGACTTCAAGGGACACCTCTTTTTTCCCCAATATATATTTTATGAATTTTTGTACATTTCATACAATACATCGTAATCATATTTAGATTCCCCCCCCTTTGTACCCCAGGACAACAAACTATCTCATCAGTGCAGTAGTGGCACTTTTATCTTGGGGTAATCTGGGGGCATTCTTAATGCAAAACACAGACACACAGGCCACAGCTACAGCAAGTGATTGCCACTGCTTGGCTGAGGAAGAATAAAGATTGAGGATTTTGATGCTAATATCTTTTCTAGCTCTACCAGTTTGGTATATAACTTCTAACATCAGTACACTTTCAAATTAAGGAAATATATACAAAATTATCAGAGATCAACAAAAGGCAATTCTACATACATAAGTGGCAAAATAGATGAGAAATTCTAAAATAAGGAAAAACATCAGAGATTAAGGCCAAACAGGAATGGTTTCGTAGAAGAGATATACATTGAAGTAAACTTTGATGGATAGATGTTTTTTGGACTGAGAGGAAACTAAGTGTGTTGGGGGTGAGTCCTGCACATGGCACCAGGTGTAACTGGAAAGGACAGTGAGGACAGCACAGGACAAAACCAGATCAAGCTGAGCAGGATAAATGGGGCTAGCTGACCTCAGGCTGCAAAAAGCATCAGAGCCTGAGCTTACAGTCACTGAAGAGCCATAATTGATGGTTACCCTGGAAAACATTTGACTAAAACATGCTTTAGGAAGACTTTTCAGATGACCATGGTACCCAGGCCTGTGCGGAGCAGAAGGCTCTAACCTGGGACCTCTGACAACATTTTGAGTATATATACATACATACACATGTATATATTATATTACACATATGCCAATCTTTTTCTAAGTTCTTTTACTATACACACATTTTGCACAGGAATGAAGATCTGGACCATTTGTTACAGTGTCAGAAAGGTATGTGACAACCATTTTTCTCACATCTACACAACGCAAACAAGTGAATTCAGTAGAAAGCACTGCATAGTGACCCTGAGGTCTTCCCGTTGCTTAGATGGTGAAGATCAGTGGGGTGTGAGTTCCAGTAGAGCAGCAGTTATGTGACACCATCCCAGGTGCATCAGGGAACTGAGCAGGAATTCCCAGGGGACTGTCTCCTCGCTTTTCTGGAAGGTGCTATAAAGAGAGGCTTTCATAGATTACACAAAGTTGGCTACAATACTGTCTTCACCTGAATTGTTTTATGATGATCACCTTATATAAAACCTTTTCTTTAAAAGGTTTAATAAAATTGATGCCTTGCATTTGACTAAAATGTATCTAAGTCACTTGGGACATATTTACAGAGTAAAATCAGGTTAATTATGGCAAATTATTAATGAGGATGTGAATACACTTCAAGAAATATAAGAATCTGGGGCTGGAGAGATAGTGCAGTGGTTAAGAACACTGACTGTTCTTGCAGAAGACCCGGGTTTAAATCCCAGGACCCACATGGCAGCTAACAACTGTCCGTAACGCCAGTTTCAGGGGATCCGACAGTCTCTTCTGTCCTCCGCCGGCATTGCACAACACAGGTGCGCTTACCTACATGCAGGCAATACATGCATACACATAAAATAAAAGTAATAAAATATTTTTAAAAAATATAAGAATCATAGTTTTTTTAGACAAGCATCCCAGGCTAGCCCCAATGCAATAAGTAGCCAAGGAAGGCTAGCTTTGAACTCCTGTCTCTACCTCCCAAGCACTGGAATTACAGGTGTAAGTCACCACACTGACTTAAGAATCATACTTCTTTTTATCTTTTTTTTAACCTTTAAAATAAATGTCACGTGTACGAGTGTTTTGCCTGCAGGCATGTAAGTGCACCTGTGCACACAGTGCCCACCAAGGCCAGAAGAGGGTGTCAGATCTCCTGGAACTGGAGTTATAAATAGTTGTTAGCCACCGTGTGGGTGCTGGAAACTGAACCTGGGTCCTCTGCAAGAGCAGCCAATGGTTTTAACAGCTGAGCCATCTGACCAGCCCCCTAAATCATAATACTTCTTAAATAAAATACCAAAATCCATGTAAATAGATGGTCTTCCTAAATAGAAGACTATTTGGTAGAGATATTTCTTACTTAGTATTTTAATATTAGTGTTAACTGAGGTTGGAAAAAAAAAAAAAGGAAATATACCTTCTTCATCTTTTCTACCCAGGCAGTTTTAGCTTTCTTTATTCTTCAGATAAATTTGTTATTGGAACTTGTGAACCATAAAAGCTTCACCTCTAAAAGCATTTTCCAGAGATATTTATTTTTTGAAATTTCCAACTTGTAAGCAACCCATTTAAAGAGACTTGAAATTTTGCTTACAAAGATACAAAGGAAGAAATGACGCCTAAGAGGGCCTAACGGTCTATCAGCGGCTCCTAATGGTCTATCAGCGGCTCCTAAAGTAAATCCTAAGGCATTAATTATCTCAGATTTCCAGGAGGGCTTCTTGCCCTGGAGTACACTCCATTTTTATTGTGCATTTCACATTTCTATTTTTGATTCTGTATTCCACATCACCTAATAAGCTTTCTCATCTCTGAATTTCAACAGTTTGTGCCTGTGATGGTGATGTTCACATACACCCAGGTGACAGAGATGTCTTCTGTGGTATCTTTCCTTTCCATTGCTCCATGAGTTTTCCACTTGGCTCCCAGGGGCACATGCATAGTCTCCTATGTGAATGAGCATATGGTATTTACAGAGCATATGAGTCTTACTGCAAAGTCCAATGTGCCAGAAACAGCTCATGGCCCTATTTCCCGAAAGTCAGCTTAATTTCTATTCTACTAGTCAGGAAGTCTGCCTCCTTGAGGTTGCTCAAGCAGGATAACAGTACAGTGTTCTGGGATTTAGGGAGTGGTGTAGTAAGGCAAGCTAGACTTTGGGTTGCCGCTCTCATCTTTAGGTCACCCAGGCATACCTGATCTTGATTGCCACTGAAAACAGTGGTCACTTTCAGTCTCAAACTTATGGAATACTGGTGATATTCTATAGCACTATATACTTTCTCCTTGAAAAAAGCTCTAATGCCTTGGCTCAGCATTCAGTCCTCTTGCTTTTCCTCCTCCTTCTCTGGCTACACCTATTATTGTTCAGATATTTTGCTCATCCCTCTGTAGATACGCTCTATAGTTCCTTGAGATTCAATTCCATTGCCTATTTTGTCCCTAGGCAATTTCAATCCCAATAAAAAATTATATCATATTTTTATTTTGTCTTCCAAGGGTGGATTAGTTGGCTGGGAAGAGTGGCTGAATACTCAGATGAGGGTCCAGGGACCCTGCTTGGCTCTCCTTTAATGAAAGAAAAATGAGGAAGAACCCAATAGAGGGATGCTTTTGGAAGCCCTTGTCAAGAAACTCCAATGGCCTCTCTTATGAATCCCAATAAAAAATTATATCATATTTTTATTTTGTCTTCCAAGGGTGGATTAGTTGGCTGGGAAGAGTGGCTGAATACTCAGATGAGGGTCCAGGGACCCTGCTTGGCTCTCCTTTAATGAAAGAAAAATGAGGAAGAACCCAATAGAGGGATGCTTTTGGAAGCCCTTGTCAAGAAACTCCAATGGCCTCTCTTATGAATGTTTGAAAATTGCCCTGTTCTGACTTTTTTCTAGTTCACTGTCTAGAACTTGTAATGCTAATTACTCTTGCCTTTACTTCTCCTTCACATCTCCTATTCACCAGTGAAGGACTTCTTTTCTCCCTACAGATAAGAGTTATGCAATTTGGGAGTCTTTTAGATAGACTTTTCAGCATGAATTGGCTAGGCAGCAAGGGTAAAAAGACCCCAAAGAAAAGTAGCCAGTTTTTGAGCTAAAAGTCAAAATGTCCTTGAGCCTGTTAGCAACATACTCTGTTCCAAAGACCAAAAATATCAAAAATATTTGGGAGCTTGTATCTCATCCTTAAATGATTTTAGGGTTACCTCTTCAGAGGGGGGAGTGTTGGAGGGGAGGGAGTGGGCATGGATTTGATCAAAATACCTTATATGAATGTATGAAATTCTCAATAAAGTTTTTGTAAAAGTTTTTAAAAAATTATATTATAGACTGAAGCCGTGAGTTCTAATCACACAATAATCTCCTATTTGATAACTTCATGTGAAAATCTTAAAGACAACTCAAATTTAATAGTGCCCTAACCACATAATTGTGTGGATACATAGCCCAAACCACCCAAAATAGAGATCAATCCCCACTGCTTAATGCTTGTCATGATACCATGACACTCTCCTCAGTATTTATTGCAATTGTAATTTGACACTTAGGTGTAAGGTCATTTGACGAATGCCTTTCTCTTTCACTAGCATGTCTGCTGTGCGATGACAAGGACCTGTCTTCTTCGCCACTGAATCACCAGCAGCTGGTACAATGCCTGACATTTAACAGATGACCAGTAACTCTGAGCCAAATGAACATTCTTGACAGAAGAAAATATTACTAATGAGGAAGTTGGCAATGCTTTTGTAAGCAAAAGCACCAAAAACAGTATATTTAAGAAGCAACAACAGCCCAGAATACTTTTCTAACCTTTACCCTGACATGAGAACATGGGGTCATACAGCCCAGGTTTAGCTGGTAAGTGACAGGAGCCATTAGCATTACAGATTGAGTACTGGAAATTGTAGATGGTGGCCAGAAAATCTTGTGTGTGTCCTCCTTACCCCCAACCTACCTAAACAGGGTAATTATGGCAGAAAGATCTAGTCTCCCCCATGATCAACCATTAGCACCATAGGCCCACCAGGCTTATTTTGGAATAATTGGATGGTTAATAGCAAAACTTCTTTTGCAGGCTGGCAAATTGTACCAGGCACTAAACAATGAGGACTATGAACAATCTTGTACTTCAGCAACATGACCATGTCACAGAGCACAAAGGAGGAGTTTTTGAGTTCTAAGAAATCAGCAACTTTCCCAAGACCAAATACCCAGCATCTGAAAGAATCAACCTCAGAATCAGCTGCCACCAAAGCCATTCCATACTGCTAGAAAGGACAGAAGCTACAAGCAGAAAAAAACTCCAGGAGGCTGTGGAGCCCAAAATGCATCCTGGTAACAGCTGTACAACTTTACATATCTGTCAAAAATTATTGAACTGAACATGTACAATGGATGAGGTTTGATGGCATATAAACTAGACCTCAAAAAGGCCGTTTGTAAAAGTGGCAAAAGCAATGAGGAAAATAAAAACAGGACAAGATGAATGGAGAGTAAGGAGTAGAGGATGAGGAAGTTGCAATTCCAAATAGAAAGCGACATAGAAAGAAGACCTGAAAAAGGTGAGCCCTTTGAGCCCAGGAGTGGCCAAAGGAGTAGACACTGCAGGCTGACGGAACTGCGCTCCCTTAGAGGGAGAAGGAGGGGAGAGCAGATTAGCAGAGGACAGATGATGTGGATGGTACTAGTAACTGGGATGGAATCTCTTGCAGTTTTCAGCAATGAAATAATTTACCCTAACTCAGGCACCAGGGATCACTTTGGCTGCTGTGTTGAAAACAGTTGATGGGAAGCAAAGGGAATTTCCATTTTTGCATGTGGCAATGCTTACTGGAGCAAGAACTAGTGATTGGAAGTGAGGAGAAACGATCAGCTTCTGGGTATATGTTCAAGGGACTATCAGGAGAATTTCTCAAATACTAGAATATATATTATAAGAGGAAAAAGCCAAGGGTTATTCCTTTACGGAGCCTAAGCAGGGAGAGATCGTAAAGGTTTGGATGAAGCACATTTGGAAGATAAGGGGATCTAAAGCGAGCATCAGAAATTTTGATATTAAATTATAGTGTATGCCAGAATCACTTCACATAATTTGGTGTCTTTCTTTTAAAGTTTGTCTTCATGACAGCTTCCTCCTTTAAGCCACTAAGTGTTTTCCAAGGAAATGAATGACCGTACAAAAATGTAGAAACGAAGCTTCTGTACAGCAAAAGAGACAAACAAAAAAATGAAGAGAAAACCCACAGAATGGGAAAAAAATCTTCACCAGTGACACATCTGACAGAGGTTTAACATCCAGAATATACAAACAACTCAAAAAACAAAGAAGTGAGAAACGAAATGACCCAATTAAAAGATGGGCTAAAGATCTAAACAGAGAGTTCTCAAAGGAAGAAACAAAGATGGTTAAGAAACATCTCAAGGAGTGTTCAACATCATTAGTAATTAGGGAAATGCAAATTAAAACCACCCTAAGGTATCACCGTACCCCAACCAGACTCAATAGGACCAAGATAACAAATGATACCAAATGTTGGCAAGAATGTGGAGAAAGGGGAACGCTCATTCACTGCTGGTGTGATTGCAAATTTGTACAACCTCTATGGAAAACAGTGTGGAGAACTCTTAAAAACCTAAAAATGAACCTATGATATGACCTGGTTATACCACTCCTTGGCATATACCCAAAGGACTCATATACCCAAAGGACTCATCCTATTCTGGAGACACTTATACAACAGTGTTTATTACTGCTCTTTTCACAATAGCTAAGAGATGGAAGCAACCTAAGTGTCCCACAACTGATGAGTGGTTTAAAAAATGTGGTATATTTGAACAATGGAGTTTTATTCAGCAGTAAAGAAAATGAAATAATGAAATTTGCAGGTAAATGGATGGATCTAGAATCTGTTATACTAAGTGAAGTAACAGACTTAGAAAACATCGTCACAATTGGGCTTGTTGACGGTTGTGCTCCTTCATTAAAGGAGGGCCAAGAAAGGTCTTTGGAGCCTCACCAGAGTATCCAGCCACTCTTCCCAGCCAATTGTATGAAACTTGGCCCTAATCGCACATGGTCTCCTGCATTTGGGGAGGGCTAAAGTATATAATCTGGGGAAGACTAGGAAGACAAGGCTTGATCCATGCTGGGTAAATGTTTTCCATTGTGTATACCCTCAGATCACTCATATACCTCTGCAACCCCTCAGTTATCTTGGTAGGTAAACTCAGTAAATTCATTGATTCCCCGGTGAACCTTTAATTAAACATTGGCTTGACACTAGAACCTTAAAAGGGAATAAGCATTGCTTAGTATCCCCAGGGAAAGAATTCTCACAACAGATGGAAAATTTGTTAATGCTATTATGTCTCATAATTATTTAAAAAAAGAAAAATGAGAATGTAAAAGATGTTAAAAGGATATGGGAATGGAAATATTTTCCAAAACAGGCAGAAAAAATGAGAAAGCCTAAACAAGTGATGAAGGTCTGTGTAGGCTTGTTATGAAATATAAAATGATATGACAAAAATACACATAATCTTAAAGTTTCTAAGGTCATAGCTTAGTTAACTAGTTTAAGGAACAAAATATATATGTAGTCAAGGTTTATCTGAGAATATTTTGTTTTTCATCCAAGCTTTATCTACATAGCACATGGTAATTAAAAGTACCAGACTGGTGGAACTAACCTTATTGGATGTTTAATAGTCAAACTTTGAGGCCAGAGGGACTTAAAGGACTATTCTTGTCCCTTGTCCTCCAAGGTTGACTTCCAGGGGACTATGGAACATCTCTCAAAATGTCCTGTAACTGTGGTGAGTCACCTGTTCAGGGAGGCCATGGAGCCCCCATGAGATGGACTTGAACCAGTGCCCAGTCTACAAAGAGGATGGTCAACTCAAAGGAAACATCTCCTCCATGCTTCCAAGTGAAGGCAGCCATGGTCAAGCAGGACCTTTGACTTACCTTCACACAGATGGAACTGGTAAAAGAAAGGAGCCAGGGGCTCCTCCCAAGCCCATGAGACCCCTGAGGAACAGATCCTCAAATGACCTTACATGTAAAAATAGATTAACTTATTTGGGCCAACTGTATGGTCTTAAACACCTAAAAGGCCTCAGTGGTGGACCCAGGTCACAAACACACAGGGACACCCAGTGGCAGCTACCAATCCTCCCATGCTTTCTTACTGGTGAAGACTCCTCAGAGGTGGGGTGATGTGAATGAACTCCTGTGATAGAGGAACTCAAGCAGCAGCATTAATAAGTAATCAATTCAAGGTTAATATGTCTGGTGATTTATTTCTATGAAGACATGAAGGCTGAAAGATATTTTTTTCTGTAAGTTTAAATCATACCATGATTTTGTGATATAAAATGGAATTCCTTCTCTCAGTTCTGAATTTGTATGTGTACTCCATTCTCTCTCGGTATTCAGTACATTTGGCCCCTGGACTTCTCTATGTGGTCATTTTCATTAATGAGTGTGTTGGAGATACATATTAGACTCAGCAGCTGTGTCCATGGCTATTACTTCCTATAATTTGCCCCAGATGGACAAAAAGATGATTTGGGCAGAATGGTTGCTGCTGACCACCTAATGAGGCTGCAGCCTGGAAATCACTGATGTAAATGTGGTTTCACAATCACTGTTCTGTTTCTCTTTTGTTCTGTCTCTGGTCGTCCCTCTGTCTGCTGTCCTCATCACAAAAGGAAGAAGAATCCAACATAACTCCTAAGCAACACAAGTGACTTTTACCTGATATTCCAGGAGGGAAAGGTAATTTAAGTAAAAACAATTCCAGTTCTGAAATGGCAGTTCCTTATGGCAAAGTATGTATCCTTTGATTTAAAAAAATGCCAGTAAGTATTAAAAACTTCCCTGTTGTAGGAATTAAACTGGTTTGTTCCTAACTTAGCATGAGAAAAGCTACCACAAGAACTGGAATAACAGCTCTGTTACCTGGGACACACACAAGTGTGACGTCCACACTTCCCTCATGGAGCCACACTCCACAAAGTGACTTATGTAACTAAAGTTACAATCAAGCAGCAGCTCACTGTGCAGACCCTTGGCCATTTCTGCCGATGCCTGAAATTAATTTACTTTCAGAGTGGCCTAATGGGCAATCAGGATTCTTTTATTTCTTTACTGTGTGCCAGTGCCTAACAGTTCTATATCTCCTCAAAATATGGTTATTCAAAAACACATTTTGACTCTTTCACAAAATGAAAAGCAAACTACCATTTGACAGTTTAAGACTCTGCTACTAAGATTCTGCTGAATCTAAAATATTCAGCAGCATTTAACTACCAACCAGTTAATCAATGACTCATAACATTCTATCCACTGTAGAGATAAGACTTACCAGCTGGCTTATACAATGCCATATAATCACTACCCATGCTGGAAAGCTAAAAAGGATACATAATAAAAGCATGTGATTTTTATCTCACACAGAAATGTACATTTTAAAAATCAATCTAGTCACCATACAGATAATCTGATGACATTTGTATGAACACTTTCTGAAGCAATCTTTTCACTTAGATTATTCAGAAGTTTGAGTAGAAAAATAATAACCTTAGCCAGCGTGGTGGCATGTGCCTTTAATCCCAGCACTCAGGAGGCAAGGCAGTTGGAGCTCTGTAAATGTGAGGCCAGCCTGATCCACATAGTGAGTTCCAGGACAACCAGGGCTACATAGTGAGACCCTGTCCCATCAAGGGAGAGAGACAGCATCTGTTTCATCATGGGGAAGGGAGTCAGTTTTCTTCAGGGACGTAGACCCTTACTTAGGCTGCCTGTGTTCCAGTAGAAATTCTACAACCACGCACATACAGGCAGCACAAGTGGACTCAGCAGGTTTAAAATAAAAAGAGCACGTGATATTTCAAAGAAAAAGTAGTGTGGAGGATAGGGGAAGAGCTGGAGGGGAAGGGGTGGGGTGGATTTGATCAAAACATATCATATGTACATATGAAATTCTCAAACTATAACAAAGAAGCAGATTGTGTGCAGGTCACTGTGTCCCAGATACTAGCTCGTAAGGTAGACCTCCCAGGAGAACCACTAGAAGAGTTTTCAGTACACAAATGACTGGGCACCAGGGCAGATTCTAATGCAGTAGATATAGAGGACCCAGAACATTGTTTTAAACATAGTGTCAGCTTATTCTGAAGGTCAGCCTGGTTACAAACTCTGCACTGGATTTCTCTGTTAGAATAGTGGCAGCTATCCAATTCTCTAAAGCAAGGCTGTTGAATCAAAAGCAGTAACAGAGCACTTTTAATAAGAATATGCAAATGTATTCCCATAAACAATGGTAGGAAAACAGCAAGATTTTTCACGTTGTTCCCATATTCTGAGGAGACAGGCACAGCATTCACTCCAATGCTCCTGCAGAGCTGACTTCACTTCCCTTGCTCTCCAGTCACCCTACTGTGCCCATCCCAGCTCCAACGGATAGAAGACCAGCAAGGAGCTGTGAGCGGCACCTAGTGACCCAAGCAACCATAGGTGGAAGGGCCTTAGGAAAAGTTCCTTATTAACTGGGGCCCTGCATCCTATCAGGACACTTTTTTACTCCAGCAACAAGTGAACTGCTACCTTCTGAAGATCGGCACTGTCTGGATGGCATGAAACAGAAATTTAAAACTTGAAAAATTTGAGAAGGATTATAAAGTTAAAAGAAAGAAATTTATCATAAAAACCCTATAGATGATACTAAGATTCACAAATTAGAATTTCAGTAAAAAATCAAATGTGATGAGAGAGAGAGACAGAGATAGAGACAGAGTCAGAGACAGAGACAGAGACAGAGAGAGGAAGGAAAGAAGGAAGGCAGGCTGAAGGACCGTGCTGTGAGTTTCTCAGATGACATTTCATCAATTAGGAAATCCATCTGTGACTGATAGTAAACACCCCTAAGAAATGAGAAAGGGCTTTGACTTAAAGCTAAAGAAGATAAGCCATGCCCAAATAATACTGAATTTAGGCAATTAATGTTTTCTTAAAAGAGAAACACAAATTTTTTTAGGCTTTACATTCTCAAAATAATATTTTAAAAGAAAGATAAACGATCAGCATATCAGCTCAAGGACATCAAGTTTGGAAAAACTAGGGAGTATTTTCCAAGCTAACAGGTTATTTAACTCCATCTATATCACTGCCCATCCTGAGAATAGCATTTTGCTAAGCCTCCTTTCAGGGAATGTCAGAGTAAAGGGAGAAACAGGTCAAGGAGAAACTATCAGAATGAATCCTTCAAATCAAATCTACACCTCAATTTAAACCCCAAATTTCCAATGCAATAACCATAGTTTTCTCTTGGAGGGAGGTTGAAAATAATCCACTATCTTCACATTCACAGTAGGATATTTTCTTACTAGCATTATTATATAATTTTGCTGATGAATGTACTTGACACAAACAGGACACTTAAACTCGTGTGATCTTGGGCTCCCATACTGTTAGTCCATAATCTCCACCTCATCATAACTAACACCTAATACTTAATTTTTTAAACCATATTCTTTTCTGCATTCACAGAAGAAAGCATAAGGATTTTCAAGCTTTGCTAGAAGATTTTATTTATTTATTTATTTATTTATTTATTTATTTATTTAAAGACAGGATCTATGTATCCCAGGCTGGCCTCAAACTCCTCACTACATAGTCAAGTATGACCTTGAACTCCTGATCCTCTTGCCTCCACATCTCAAGTGCTAGGATTATAGGCAAGCTTTATCACCCATTCAAGTGGTGCTAGGTATTGAGCCCAGGGTGTGCACACTAGGCAAGCACTCTACCAACTATGCTACATCTCCATTCTTACCATTAACAATTTCCTATAGCTTTCTTATTTTAGGTATATAAACTAATGTTACTTAACAACTACCAAAAACATGTATGAAATTGTAACATTTTTTTCTAAAACCCTGTAATAAATGAATACTTGTAGGCATGGTGAACACCAGCATCAGCAGAGTACGTGTGACACAAGAAATCATCTTTGCCTTGGGGATATGTATAATCCACCATGTGATGAAACATAACTTAGCTTGAGAGCCCCTAAAATCTATGGCTAAGGGGAAAATCCTTCAGTGTTTGCTATCACTACAACCAAAGTCACCAGTGTTCTGGGTCACTACTATTCTGGGATGACCCTAAGACTGTAAGCTGGGAGGTAATCTTGAAGAAGTCAAAACACACTAACCCCATTTGCACTCCTAAGTCATCAAAAACCAGAGTGATACATAAAATGCAGAAAATTATCCAGCCACTTTTAAGGATAAGGAATTTCTGGGTGAGGGGTCGGGAAGAAAAGTAGCGATGCTAAGAGAAAAATGAGTCTAACTAGAACATATTCTCTTTGGGGAGAGAATAATCCTATTGGATTTAAAAGAGAATTCAAGGAATTTTTTCTTTGAGCCTGGTAAATTTTTGACCTTTTCATAAAATTTACGTAATCCAGTATGAAGGGAAATCTCTAGTTGTCTAGAAAACTGTAAACAACTAGAAACTGACCTTGCAGAAAGGCTGGGAGGGCTGCACCTGCCAGGATTGGTGACACTATTAATTCCATCTCAAGGAGTACCTCTGTAATTTCTACAGATGATAGGACCCTTGGTGAGATCTGGCAACAGAGTCCCCACACCCACCCCACAATGGTGCCTATAGAAAAATAAGTTGTCTCTCCTCCTCCCTGTGCCCAAGCTGCAACTCTAGGAGCTACACACCAGCAGAACAAGTCACGTTGTATAGAGGAAAGACACCATCAACCCCAAGATACACACCCCTTTCCTGGGAGAACCCTCCGAAGCAGCAAACCACTGTGTGACTCAGCTTCTCTCTAAGGACAGCACTCACTGCCCAGATTAAGACATTTCTAACAGGCATTTTAAGTATATTCTACCTACATTTTAAGGAGGACAAAGGTAGAGGAAGGCAAGGAGTGGCAAAGGGAAAGGATTAGTAAGTACTGATGATGATGATGATGATTATTATTATTATTATTATTGAGACAGGGTCTTCCTATAGCCATTATTTACCAGGAACTGTGCTAGATGTTTCAGTGCACATTTCAGAATTTTAATATAACCTTGTGATATGCTCCTGGGGTGTTCTTTAGAACTTAAGTTATAGAAATTTAATCCCTAAAGCATCTTGAGGTGGGGAGATCATAAGGACTAGATGAGATCATGAGAGTGGAAACCCCATGATCGCTTTAGTGATTTGATAATGAAAAGAGGACTTGCTCCACCTGGTGCCCTCTGCCCTCACTGGATGCAGCAGGAAGACCCTCACTAGCTTTTGGTGCCAGGATGTTAGACTTCCTAGCCTCAAGAATCACAAATGAAACAAACCTCAAACCTTTGTCCACTGCCTGTTCTGCTAGATTCAGTTATAGCGATAGAAAACAGACCAAGATAACCAATAATTTGGTGACAGACTTCCCATTACAAATGGAAAAATGAGACCTAGAATAGATATGCCACATGATTGTGAATCACAAAACCAAAGGGTATCAGATTCTGTATTTGAATCCAGACTCCAAGACTAATGCCCTCGTTGTATCATGAGGCCTTGCACTTTCAATAGTAAAACTAAAAATCATAAATAATAAAGCTTCCAAGTGATGATTTTAAATGAGGTATCAGAATTTGTCATAAAAATTGCAGAATGCCTCCCCCACTGCTCTTACTGTCTGCACCATTAGCATCAAATGTGTTCCCACTGAAGCAATCAGCCAGGATGGGCTACGTATTCCATCAATATTCCGCATGCCAAATTGGTAGTTCTGTCAGGGTGGGAAAGGTGGGAGTGGTCCTGCTTCTAGATTACTGGAACTGGCTCATCTGAGATGAAAAGGGGAATATATTATGCCTCAAATAAATATGTAGCGGAATGTGAAGAGTCCATGAAAACTGCCAATGATTTTCTTCCTCATTTAAACCTGTCTTATCAAGCTGGTGATTTCAACCTTGCAAAGGGAAAAGCTATTTTAGACAAATGTACATCTTCTGATGCTTTTTCCATATGTGAAACTAAAGTGATTCCAAGTCAGGTTTGTAAAACTGTTACTTCATTATATTATACATAGTTCTTTTTAAAATTTCATCAAAATTTATAGTGCCAAATGTCTAAATCAAGTCAAATTAAATGCATGAATGTATTTCAATGTGCTAAAACAGGGCAGGGACAAAAGAAATAGGAAGAAAGTCAAGTGCTTCCTTCTGCTTAACATGTCTTAGGTAAAAACTTTTGCAAGACCTAGTTAGAAATGCCAGGAAAAAGGTGAATGAAATTAATTCCATCTGTTAATTCCCAATAAGGTATTCCGGAGTAAATTCTGAAAATGAACTCTGTAAACTGGAATAAATTCTGAAATAAGAAAAGAAGGAGGCATACATAGCTCAGGCTATCTCCACTCTCACACAAAGCCAATTTAATAAGAAAGAGGCCCTTTATGAGATCTGCTCATAATATCTTTCGATACTTGCCAAATGCGTCTGCAGAGGAAAATCAGTGGTTTATTCTGTACTTGGGAATTAGAGTCCCTCCAATTTTAAACTGAATCCCTGTCCCTTGTACAAGACTCTAGCTTGAAATGTCATGCTGTTTTATTTCAACCTGTTAGCTCTGTGTCACCATTCTGACAGGCAGCTCACACACCAGCCACTGATGTATGTGAAACCAACAGTAACACCTACTTGTCGCTTATCTTTCAGATCTCCATTAAAATAACCAATAAAAATGTTGACCCAGGGACTGGATGGATGGGTCAGTGGTTAAGATCACTGACTGCTCTTGCAAAGGACCCAGGTTTGACTTCCAGCACCCACATGGCAGCTAACAACTACCTGTAACTCCAGTTCCAGGGGATCTGATGCCCTCTTCTGGCCTCCACAGGCATTGCACAACACAGGTACATGCACAACACAGGTGCACTCACACACATGCAGACAATATATTCACACACATAAAAATAAATTAATAAATTAAATATTTTTTTAGAAAAAGTTGATCCAACAAGGACTAAAAGCAGATATTTTCCTGGCACTAGAAGCTTCTCATAGAGTTGAGCATCATTTTTCAAATGGCTGGTCTAACCCTGGTAGAAGTAAGAAGATGGTCAACATGTAGCTCACAGTTCTCCTATTTGTCTCATAGATATGAGCTGTGACTTTATCAAAAATACATCTGACATTAAAACTTTTATCTGGGGGTTTTTTAGATGGGTCAGGTGGGGTAGTGCTTGCTGGACAAGCATAAGGACCTGAATTCAGATCCTTAGCATCCATGTAAAAAAGAAAGCCAGGCATGGCAGCACCTGTAACCTTGGCACTGGGGAGGCAGGCATAGAGGATGCCCAAGGCTTTTCAGGTAGCTAGCCTTGCCAAATTGGTGAGCTCCATGTTCAGTGACCAACTTTGTCCCAAAAAGTAAGGTACAGGGTGATAGGAGAAGGCTCTCAATGTTGACCTCTGACCTCCACACACAGAAACACACTTTTGCATGCATATGCACACATATGTGCACACATGAACACATATACACATGAACACATACAAAGCACACACAAATCTTTCTGCAAGAGCATCTCAAACTGTGATTCTCCTAGGAGAAAATGATTACATTTTTCATTATTAATTTACCAGATCTCTTTTTTCCATTCATTCAAATCTGCTAATTTGTCCTCTTTAATTGAATTTATATAAAACATCTGTGTATATTCTTACCACAGGAAAGCACTATCATGAAAAGAAAATAGGTGCCAGTCATCTGATGTAAAAGTACAGACACATCATAATAGTAGATGGCTGCTAACTGAGTACCAGATCTACAGACAGCATCGTCTTGGCTTGTCCCTTGTCTTTACCTTCAGATCTTTTACAGAGGTTAGTACCACACTGTCTGGATTCTCCTCCAATTCTACACTGCTCCTGCTGGTCTCTTTCAACAAGTTGTCTTCCTCTGTGCCCTGGCACCCACCCCCAGGTCCCTGTTCTTGTTGAATTTAATCTTGGAGACCTCATTTCTCCTTATAGCTTTCCCCACCCCTTCAGCTATGGTTAACTCATCACTAGTATTGTCCCTTAACTTGTATTCCTATCTTGACTATCTGGCAGAGCCTGTCATCTTTCAATAGGTAAAAATATCTCCATTTATATCACTATGAAGTCTGGTATTAATCCCTCTCCTACGGAGAGACTTAACTAATCTCCACGATCAGATTTTATTTTTTAAAATCCTCCCATGTCCATGGTTCAGAGGAACTGTGTGAGATATTGCTGTGGATTGACCCCTATACTTTAAGCACAGTAGAGACAAAACTCTACCATGGAAATAAATCCCCAGACTGGAATCTTACACTTCTGCTGTACATTTAACATATAACTGCCTCAAAATTGCAAGTATGTGCATATCGTTAACCTTTACTAAGTAACAGGAATGTAGAATGCAAAGAAAAGTTAAAGATTTGGATTTCTTTCATTGTTCTAGTTTAACTTCATATACGCTTTGATTTTTCATCTATAAAATGGAAATAAGACATCACTTTATAAGGACTCTGTAAATTCAAAAGAAGATTGATAGAAGGTAGCTTGTGCATGGAATAAGGCTCACAGGACGCCTCCAGGAGCAATACAGATGCTTGCTCTGAGTCCTTGAGGGGAAGAGATGAGATCTCAAGAGGACTCAAAACGTAGTTAGAACACTACCACCTAAGCATCTGTCAGCTCTCTACTAAGGGTACGACACTTGAAATGAGTTCAAAACTGCAATGTTTTTATTTACTATTAAAGCATTCTCCCAGGAAGTGATTTTACAGCAAGGGAATGCCTAGAAGCCAGTGTTTGCGGATACAGTATTTGGATTTTTTTTCTTTTTCTCTAAACTATGCCTTTCTAGATCCATAAAAGAAATAACATAAAGAAACCATTATTTCTGGCCACTGGCTTCAATGATGCTCACTACCACCTTGTAACTTTAGTAGAAACGTGGGTAAATGGCAGCTCCTCTGGAAGTATTTGTTTCAATGAGTTGCTTTTAAGGAGTAAACAGCACTCTCTACCCTAGGGTGCTGGTATTTAATGACTTTACATGCCGGGTTTTTGTTCCTTTGGTGTCTTGCAGTATTCTGTGGTAGCTTTTAACTAATTATTTAATTTCTTAAGAGGAAGTATGTATTAAAAACCTCAGGATGCTCCTTTTTATAAGCAATATTTTATTCTACCTCTTCCTGTAATCAAAAGAACAGTTGTTCCTCAGTATCCACAGGGGACTGGATCCAGGAGCTTCACCAATACAAACTATGCAAATGCTCAAATCTCTTATGTAAGATGGCATAGTGTTTGCTTACAACCTGTACATATCCTTTGTATACTTTAAATACTTCTAGATACTTCTAACATCTACTCCAATGCCAATGCCATGCAGGCAGTTATCATTACTGTTTTGCCTAGGGAATGATGAGAAAGAAAGAAAGTCTATACATGGTTAGAACACTACATGTTCATTTAGTCCCAAATAATCTTCATCTGCAGTAGCTTCACGGAACCTGTGGATACAGATGGACAATTACATTCAACTGACTTTTTCTTAGCCTGGTGCTAAGGAAAAATGGGCCAAAAAGATAAGAAGTTTATGAACACTTTTTTTTCACAAGATTCAAAAAGTTCCATGTGAGAGTGCTTTATGCTCCTTGTCTTCTCTGAGGTATTCTAGGACAGAGATGCAGGAAACCTCAAAACAAACCTAGACCTGTTTACACAAGATTGGAACATTTACAGAGACTTTAATATTGAAATGAGAAAAATCCTGGTCACTCATAATAAATAATACATGTACTAATTCACATCTTTTTTTCCTTAGAGAATAATGTTACAAAACTGGATGAGACCTTAGTAGTTAAGGCGTGCAAAGCAGCAGGACACAGATGGCCCAGATACATTTTTAATATGGTTCTCACTGTTTGTTTGCTTTTTAATTCAGGACACTTCACATAAAAATCCAGAGACTTTTGCTTTCCTTGAAAACCTGGCACATTGCTCTAACCAGGCCTTGTCCCCTCCTTAGTCTTACCTGTTAGACCCACAATTTTGTTTTGGCTTTTTAAAATTATTATTAGAACAGGTCTAGATCCAAATAAGGGCTTCCTGACACACTGGCTCTGACCTTCTACAGTGTACAGTCCTCAGCTCTATACTGATGGCAATTTCTTGACCTTATGGTGATTGGGAAGATTCAAAATGAAATTGATGGAGGTGCTTTGTAAACTACAATGTTAAGTGTTTACCATCATTATTCACCCCCAGTGCTCTGTGAATCTCATAAACCCTGTTTGCCTATTATTTGTCATTATTTGGCTTCCTTTTGCTCATGTTATTACGTCATTTGACACAGTTCAAGACCGAAGTTAAAGAATGTTGTATGCTTCCCTCACCTCACTTAACAAGAGGTGGAAAAGATGAACAGATATTAACAGAGAGCAAAATGTGTTTTGAATGGAGATTTACCAAGTCATTTTTATTTGTTATGAAAGAATAAAATTAGTGCAAGGGGTGATTACTGAATTACCAATGTTTCTAAGTGGTAGGTTGTAAGTTCACCCACTAGGCACCTGAGGCCTCAAAACAAAACGAGTCAGTCTGGGTGTTAGGGCTCCTGTGAAATAAGGGTCCTGATGTCTTTCACAGTTCCCATCTTAGCAAAGGACTTAGTACTTCAGGAGAAAATATCAAATTTTTAATAAAACTCTACAAGCTTAGATGCTAGAACAGTAAGGCATGGGAAATTTTTATATCTACTTCTATCAATGTATAGATGTAGATAAAACTAATGAATCAATGAGGTTGTCAAGAAGATGGAATTTCACCTTTGTGAAGAAAACTGCAGTTAATGAGGATGGTGTGATAAGAATAGGAGGTAGGAATTGGCTAAGTGAGTTAGGGTAAAAAGACCCCAAAGAAAAGTAGCCAGTGTCTTGGCTAAAAGTCAGTATGTCCTTGGGCCTCTTAGCAACATACTCTGTTCCAAAATCTAAAAATGACAAAAGTATTTGGGAGCTCTTGTCTAATCCCTGAAAGATTTTAGTGTTACCTCTTCAGAGGGGTAATGTTAGAGTAGCAAAAAGCCCCATTGAAAGAAAGAAAGAAAGAAAGAAAGAAAGAAAGAAAGAAAGAAAGAAAGAAAGAAAGAAAGAAAGGAAGGAAGGAAGGAAGGAAGGAAAAAAAGTTGTCAGAAAAACATGATGGGGAAATATGGGAGGTGTTGGAAAGGACAGTGGGTGTGGATTTGATCAAAACACCTTATATGCATTATGAAATTCTCAATAAAGTTTTTTTTAAATTAAAATCATGCAGTGGACAAGGAAATGTCAGAAAAGCTGTATGACACCAATGTCAGCTATCCTGGTATCTTAGAAATTTGCAAACGCTGTTCCTATTCCTCTTCTGCCAATTTACAACCCCAAAGCAGTCTGGTGTGGGGTGCGACGATAAAATCATCTCCTCTTAGTGTTGAGCTAATATAAGTGAGATGCAAAACAGAACTGGAAACAGGATGGTATTTAAACTGGAATCCGCTTTCTTTATAAGATCACCAAAATTGGAGAAACCTATGATTCAAGACACAGTCAGTTGAAAAATTCATCTGACAGGTCCGTTTTAATACATATCATATGATCCAATTATGGCTTTTTAAAAAGTTGAATGAAACCGCTGTCTGGATACAAATTAACGACTACCAAATTGTTACAAGATCCCCAATGTATATATTATTTTAAAATAGGATTTGGGAAACCAGTTCTTTCAAAATATGTCCCAAGGCTGATGTTTAAGCAAGTATCCTTGGCAACCAGGAAGCATAATGCATACTGGGCTGGGGGAGGCGGCAGTAACTCCAGGCTGGTAGAATAAGTAACCCCAGTAGTAAATTACTCCCGCAACGCGACGCCAACAGAGGCTGCATCCCCTGAAATTTCAACTCTGGGTCTGGCGCACCAGCAGCCTCCCACCCTCCCCCACCCGAACCTGTCCCGAAGAGAGACTGGCTTACCCGGTGCCGGGAGCGGTCTGCTGGGCTCTGCAACCGAGGCGGCCAGCGGGCACCCGGAGGTCCCCGGTACACAAAGCTCCGCTTCGCCCCACGATGCCGGGCTGGGGAACACTGCAGCAGCTCGGATCCGCCTGGCTGGGGCTGCGGTTGTGATGATCCAGCGCGCTGGCGTGTGTGTGTGAGTGTGTGAGTGCGCGTGTGTGTGAGTGCGCGTGTGTGTGTGAGTGCGCGTGTGTGTGTGAGTGCGCGCGTGTGTGTGTGAGTGCGCGCGTGTGTGAGTGCGCGTGTGTGTGTGTGAGTGCGCGTGTGTGTGTGTGTGTGAGTGCGCGTTTGTGTGTGCGTGTGTGTGTGTGTGCACGCGCCTGTGTCTGTCTGTGTGTGCGCGCCAGCCCGCGCGCTCCCAGACTGCGGTGGGGACGGGTGTCCCGGGGAGGAGAAAGTCCCAGACCCTGCGGGTGGCGCGTCCAGCTCCGCTC